>NC_064645.1:92974231-93278684 GCF_023864345.2 Schistocerca serialis cubense
GTTTCTGTTTATCATACAGTCTGCTTTCTCCTTTAATTTTTGCCCTTTACTACGCCTCTAATACGAAGAAAGCTATGCCCTGGTCTTTCAACACATGTCCATCGTCTTTCACTTACGCTGGTCATTGTTTGTCCTACACTGCTCAACGATTTAACAACGTAGCACCATTTCTTTTGTGGTAGGGTTGGCGGGGAGGGAGGAGCGGGTGTCACCACTGTCTTCGGAACAGTCTGGCCACGATTTGCTGTCACCTGTGAACCTGTTCTCCTCATCACTAAGGTCCTGTATTACACACTGGTGTACAAAACTTAAGGACTGAAGTAGGTGCCGCAGGGTGTATCACTGCCCCTAACATAGCTCGATGAAATATGGACCACACGAAGAGTACTGCTTCACTATAGTACAGTATAACACAACATACATTGAAGCGCCAAAGAATCTGGTATAGGCAAGCGTATTGAAATACAGAGATATGTAAACAGGCAGAATATGGCACTGCGGTCGGCAACGCCTATTAAAACAACAAGTGTCTGGCGCAGTTGCTAGATCGTTTACTGCTGCTACAATAGGGGTGGGGGGAGGGGTTATCAAGATTTAAGTGAGTTTGAGCCTGGTGTTATAGTCGACGCACGAGCGATGGGACACAGCATCTGAAGGGTTGCGATGAAGTGGGGATTTTCCCCTACGACCATTTCGCGAGTGTACCGTCAATCTCAGCACTCCGGTGAAACATCAAATCTCCGACATCGCTGCGGTCGGAAAAAGATCCTGCAAGAACGGGACCAACGACAACTGAAGAGAATCGTTCCACGTGTAGAAGTGCAACCCCTCCGCAAATTGCTGCAGATTTCAACTCTGGGCCATCAACGTATCAGCGTGCGAACCATTCAACGAAACATCATCGATATGGGCTTTCGGAGCCGAAGGCCCACTCGTGTACCCTCGATGACAGCACGACAATAAGCTTTACACCTCGCTTGGGCCCGTCAGCACCAACATTGGACTATTGGTGACTGGAAACACAGTTCCTGATCGGACGAGTCTCGTTTCAAATTATATCTATCTGATGAACGTGTACGGGTACGGGTACGGAGACAACCTCATGAATCCATGGAACCTGCATGTCAGTGGGGAACTGTTCGAGCTGGTTGGGGCTCTGTAAAGGTGTGGGGCGTGTGCAATTATATGGGACCCCTGACACGTCTAGATACGACTCTAATAGGTGACACGTGCGTAAGCGTCCTATCTCATCACCAGCATCCATTCATGCCCATTATGCGTTCCGACGGAATTGGTCAATTCTAGCAGGACAATGCAACACCCCACACGTCCAGGGACACTCTTCTGAGTTTAAACACTTACGCTGGCCACTAAACTCACCAGGAATGAACATTATTCAGCATATTTGGAATGCCTTGCAACGTGCTTTTCAGAAGAAATCTCTACCACCTCGCGTAATCTTAGACATACATAGACAGTACTGAAGGATTCATGGTGTCAGTACCCTCCAGCACTACTTCAGACATTCGTCGAGTACATGCCAAGTCGTGTTGCGGCATTTCTGCGTGCTCGCGGGGGCCCTACACGATATTGGCTCTTCAGTGTGTAAGTGTCGTTTCTGTTCATTACACTGCATATCCTTTTAGTAACCTTCCGTGATAAGCTGTAGCAGTTATTTCCACGTTTCATCGAGTTATGTCACTCGGTAACGACTCCAAGGGAAAGTTAGTTTCACTCTTAAGTTTTGCACACCAGTGTATATCGGATGTATTCCAGTCTCTATCTTTCCCCACACTTGTTGCCATTTACTGCAGCTGCTACTACCATGAACATAATTATTTAACATCTTAAAACATGCCCTATCAGCCTGTCCCTTGCTCCAGACAGCACATAAACTTTTCCTCGCCGATTCTGCACAACAACTCCTCATTCTGTGATGCCACCCACTGCCATATCATAGGTTAATTGGAAAATAGCAGACCACTGGGATTAGTAATGATACTCCTACACGAAATAAGTAATTTTGAATTTATTATTGTTATTCCCGTATGGGCCCAATAGGACCACGCGAGGTACAATCAATCAATGTCGTTTCTGAACAATAGCCTTCCTTTGTGTCCAGATTTGTTTTATCGTCTCAGAATGAAGTCCCTTTCATCAGACCAGGTGTTCCAGTCCGTTTTCTAATTTCCCTATGACCAACTGTCCAATCGCGTATCTTTTGTCTTAAGGTTTTTTCTATCTGCAACGTCTGCCTGAGCTATACCGACTACTTTCAGATTCTCTTTAATCGTAGCGATACATTCAATTGGCTCAGTTTTGGTCTTACTTCCATTTTCGTAGAATTCTACTATTTGTTTTGTCTGCCTAGTGGGTGCCGTTCTTTTAACGTTCCCATAAAATTTAAGTCTTCGTTATCTCATGTCACGATGCATGTCGGTGTAATCTATTTCCTTATTACTCCTCAGCCCTTAAGTTTCCCCTTCAGTAATTTTTGCGCCCTAACATTTTCCTATTAATCTTTCTTTTTTTCTTTTAAATTTCTTCAATATCCTTCTATTTAAAATTGAAATTTCTGCTCCGTATAAACATTCAGTTTTTGATTACAGTGCTAATGCCTGAGTTTACTGAATTTAGAAAGTGATCTTTTATTATAAATATTTTGTGTTAATCTGAACGCATTTGCCATTTTTGGACAGTGAACTTCGTTTTTGAATTTAATTTGATTTGTAATTTTATTATTACTGCGTGTGCGGATGAGAGACAACAAACAGACAGTAACGGCTCCGGTATGTATTGTCCAGAAATTTTTGCTCGTCATAATTGCAACAAATTCAGAAGTTAGTAATTTTCGCGAAGACTGCGTTTTCCGCTGTATCAGAGCCATTTGTATTTAAATTGAATGGTCTTGCGTGTACAAATAGAGCGCAAGATAAGCGGTTTTGGCCGTCAGAAGAAGTGTACCGCAGCCGCAAGTATCCAAGCGGCCTGTCAAAATCTGTGCAAAGAACACAGTTGGTTGGCTATGGAAAGTAGAGCCACCTGTGCAGCCAGCAGTTTTCTTGGGAACTATGAGGTGCCGAACAACCGCCACAGCAAGAGCTCCGCCGCACCTACAGGGTGGCGCACCAAATGTGTTACCATTTTGTTTCTGAATATAAACTTTATTGTCAATACAACCTGAAAGGAACATATACTACAATGAAGAGCCGTCCATGGAGATTTGTTCTAACTCAGCACATGCTCAATATGTCCACCATTTCGTTTCCTAACTTCCTTCAAACGAACACTGAAGTTAGTGATTACCCTACGGCACATGTCTTCCGTAATTTCATTGCAAGCTTGAAGAATAAGTCTTCTGAGCTCCATTAAATCACGTGGACGTTTCGGGAAAAATTTTTCCTTTAGGTAGCCCCGAAGAAAAGTCACATGGATTGAGGTCTGGACTATTGGGGGGCCAATTTTGTCCGTCATTGAAGCGACCTGGAAACCTGAGTGAAATGATCCGCATGTCGAAATGCTCGTGTAAAAACTCCAACACAGTGTTTGCAGTACGTGGCCTTGCTCCATCTTGCATGAACCACTGCGTGTTGAAGGGCAAGGCAGTAGCAAGAAGCTGTGGAATGAAGCTATTGCGAAGCATGCTCAAATAACGCTCGCTGTTCACAGTTTCTTCAAAGAAAAAGGGTCCAATATGTCCGTGACTGGAAATTTCTCCCCACGCTGTAATCCTCGGAGCATAATGTTGTCGTTCATGAAGCACATGTGGGTTTTCAGTGGCCCAAAAGCGTACATTTTGTTTGTTAACCACGCCGTCTAAATGGAAATGCGCCTCGTCTGAAAACCAAACATTGATGAGAGTTTCTTCTTCCCTATCCTCCGCCCACTGACCAAACAGTAGTCTCTGCTGCTTGTGTTCTTCAGTGAGCTTCTGTGCACAGGTCATTTTGTATGGGTACATATGGAGGTCACTTTTAAGAATGCGTTGAACGGAGCGTCTGGATATTCCCGGTTGCACTGCTGCCTTTCTACACGATTTCCCGGGACTTCTCTGTACAGTAACTCGTACCGCTTCAATATTCTCCGGCGAACAAACAGGCTTAGTCCGAGGTCGCTTCGCTTCCAATACTGTTCCTTCCTGTACAAATCTATCGTACAACCTGTGGATGGTCTTCTTGCAAGGGACCCATCGTGTGTTAAACTGTTGTTGAAAATGCCTCTGAGTCACAACAAGGCTTTTCGTTTCATGAAAAGGTAACACAATTGCCGATCGTTGCTGTGTCGTCAGTCTTCCATTGTCAGCTGCTTACTAGTCTCCTAGCGGCAGTATCGTGAATTACTCGTCATTTCGTAACTCATTTGTTTTCCCAAGCTCTGCTGGTACTGCTGTAGAGCTCCCAGCGGGATATCTAATGTGCGTCGTAAATTGTGAAAGAAACAATTGGTAACACATTTCGTGCGTCATCCTGTAGTTCTTCAGCCGTCACGAAGCGTTCCCCTGGCTGGTACAGTCTGAAGACCAGACGGCGCTTCCGCTTGGGCGCCAGACTGAGACAGTTTAAGCGAGGGCTACAGGTGCCAGAAGGTCTATAACGACCGCCGGAAAATCAGAGGGAGTTCAAGCTTGCTAGCTGTGACAGCCAGATCATCCGGAATTGTGACAGTAACTCGAAATTACTGTCGCATCCTAACCACGGACGTCTCCATACCGCCGCTAAGGTAACCTCTCGCGTTCTACTGCCACTTGCCGTCATTAGACTCTGTCTCTCTCACCCGACATCAGTTACTGATTTTATTTCTCCACTTTGTCTGTTACCTCTTATTACTTACGTGCGTGGTTTTTCTTGACTGGACGAACGTTGTCTTCCATTCCACGTAGGTTCCAACTTAAATAGTGGCAACACTGCTGTGGAGACACTATGCAATGGAATCTACTATTGTCGCTGATAGCACACGTTGTTGACTTACTTACCTTACCTCCGGGCAAATGGACTCGCCCGTCCCACGTCACCGGCGTGCGCACAATCGAGGCAAACACAGTCACTTGTGAGCGAGCGGTCTAACGTAACGGTGTCCCTATGTTTTCGGAACAGGAACAACGGAGACGGATCAAGATTGAATGTGCCAGAGGTCGTACAGCACGACAGTGTCACCAAGGTCTTCAAGAGGCGTGCGGGGAATCGGCATTGCCGTACAGAACAGTGGCACGTTAGGTAATAGCCTTAAACGAGGGTCGACAAACTGTGGAAGACATGCATCGGGCAGGTCGTCCTAGCGTCTCTGAAAAAGAAGTGCATGCTGTTGCCGCGTTAGTGGACAGTGATCGACGCCATACGATTCGTGAGCTCGCTCACGAAACCGGATTAGCGTATACGACTGTGCTTCACATCCTGAAGGAACGCCTGGGCATGCGAAAAACTGCATCACGATGGGTTCCACATGACTGAAAGAAAATGCAGAAATGGATGCGTTGCGACGCTGCTCAGACGCACTTGGAGCGCTATGAGAGCGAAGGAGATGCTTTCTTACGCCGTATCGTAACACTGGATGAGACATGAACCACATCCTACGAGCCAAAACTGAAACGCCAATCCAACGAATAGCGTCATTATGGGTCGCCGCGAAAGTCGAAAGTGCGTCAGAGCCCCAGTATGGTGAAACATATGGTGATTCTCGCGTACGACTGTGATGGTGTTATCCTAACGCTCTACGTTACTCCACGGCAGACCGTGAATGCACAGTATTCTGTTCGTTTTTGGAGCATCACCTGCGGCCAGCTTCGCGAGAGAAGCGGCGACATTTTCTGCGCAACCCATGCAACATTTTGCACGACAATGCGTGGGCACATACAGTGCAAGCTGTGGCTGCTCTGTTCGGTCGATGGGACTGGGAAGTACTGTACCGTCCACTATACTACCCGGGCGTAAGTCCTTGTGACTGATTTGATTCCGGGGATGAAGGAACCACTTCGTGGCATTCGCTTCAGAACTGTACCAGAGATTCGACAAGCAGTAGACCGCTCAATTCGCACCATCAACAGAGCAGGCTCTGCTAATGGTATACTACGCCTTCCGCATCGTTGGCAACTGGTTCTACACAACGCTGGTGACTACTTTGAAGGACAGTAACAGGGGCAAACATGTAACTCCTCTATATCGGTTGCGTATAATTAGTTGCCACTATTCAAGTTCCAACTCTCATATTAATAACTATCTAATTTCCGAGAATTGATGCTACATAATTCAGCCCGTTTTTACCTTGTTCGATAGTGTAACCTTCAGTGTTAAGTCATTTATTGCCTTTTTATTGAAATATGCGCGTTTAAATTTAGTCTGTAGTCGACTGTTATTTAATACAACCATGGTGTGTGTTCTGGCGTAACCATAAGCGCCGGAACGATGAAGAACGCAAGAGAAGAGAAGGCGGTGAAACGACTTCGGCCAGTGGTGCGCTGATTAGGACCGCACCACGACATGAGCGACATCTAGCCAATGTGAACACAAACACCGCTCCTGCCAGCCTCGGTGGACAACAGTGGACAGTATTGTAGAGTATTAGCACGGCCTAGCAAAGAGTGCTACGAGAACACTTATTAGTGATCCATATCAATTGCTTATTTGGACATTGTACATAGCTAAGGACTCGGATAATTCTGAGAACGCAGCATCCCTTTGGCATCCTATACAAGACGAGTGGGCAAGACCCCACATTTGGCGACGAGGCTTCCTAACAAACTTCATGCCGACGGCCACGAAATGTGTTTCTTTTTTTTTATGCGCTGGCGCCTTAATTCTCTCTTTACTTTGAAGGGGCGCTTATTACTTTAATAGTTTCTTGTCGTTTTTCCTAATTCTTGTTTTCATGTGGGCGTTGCAGAAAATTACTTCGTACATATTTTTGTCCGTTTGTTTCATTTGTGTCTTCCGCCATCACCACCCCACCTGTCCCCCACCCTGCTCAGCTGCCACTGCCGCAACTATCTGATGCCACACAGCGAACACAGATATTTCCGTTTCAGACGCAGCAAATACGAGGGTGAGTCAAATGAAAACCTTAAATACTTTTTTAAATATTATTTATTGCGCAGAAGTGGTACAAAGCTGTATCACTTTTCAACATAATCTCCCCCACGCTAAATGCAAGTCCTCCAGCGCTTACAAATGAAAAGTCTCTGTTGGATTCCTTTCATGTTTAATTTCTTAAATCTGTTGTCATTTACAGCATAAATTCCTCTTGTAAATTTATTGTGGCGTTTCTGACTATCTGGGAGGAGACTGAGTAGTGGAACGTGTTACTTTTACGCATAAACAAGAACGATCTGTCACACTACTACATTTTAAAACACAGTTTATATGTAATTCATGTCACACAGTCTCATACGGAACCTACATCCGCTTTCTTTTATATACTGTATATGATAAGATACTGTCATCCCCCTTCCCTTCTGTGTGAGAGGATGAATGAGCAAATGTATTTTTAGTTGCATGCTTGAGGGTAGCAGACAAGCCTGTCTGCTAGAGAACAGTAGGACAAACCTCGGAACAGGTAGCTACGCTTTCTAAAAGCAGAGAGGTTTCTATCCTTAGTATGGTCCTGTCCGTCCCTTATGTTGGTACAGGAAGCTGCCTCTCTGGTCAGTTCCGTTTGTATCTGTTAAGCACGCTCGGTATGGGCCCAGGTCAATCTGTCCGCAGCGAGCGTCTGAAGTGGTAAGATCTCCGGCTAAGTGCGTCTCTGCTAAGTCCATAGGACAATGGATTTCTTAAGTTCAGCCTAACTGAAAATTTAATCACCTTTATTTCAGGTTTAGCTCTAAAATATCTAATGTTATCTTAAATTGCAGCGCAGTGTAATTCTCGTGTGAAGTTCAGATTATTTTCCGGTAGCTGCTTTGTCACTACTTTGGGAGTAAAGTGAAACCACGTGTTGATCAGTAACTGTAAGATCAATCTTAAATGCGAATGCTTGTGTGATTATAACGTCTCGTCTTGACAATATTTTTCAATATAGCAACTTTTCTTTATGTTCAACCCACGTGGGATGTACTTTGCGAGACCAGTACCACGTGCTTATGTAACTGTTTGACCCAGCAGGTTAATAGACTTTAGTAACCAGTTCGAGGTTTTTCTTTTGTAAATTGCTTTTCGATCTAATTTATTTTAATTATCAAAATTATTGTGAAGTTATACGCTTTGTGTAAACCAAGTTGACCACGTGAAGCATGTGGTGTAATCATCAAAGTAGCCCTCAGCTATTCTTTTTGGGAAGATTTCACAGAGAGTTAGTATGAATTTAGTATACCAGTGTGTGGTAATTACATGACGGACAGGATTGTGCTACGAACGTAATTTCTTTGGGTGAAAATTGAATCGGTTGGTTGTGGTTAATTTCCTCTTGCATATGTTTCAACGTTCTTCGTGTGTTATTTTATGAATGCAGTGTTGTATGCAGTCTCCCAATCTTGGCTCCATATTTGATGTGTTCCGTAAGATTACAATCTCACATTTTCACAATCCTAAATAAGGCACCAGCTTAGTAATGAATCGAGTTTAATATGCTGAAATTTCAATGATCAATCTTAAAATAAATTTCCAAATATAAACTGATTTCTTTCCTTTTATTTAAATTCTCATATATATATATATATATATATATATATATATATATATATATATATATATATATATTACCGGTTGTTGTATGACTATTAAAAGATTATAATTAGTCTGTTTGGGAATTTGGTAAACCTAGACTAGATACCTGGTGAAACAGTTGTGCAGTAATGCACGGTTAACTTCTCCAGACAGCTCACAGCTTTTAACCCGCTTTTATTGTCTATCAGTACCGCTTTCATAGCAAATTAAAGCAACAACGTTACACAAAGTGCATAAATTCCTTTAGAAAAGAATTCTTTTGGTAGTGCGCGCAACCACTCATGCACCGCGTGGCGTACCTCTTCATCAGAACGGAACTTCCTTCCTCCAATTGTGTCTTTGAGTGGTCCAAACATATGGAAAACACTTGGGGCAACGTCTGGTGAGTATGGTGGGTGAGGAAGACACTCAAAATGCAGATCTGTGATTCTTGCAACTGTTGTACGGGCAGTGTGGGGCCTTGCATTGTCATGTTGCAAAAGGACGCCTGCTGACAACAATCCACGTCGCTTTGATTTGATTGCAGGTCGCAGATGATTCTTTTAGGAGATCTGTGTATGACGCACTGGTGGCAGTGGTCCCTCTAGGTACGTAATCCTCCAAAATGACGCCTTTTTCGTCCCAAAAGTGAGTCAGCATAACCTTCCCTTCTGATGGTTCTGTTCGAAACTTCTTTAGTTTTGGTGATGAGGAATGGCGCCATTCCTTGCTCGCTATCTTCATTTCCTGTTGGTGGAAGTGAACCCAGGTTTCGTTCCCAGTAATGATTCTTGCAAAGAAGCCATCACCTTCTCGTTCAAAGTGACGAAGAAGTTCTTCACAGGCTTCAACACGTCGTTCTCACATTTCAGGAGTCAGCTGCTGTGGCATCCATCTTGCAGACACTTTATCAAACTGGAGCACATCATGCACAATGTGGTGTGATGACCCATGACTAATCTGTAAACATGCTGCAATGTCATTCAGTGTCACTCCGCGGTTTTCCTTCACTACGGCTTCAACTGCTGCAGTGTTCTGTGGAGTCACAACTCATTGTGCCTGACTTGGACGAGGAGCATCTTCCACTGAAGTCACACCATTTGCGAACTTCCTACTCCGTTCGGGGACTTGCTGCTGTGACAAACACGCATCACCGTACTGAACCTTCATTCGTCGATGAATTCCAGTAGGTTTCACACCTTCACTACGCAAAAACCAAATAACAGAACGCTGTTCTTTCCTGGTGCAAGTCGCAAGTTGGGTGGCCATCGTTATACTGATACTCCGACGGTATGTGGGCATCTGCACTATGCTTCCACCTACAGGCTATTCTGAACGCTGTTTGTAGCACGCTTACCAACTTACAGGATAACGGCGCGAAATTTCGATTTGTTATTACAATTGTAAGGTTTTCATTTGACTCACCCTCGTATCAACACTGCCCAACACAGTGCAGCAGCCACTGGCCAACGCTGTGCACCCGACACAACAAGCACCACCTACTCCAGCTGCTATACCACCTTTACGACAGTTTTGTGGACAAGAAGGAGAATGGCTCGAGTAATTACACCAATCTGGGGCACACCGACTAGCCCACAACGTTGCATGTACTGTGAAACTTCCCTATCTGTTATCCACGGTACAAAGTGCAGTGTTCAGATTAATTCAAAAACTCTTTCGTAACGCCATTCCGAGCGAACGTAGTTACGACTGACTACTGTGACTTCGCTGACTAACTACTGTGATCAACAAGTGAATGTGATAGTAGCTAAGTATCAAGTCTTTAATTGCAAAAACCGGTCAAAACAAACTTATCGCGAGTGGGTAACAGATTTGCAGGGTATGACAATGAAATGCAAATTCAAATGTGCTTGCAGTGCTTTATATTCAGATGTTATGTTGAGTGATGCGATCGTGTACAGTGTACCTGATCTCAAACTCAGTGAACAGATTTTGAAACAGTCCGATCCATCATTTCAGCAGGTAGTGCAAATACTGCATCAGTACGAATCCGGTACCTTATCGGCTCGAAAATTTGAACAGTCAGCTGTTCGTTGGGTTGAGTCCCTTGCTTGCGATCACCCCATTCCTCACCGGTGGCGTGCACTAGCCGCGCACAAGCAGATAACCTTCCATGCTGTGTAAGCACTTCGCTACACAGGTGAACAGAATTAAGTCTTGCTCTCGGTGTTATTCACGGCACAAACGCCAAAACTGCCCCTCCTGGCAAGCTCAGTGTTACGCTTGTGGTAGGAAAGGACATCTACAATCCGTATGTTTGCAGCGGAACATATATAAGAATTCGGCCCACTCACAAAAATCTTGTCACAAGGCCCATGTCATTAATACAGTATATTCAAAGTCTGCAACAGGTGTTAGCAAACGCAGCAAGCGTGCAATTTCATCAATGATATGCCAGTTAGACAAACATTTTGTTGACTTACTTATCTGTGGGAAACGTGTGAAATTTCAACTGAACACTGGTGCCACTGTCACATTGCTAAATCGTCACATGTATGAACTATTAAATTCCCCACACCTGTCTGAAACTAGCATGCAACGGACGGCTTATAATGGACAAAACATTCCCGTTCTCGGAACACGTACTTTGCCTGCTATGTATTGCTTACATATGCAGTGACTTTTACAGTGCTACAATCACGCGATTGTGAAAACATACTTGGTCTTGATTCTTTTGATTTGTTTGGCTTTAACATTCAGGACAATGTGTCGTCAGTATTTGCTTTCAATGTAAAAGACAGTGTATCTAGCTTGCTAAAAGAATTCCCAGACCTCTTTTCTGAAGGTTTAGGCAAGGCTAACAAATTTGTGGCACATATTACTCTGAAAGACAATGCTCAGCCGAAATTTTGCAGGGCCAGCACTGTTCCCATTGCATTAAGGGATAAAGCCTTAGCTGAACTTAAGGAATGGCAAGATAGCGGAGTTTTTGCGCCCATATCAGCTAGTCAACGGGCAAGTCTACTGGTTTTGATCCCCAAAGCATCAGGTCGCATTCGCCTCTGTGTTGACTTTAAACCTGCAGTCAACAGACAAACTGTCACTGATACTTATCCATTGCCATGCCCAGAGGATCTTATGGACGAATTAGGCGCTGAACGATATTTTACAAAAATTGATTTGCGCGAAGCGTATCTTCTAATACCGCTCGATGAATAATCTCAAAGTGTGTGTAGTAAATACTCTTCTGGGCTTGTTTAAATACTTGCGTCTGCCTTTTGGAGGTGCTTCTGCACCCGCAGTTTTCCAACGGTATATGGAACACCCGACTGCACAAGTGCCAAACTGTTCACTTTTGGACGATACTCTAGTAGCAGATCGTAGACCTGAAGAACATATTGCAAATTTATGTACTTTGTTTCGTTTTTTATCTGATGCAGAACTTAAATGTAAACTGGAGAAGTGTGATTTTTTTAAAACCTGAATTGTAGTATCTTGGTCATGTCAAACAGTCAGGGTGTACATCCTCTTCAGTCGCATTTGTTAGCCATACGAGACTTGCCAGTTCCTCGCGATATCACAGAACTGCAGTCAGTTTTAGGGAAAATGAACTATTATATTCGGTTCATTCCGAATGCTGCACAAATCGGAGCTCCATTTCATCGCTTGCGTCGCAGGAACGTCCCCTTTCTTTGGACAGATGAGTGCCAAGTAGCTACTCAAAAACTTAAAGATGCATTGCTCAGTGATCGCTGCTTAGTTCACTTTGATCCTGTCAAACCAGTGGTATTGCACGTTGACGCTTCCTCTTACGGAGTAGGTGCAATGTTTTTGCACAGAATTGGTGATAAAGACAGATCTATTGCTTTCGATCAAAAGAGTTGTCCAAAGCTCAGTGTAACTATTCACAAATTGAGAAAGAGGCGTTGGCTATTGCCACCAAATCCCACCACCATTTGTATAGGAGAAAATTCTACTTAGTAACGTATCACAAGCCTTTGCAGTCCTTGTTTCATCCGACGAAACCGGCTCCTGTACGAACCGCCGAAAAATTGCGAAGATGGGATTTGTTGTTATGTCAATACCAGTACGAGAGTGTGTATCGTCCGACAGCTCAACATGGATATGCGGACCCACTTTCACGTCTTCCGATTGGCCCTGATACAGACTTTGACGCTTCTGCTGCATCTTGTTGTCGCATCGATGCTCAGAATTCTGAATTGCTTCAGCCATTTCCGCTGAATTACAGGAAAATTGCACAAACCGCGGAAGCTGATCCAGATTTGAAGATTTTGCTCAATTACATTCGCACATCTTGGCCTCACTCATTGAATTACATAAATAGCTCTGTAGTGCGCCGATACTTCGCACGTCGGCATAGCCTCCCTGTACAGAAAGGTGTAATTCTTGTTCAAAATGACAGTGTACAGTCACGTGTGTTGATTCTTAAAGCCTTTCAAAAAGAAGTGTTGCAGTTACTTCACCAAGGACGCTGGGAGACTGTTCGAACGAAACAGCGCGTCGACACTGTACTTGGCATGGTATGGACGCCCAAATAGAACAGTGTCAAGCATGCGCGGAAAATCAGTTCACTCGGCCACAAAAATTCTTTGCTCGGCCTAAGTCGGAACCGCCATGGCAACGTGTGCAAATAGACTTTCCAGGACCTTTTTGGAACACCAGTTGGTTGATTGTGGTTGACTCGTATAGGAAGTTTCCTTTCCCTATGCCAATGAACTCGACAACGTCACGTAACGTAACACAATTCAGGAGTTATCGATTTTTTGCCTGGAAGGTTGACCTGAAGTAATAGTGTCAGACAACAGACCTCAGCTCACTTCAAAAGAATTTGAAACATTCTGTGAACGCAATGGCATACAGCATCTAACTAGTGCACCGTTGCATCCACAGTCAAACGGCAAAGCGGAACGATTTTTCAGAACCTTTAAGCAGCAGATGGCCAAACTTCGCTCCGCACACGCCAGGCATCAAGCATTGCGACTGTTTCTCGCCTCCTATCGTTCACACTCACGAGATGGAACATCGCCGGCGGAATTGCTTCACTGCCGCCGCCATCGGACACTGCTCCACCTTCCTCAGCATCCGGCGTCGAAGAAGGCCGCAAGTATCGCTTCGCGCTCACGATATTGTGTTTTACAGGGTTTTTAGCGGCAGCAGACTGTGGGCGCGAGCCGAGATCGTCTGTCGACTTCGTGCTTGAATGTATCTTTCAGGTCCAGATGGCTTGCAGTCCCGCCATCAAAATCAACTGCGCCTCTGTCACGTACATGATGATCTTTCAATCTCTCTTCCCCCAGATTCACGTATCCAGAGGACAGCGCGGCCACAGCATCCCCCAGAGGATGTCATCACGAGACCGCGGGACGACCCCATGGAGACGGAGCCTTCTACGCCTCCGCCTCCACTCGTCTTACCGATGAAGCTGGACCCGAACACATGGCAGCAGTCGCCGCCTTCTTCATCTGGTTCACGGCATCAGAAGGTTGAAGCGTATCCTTCAGGTCGTTCTCTGGGGACGTTTTCGCTAAAGCGCAGGCCTGATGGCGGGGTACGGCCGGAAGCTTGAAGTCCCCTGCAGCCACAGCTTCCGGTCTGGTGATGCGCCCACACTCCTGCCTCCCCTGCCGTGGTCGCACTCCCTACACGATGACTGTCCGTCGCTTTGGGGAGGGGAGGGTGAGGGGGGGGGGGGAAGAATGTTCAAGTGTAACCACAAGCACCGGAACGAAGAAGAAGAATGCAAGACCAGAGAAGGCGGTAAAATTACGTTGGCCAATGGTGCGCTGATTAGGACCGCATCACGACAGGAGCGGTATCAAGCCGAAGTGAATATAAGCGCTGATCCTGCCAGCCTCGGCGTACATTAATGTCAAATGTGAGTGAAATCTTATGGGACTTAACTGCTAAGGTCATCAGTCCCTAAGCTTACACACTACTTAACCTAAATTATCCTAAGGACAAACACACACACTCATTTCCGAGGGAGGACTCGAACCTCGAACAGTCCATGACTGCAGCGCCTGAGTCCGCTCGGCTAATCCCGCGCGGCGGCGGACATTAATGGACAGCATTGTAGAGTATTAGCACCGACTAGCAGAGAGGGCTACGAGAACAGTTATTAGTGATCCACATCAATTGCTTGTTTGGACATTATACACTACTGGCCATTAAAATTGCTACACCACGAATATGATGTGCTACAGTCGCGAAATTTAACCGACATGAAGAAGATTCTGTGATATGCAAGTAATTAGCTTTTCAGAGCATTCACACAGGGTTATCGCCGGTGGCGACAGCTACAACGTGTTGACATGAGGAAAGTTTCCAACCGATTTCTCATACACAAACGGCAGTTGACAGGCGTTGCCTGGTGAAACGTTGTTGTGATGCCTCGTGTAAGGAGGAGAAATGCGTACCATCACGCTTCCGACTTGGATAAAGGTCGGATTGTAGCCTATCGCAACTACGGTTTATCGTATCGCGACATTGCTGCTCGCGTTGGCCGAGATCCAAAGACTGTTAGCAGAATATGGAATCGGTGGATTAGATTAGATTAGTTTTTCGTTCCATAGATCCGTGCTGAGGAGATCCTCGTGGATGTGGAACATGTCAATTTTTTTTAAAGCTGAAACAACAATACTAATAGTATGACTATATACAATACATCATTTTTTTAAAGCTGAAATAATACGGAACGCCGTGCTGGATCCCAACGGCCTCGTATCACTAGCAGTCGAGATGACAGGCATCTTATCCGCTTGGCTGTAACGGATCGTGCAGCCACTCTCAATACCTGAGTCAACAGATGGGGACGTTTGCAAGACAACAACCATCTGCACAAACAGTTCGACGACGTTTGCAGCAGCATGGACTATCAGCTCGGAGACCATGGCTGCGGTTACCCTTGACGCTGCATCACAGACAAGAGCGCCTGCGATTGAGTACTCAACGAGGAACCTGGGTGCACGAATGGCAAAACGCCATTTTTTCGGACGAATCCAGGTTCTGTTTACAGCATCATGATGGTCGCATACTTGTTGGCGACATCGCAGTGAACGCACATTGGAATCGTATCACCCGGCGTGATGGAATTGGGTGCCATTGGTTACACGTCTCGGTCACCTCTTGTTCGCATTGACAGCACTTTGAACAGTGGACGTTACATTTCAGATGTTTTACGACCCGTGGCGCTACCCTTCACCCTGCGAAACCCCACATTTCAGCAGGATAATGCTCGGCCGCGTGTTGTAGGTCCTGTACGAGCCTCTCTGGATACAGAAAATGTTCGACTGTTGGCCTGGCCAGCACATTCTCCAGGTCTCTCACCAATTGAAAACGTCTGGTCAATGGTGGCCGAGCAACTGGCTCTTCACAATACGCCAGTCACTGCTCTTGATGAACTGTAGTATCGTGTTGAAGCTGCATGGGCAGCTGTACCTGTACACGCCATCCAAGCTCTGTTTGACTCAATGCCCAGGCGTATCAAGGCCGTTATTACGGCCAAAGGTGGTTGTTTTAGGTACTGATTTCTCAGGATCTATGCACCCAAACTGCGTGAAATATAATCACATGTCATTTCTAGTATAATATATTTGTCCAATGAATACTCATTTATCATCTGCATTTCTTCTTGGTGTAGCAATTTTAATTGCCAGTAGTATATATAGCAAAGGACTCGGGTCATTCTGAGAACGCAGCATCCCTTAGGTACCCTATACGAGACGAGTGGACAAGACCCCCCAGTGTCGGTCTGAAAGTGGTCTAAAATAGACCAGAACCGGTAACCTTATATAAAAAAGAAGTTTATCGCTGATGTGACTGCTCACATTCATTTTCAAGTAATAAAAAACCGATGTTCTCCAGAGACATGTTGTCAAAAATTACAAAAGTTGTGCCACCCTCTTCTGTCTACTCTTTCATCACACCTGATCCACTCCATTGGACTATGCAGATCGAATTACTCCCGTAGCAGGGGTGCATTTGGTGGTTTAAGCACGGTCAGGGCAGGGAGTTGGGTAGTGGTTTTTCAAAGCAACATGGATAGTAGAACGGTTTCACCTTTCACAGTCACTTCTCGGGCCACTTCATTTTCAACATACTTCTGTAACATCACGCTAACCCTTCCATACTCTTGTTTGCCGCTTTCGCCACAGCTCATAATTCATTTTTGCAATGCTGTGCTTCTGGCATGCAACCTCAAAAAAATTTTCCCTCAAATTACGACCTGTGTTCGATGCTAATAAACATCTTTCGTCGCAGAGTGCTTTCTTTGCCTGTGTTGGTCTGTTTCTTATGTCTTCCTTGCTTTCGTTTGTGATACAGTATCTTCCTTGCCTTCGTCTGCTACGCCGTGCCGAACATGAATGTTAAGCTTATCGTTAATCGCATTTTTTATACTACTCGTTCCTTTCGCCTCACTTTGGTTTATTCTCAATTTATAGTGTGTGTTCAGAAGACTGTTCATTTCATTCAAAAAGTCATGTAATTCTTTCCCATTTTCACTGAGGATAGCAATGTCATCAGCGAATCTTATGTTTGATATCGTTTCCCTCTGAACTTTTCTCGCAAGTCTGAAACTTTCCTTCGTTTCCTTTATTCCTTCTCTACATACAGGATCAACAGTAAAGGAGAAAGACTGCATCCCTGACTGCACACTTTCAAATCCGATCGTCTGCCTTCTGATTTTCCATCCCTATTATTCGCTGTGGATTATTGAATATTTTGTATATCATTCTCTCTCCCTGCCACTTATCCTTTTTTTATCGAAATATCAAACATTTTGCACAATTATAGGTTGCTGAACGTCTTCTGTTCGTCAAGAAATACTATGAAATTGCCTCTTCGCTTCCTTAATTCTTGTGTCCATTATCAAACACAACGCAAGAACTCTATCCCTGACGTCAAAACCTTTTCTGAAGTCAAACTGATCGTTATCAAATAAATTCTCAATTTTCTTTTCCATTCTTCTCCTTATGACTTTTGTTAGCAACAGCGATGCATGTGCTATTAAGCTGATCTGTGACAGTTCTCACAGATATCTGCCTTTAACGTCATCTGCATTTTGTCGGCGATATTCTAATTTAATGCCAGTGATTTCAAAAATCCCAAAAGGATTGTTATCAAACTCTATTGTCTTATTTGATTTCAAGCCTTCCAAAGCTCTATTCAATTTCCAATAGTAGATCCCATATATCTTCAAATCGACATCAGTTGCATCCTCTATCACAACAGCAGACAGTTATTCCTCCGTGGTTATTTTGATCTCGTTTAACATACCGAGTGCCCACTTAGTAGCCTCAAACCGCCAATCTCTTCTATTTAATGGCTCTGAGCACTATGGGACTTAACGTCTGAGGTCATCAGTCTCTCTTCTATTTATGGCGTCGATATGTACACCTGAAATATTGTTGTCGGCGTGCAATTGCTGCCGATTCTGAGAGTAATGCTATCACTGAACTGTTCATAGTAACTCATTCTGTGTCCTATCTTCTTATTTATATCGAATCTTACTCCCATTACACCACTTTCTGCTGCTGTTGATATTACTCTACACTGGTCTGTCAGAATCCTTTTCTTCCACCCATTTCAGTTTACTGACGCTCACTGTATCAAGCCTGGACCTTTTCAATTCTCGTTACATATTTTCTGGCTTACCTACCACATTCATACTTCTGACATTAACGCTCCGACTCTTAGAATGTAACCATTTTATCTGTTATTCAGTCTGTTTCTCGTAGCCACCTCTCCCTTGTCACATCCCTCCCG
This sequence comes from Schistocerca serialis cubense, assembly GCF_023864345.2. Classification (NCBI taxonomy): domain Eukaryota; kingdom Metazoa; phylum Arthropoda; class Insecta; order Orthoptera; family Acrididae; genus Schistocerca; species Schistocerca serialis. The sequence continues at coordinate 92,992,612 of NC_064645.1, forward strand.
GTCCTATGTCATTTGGATCCATCCTACATGTCTTTAATGGTGTGGTCTCCATTGTTTTCTGCGTCGTCATTCTCGTGCTATTGGGCAGTGCTGCTTCTTCCACCCTTACGGGCATAACCCCAACCCAAGGCAAGACGATGTCCTCAACCTCTATCCGCTCCACCACCCGATTTGAGAAAATCGTTAGCATCATACGTGTGGTTCCTTATACTAGAAGTCTTCGGACGACATAATTGACTACGTTCACACGAAATCTAAGGAGTTACTGCGATGGAACCCGCGATCCTCCACTTTTTGATTAGTAATAGAAGACGCTCTCATTAGACCAAGGTGCCCTTGATATTCGCGTAGAACATAACGACAGCGTTTCTCGTTTGGAGTGGTTGGTCTGTGGGTAGATGTCAGACTGTAAATCCAATGGTCGCCGGTGCGATCCTAAATCGGTACTAGGAATTTTCTGTCAGTTACCGCATTTCTATGAACGATCTGTTAATGAGGAGCACAACAAACTGCACCGTGATTTGGAGTACACTACGAACTGTAGGTGCACCTATAACTAGTTTGTTATAGAAATGGGCAAACTCGTTCATCTTGGGGAACTACACTACTGGCCATTAAAATTGCTACACCAAGAAGAAATGCACATGATAAACGGGTATTCATTGGACAAATATATTGTACTAGAACTAACATATGATTACATTTTCACGGTTTGGGTGCATAGATCCTGAGAAATCAGTACCCAGAAAAACCACCTCTGGCCGTAATAACGGCCTTGATACGCCTGGGCATTGAGTCAAACAGAGCGTGGATGGCGTGTACAGGTACAACTGTCCATGCAGCTTCAACACGATATCACAGTTCATGAAGAGTAGTGACTGGCGTATTGTGACGAGCCAGTTGCTCGGACACCATTGAACAGACGTTTTCAGTTGGTGAGATATCTGGATAATGTGCTGGCCAGGGCAGCAGTCGAACATTTTCTGTATCCAGAAAGGCCCGTACAAGACGTGCAAGATGCGGTCGTGCATTATCCTGCTGAAATGTAGGGTTTCGCAGGGATCGAATGAAGGGTAGAGCCAAGGGTCGTAACACATCTGAAACGTAACGTCCACTGTTCAAAGTGCCGTCAATGCGAACAAGAGGTGACCGAGACGTGTAACCAATGGCACCCCATACCATCACGCCGGGTGATACGTCAGTATGGCGATGACGAATACACGCTTCCAATGTGCGTTCACCGCGATGTCGTCAAACACGGATGCGACCATCATGATGCTGTAAACAGAACTGCAAACGTCGTCGAACTGTTCGCGCAGATGGTTGTTGTCTTGCAATCGTCCCCATCTGTTGACTCAGGAATCGAGACGTGGCTGTACGATCCGTTACAGCCACGCGGATAAGATGCCTGTCATCTCGACTGCTAGTGATAGGAGTCCATTGGAATCCAGGATGGCGTTTCGTATTACCCTCCCGAACCCACCGATTCCATATTCTGCTAACAGTCATTGGATCTCGACCAACGCGAGCAGCAATGTCGCGATAGGCTACAATCCGACCTTTATCAAAGTCGGAAACGTGATGGTATGCATTTCTCCTCCTTTCACGAGGCATCACAACGACGTTTCACCAGGAAATGCCGGTCCACTGCTGTTTGTGTATGATATATCTGTTGGCAACTTTCCTCGTGTCAGCACGTTGTAGGTGTCGCCACCGCCGCGAACCTTGTGTGAATGCTCTGAAAAGCTAATCATTTACGTATCACAGCAACTTCTTCCTATCGGTTAAATTTCGCGTCTGTAGCAAGTCTTCTTCGTGGTGTAGCAATTTTAATGGCGAGTAGTGTAGTTCACTGTTGATCGGTTTTTTTGAGACCCCTTCGTTTTTACTCATTTACTATTCTTTTTTAATCTAATTGTGTGTTGCAGTATGCCTTTTAAACAAGTCAAAATGGAGTAACTACGTCTTACAATTAGAGCCGATTTTTTTAATGAATTTGTATCATCATCGCTTTTCTGTTGTATTAGCAGATCCTTTACGTCTCAATTTCCTGTGCTCCACTGATTCCTTCTTAATGTTGCTGTATGTGCTGTTTTATATTGTAAGTAGGCTGTTTAGGTTCTTATATGTAGGCTGTTTAGGTTCTTATATTGGTAACGCCGCCGCCACGTAGCGCTCTCTGTATGAAAATCACTGGCTGTGCTGTGTGCAGTCTGTGGCTAGTTTGCATTGTTGTCTCCCATTGTAGTGTTGGGCAGCTGGATGTCAACAGCGCGTAGCGTTGCGCAGTTGGAGGTGAGCCGCCAGCAGTTATGGATGTGGGGAGAGAGATGGCGGAGTTTTGAAATTTGTAATACTGGATATTAGGAACTGCTATGTATATTATGATTTTTCAACACTATTGAGGTAAATACATTGTTTGTTCTCTATCAAAATCTTTCATTTGCTAACTATGCCTATCAGTAGTTAGTGCCTTCCGTAGTTTGAATCTTTTATTTAGCTGGCAGTAGTGTCGCTCGCTGTAATGCAGTAGTTCGAGTAACCAAGATTTTTGTGAGGTAAGCGATTTGTGAAACGCATAGGTTAATGTTAGTCAGGGCCATTCTTTTGTAGGGATTTCTGAAAGTCAGATTGCGTTGCGCTAAAAATATTGTGTGTCAGTTTAAGCACAGTTATGTATAATTGTTCAAAGGGGACGTTTCATATGTCGACCCTTAGCTGAGGATACCTCACTGCAATCTTCTGATTTTTTCTTGTAGTTTGTGTAGTTAGTTTAGATTTTGTTTATTGCTAGCGCGTAATTGTAGAGAGAATCTCCTTTGTAGTTGGTTGGTTGGTTGGTTTGGGGAAGGAGACCAGACAGGGTGGTCATCGGTCTCATCGGATTAGGGAAGGATGGGGAAGGAAGTCGGCCGTGCCCTTTCAGAGGAACCATCCCGGCATTTGCCTGGAGTGATTTAGGGAAATCACGGAAAACCTAAATCAGGATGGCCGGATGCGAGATTGAACCGTCATCCTTCCGAATGCGAGTCCAGTGTCTAACCACTGCGCCACCTCGCTCGGTCCTTTGTAGTTGCAGCCTTTCATTGTTGTACAGTAAAACAGTTGTGGCATGCATGTAGATTTGCACAAAGTATTTCGCAGCTGCACTTGCAATTAACGAGATATTATTTTCAGTGCTATGTTAATGTGTTCTCTTATTGTTGCTCTTCAAATTGTGTTTTTCTGTGTTATCGTGTGAAATATTGTGACAATAATGGCGTGTGAAAAACGTAATACTAGGCTCCAAAGTAAACAGAAATGACAGTGAAGACGAAAGCAGTGTGTTAGCGCCACCGAGTAATGAATTAACTAATGTTCAAAGTAGTAATTTGGTAATTGCACATAGGGAAATGGAGCGAGCTGCAAACAATGGTGTAGGCAGTGAAACAATTAGTGAACAGGGAAGCATTATCGATCGATCAGTCGGCAACAGCTTACCTCAGGAATCCGAAATGACAGGACACAATCTTGCAAATACTGTAGATTCAGGTTTTGCATCCTCACTCTTTTCTCAAATAAGTCAAGACACATTTTCTGCTTTTCAAACTGCGAATATTGCCGGTTCAAATGCATTGCCGAATAGCACTGAGGAACATGTTTCAGACACCAGTGCATTGTTATTACAATTAATGCAACAAATGGGACAAAAGCTTCAAAAATTAGACACAATGGAACAAAATCAGAGACAAACACAGCAAAAGCTTCAAAAGTTAGACACCACACTTGAACAAACACGTGAAGATTTAACTACTGTGTTACATAACATTGAATCGAAATGTCAAAAAGTCTGTAATGACGTAAAAACACAAATTTGTGAGCATTTTCAACCTATTTTTTCGCGGCATGAAAATGCATTACAGAATCATGAAGCAGCCATAAAAGAACTGCAAACTATTGTTCATCAAAATCATGAGACCCTGCAAGCTAAAATTGACTCAGTTGCATCTACCGATTCGGTTACGCAACTTGCAAAACTCAAGAAAACTTAAAGGACACAGTAGATACTCTGAAAATTGGTTCAGAAAGACACATGAAGGAAATTAGTTCATTATCAGAGAAAGTAGTTGAACTTTCGGATCAGCTAAATAATTTATCTACGAAGGTAGATGATAATCTGAATGACACAAAACCGGTAGTCTTTAATGACACAGAAGAGTGCGAACAAATTAGTAAACTGAAACAAAATCTGAATCAAATTAATACGCAACACCAAAGAGAAATCCGGGAAGTACAAGATCAGCTGACACAGGTAATACAAGAATTACGTATTTCAGAGGACACTCGCGCTCCAATACGGGAAGAGGGACATAGAAATACGGAACAGCCACAAAATAATAACACAGGGCACTTCGGAAATTATGAAAGAAATTGGCGAAGTACACCGAATTTTGAGATGGAACCGCCGAAACGACGTAACAATGACCGACATGCGACTCGCCGACATGATGATTTTGACTATAAGCTGTTCATTACTACACGTAAATTCAAAATGTTTAAGAATTCTGCCAACGACATTCATCCACAAGCGTGGCTCCATCAATTCTCTCATTGTTTTCCTCCCAACTGGTCATTAGAACACAGATTAGAATTTATGTGTGGCTACTTAGAGAATGAACCAGCTGTAAGAATGCGATCGGTCATTCACGATTGCCACAGTGAAGGAGAATTTTACCATGCCTTCCTCTCAGCATATTGGTCTCAAGCCACACAAGACCGAGTAAAACATGGCATCATAATGATGAAACATTTCGAACAATCTGAATTTTCCAGTCTTGTGAAATATTTTGAAGACATATTGCATAAGAATCAGTATCTGTCAAACCCATACAGCCCCTCAGAACTCATCCGCATTTGCTTAATCAAATTACCTGAACATTTACGGCATATTATTTTGGCAGGACGTTGCAAAGACGACATTGATGCTTTTCAGGGGCTCTTACAAGAACTGGAAATTGACACTGACAGTCGCGGAACGCGAAAACAGGAGCACAACAATTACAGGTCACATCCGTCACAATTCCGCGATGACAAATAATAACTGGACGCGACAAGGCTATTCTCACAACACAAATCGTGACCAAAACAGACACCACTCGTATGACAACCGTTGGCAGAGTAGTAATAATTACAGGGAAAGATCACCTCTCCACGGTAATGACTATCACAGAGACAATCAGAGAAACAGACAATGTGGGAACCAAAACAATTATTATTACGGGAGACAGAACAACTTTAGATGCAACGGTCCAGCGCGCAGTTACGATTCAGGGAGAAATTCTCCACCACTTAACCGACAAGAAAGAAACTACAGGAACTACCGACATGACGACAGACGATGTGATCGTAACGACAGACCTGAATTGCATCAGAACTGGCGGGATTTAAACAGGGCAGGGCCCTCTCGGCAAGGTGAATTTGTAGAAGTTAGGTCTCCAAACCCCAATAACGACGCGCGCCAACAAAGAGACAATAGGCAATGACTCATACCGCTGACAGCCACAAAACGTAAGTATGACACTAACGACGCAGCTGCCGTAGCTAGTAATTACGTAAAAATGGAAGACATTAGGGACATCTTACTCCAGGAACACGACGTAAAACATAACAACATTGCATATCCTGTGATTCACATTACTGTAAATGACGTAAAATTTACAGCAGTACTTGACTCTGGCAGTCCGATTTCAGTAATTAGTCAAACAGCTTTTAGAAAATGCAACATATAGAACGATTGCCCCACACTTCCGTTACGTAAGATTAAATTACAAGGTGCAATCTTTGGAAAAAGTGTAGATGTACGCCAACAAACCAATTTAGAATTCTTTTGTCAAAGCCACAGCTTCTCTATGAACCTTCTTATTGTTCCATTATTGTCGACGGAAATTATACTGGGAGTAGACTTTTTGAATGAATACAAAGCAATCTTAAACTTTCACGATGCTGAAATAAGCTTAGAGAAGGAAGGTAAGTCAATAGCTTTGAAATTTGAAGATTGGCTCTCAAACCATGACGAGGAAATTAATCGGCTTTACCTTCTGTTAGACAACAGTTCGGAATTTTCTACGGAACTAGACACTAACAATCAATCTGCAAGTACTGACAGGGATGATATCGATGGCATATTTGAAATTAATGAGTTAATTCAGAATAAAATTAGAACAATTGAGAATTGTAATGACACTGATAGGCAGGACCTTTTTGAGATTTTACAAGCACATTCCACAGTTTTTACTCACAAAACAGGAACAATCAAGGGATTTCAATACCAATTTCGTGTTCGTGAGCATACTAAATTTTGTGTTAGACCATACGTAATTCCAGCACATTATAGGGACTGTGTTAGAACAGAAATACAATCTATGCTTGACGAGGGCATTATTGAGCCTTCAGTAAGCTTGTACAACAATCCATTACATGTTGTTGAGAAGAAAAATGGGTCGATCAGACTTGTCTTAGATTCGAGACAAATCAATACTATCATCATTTTTGAAACAGACAGGCCGCAAACGATGGAAGAACTTCTTCAAAATTTTAATGGCGTAAAAGTGTTGTCTTCTATTGATCTCAGATCCAGCTTTTATCAGATCGAACTTCATCCAGAATGTAGAAAATACACAGCTTTCCTTTGTTTCGGCGTTTGTTATCAGTTTTGGAAACTTCCTTTTGGTTTGAACATTTCTTCGGCAGCATTCATTCGCGGGCTAAATTCCATATTACCTGAGTTCTTAAAACGTCACATCACCTTATATGTGGACGATATTCTCATAGCAGAAGCCTCATGGGAACAACACAATCGCATCCTCAACAGTTTGTTACGTATTTTCGCAGAATCTGGCATTACAGTTAACTTGGAAAAATCTGAATTCGGTAGGACAAAGGTGAAGTTTTTGGGACATATTATTTCTTCTGAAGGCATTCAGCCGGATCCTGAAAAGTTAGAAGCAATAAGAGCCATTCCAGCTCCATCCACAAAAAAACAAGTCCGCAGTTTTCTAGGTCTCGTAAATTTTTACCGTCGTTTTCTGAATATGCAAATTCTAGTTACACCAAAATTTGTTCTTTCACTGGAAAAAATACTATTTGGAACTGGGACGAACAAGCACAGTTGGAATTCAATTCTTTGAAAGAAGCGTTACTTCACGCGCCAATACTAGCTCATCCAGATCTGTCACAAGATTTCTGCCTTAGCACGGATTCTTCTAAAGTCGGTCTTGGTGCCCATTTATTTCAAGAAGCCATAGAAAATGACATTACTGTTCAGAAAACCATTGCTTTTGCTAGCCGAGTGCTAACAAAATCTGAAAAAAATTATTCCGTAGCTATCGTTTGGGCATTTAACAAATTCCGTTTCTTTCTTTCTGGTAAGCACGCAAAAGTATACAGTGATCATCGTGCATTTCAATTTCTTATGTCTTCAAAATTAAATCATGACAGGTTAAAACGTTGGGCATTGTTTCTGCAAGAATTCCGCTTCACAATAGTCTACATTCCCGGCAAGGAGAACATTGTTGCGGACGCGCTGTCACGCGCACCGGCTGGGCTTGAGAAAAGTAACACAGAAGGCAACATCGAGAAAAATTTCAGTATTCTTTACATTCAGAAAGTCGCCTTTGAAAACTTCATCTCCACATCTTTAGAGGACATTGCTCATGAACAAGATAAAGATCCGATTTGGAAAGACACCAAAAGTAAATGGCATGAAAAGCCGCACACTCAGATTCGGCATTATTATCTGGTTAGAAAAAACATACTGTTCAAACGCTGCACTGTTGATGACAAGCTATGGGTACTTTGCATTCCTGACGATTTTGTTAATAAGCTCATTTGGTACATTCATTTCAGCTATGCACATTTTGGTCCACGAAAATGTTATCATATTCTTCGAACGACTTGTTATTTTAACAATATGGAAAAGAGAGTTCGAAGAGTCTTGTCTATTTGTAAACTTTGTCAAAAGGCGAAACCATCTACTATCTCACATCGTGCTCTGTTGTTTCCTATTATTCCTTCTAAATTAAAAGAATTTGCTCCTGCTGATCTCTTGGGACCCCTTGTCAGAACATCGAATGGATTTTCGTACGTTCTAGTCGCTGTTGAACTTACTTCAAAATTTGTTTCTTTCACTCCGTTACGTAAAGCCACTGGACGGTCTGTATCCAACGCCTTTGTTAAAAATTTCTTACATGAAGTTTGACACGTTAGTAAAATCATTTCAGATAACGGACCGCAATTCAGATCTGCTGTTTGGTCACGCATGCTTCGGAATCATAAAATCAAACCTGTTTTTATTTCATTGTACTCACCACATTGTAACCCGTCTGAACGGATTATGAAAGAAATCAATAAACTTTGCAGACTTTATTGTCACAGAAAGCATCAGCATTGGGACAGATATTTACACTTATTTCAAAATGTGCTGAATGAAATGCCTCATGATTCCACTGCTTTACCACCTACTCTTGTACTAAAGAATGAAGAACCACCGAACAGAATCAGAGAGCTTGTACCTTTCCCAAATACACGTAAACTTCGACACAAAGACATAATTGATTTGGCTCTTAAAAATATAAAATCTGCAGCAAACAAAAGGAGAAAACTACACGGTAAAGCAAATGCAAAGAAATTATATATTGGTCAGAAAGTTCTCATTAAAGCTCATTCATTGTCACATAAGAAGAAACACTTGAGTCACAAATTCTTTCTAGTTTACAATGGACCTTACAGAATCCGACATATACCACATGATAATTGCGTTGAAGTTGAAACTCTGCGTACTAGGAAGAGTAAAGGTTTACACCACATTTCACATGTAAAACCGTTTATTGAAAGAATCTGCTTTTTAACTTTGTTTTTGCCATATAACTTTTCACTTTACATTACCAGTATGCTTTGTCAGACTTAGTATCTGTTAACATGCAACAGTGTTTGAAGTTAAATATCCAGTCAAGGACCAAGAGAACTTATTTAAACCGAAATTACGAATGCATTGTTATAGTGAACGGACGACACAGTGTTGTTGTTTGTACATTCTTGCTTGTTAGTTGCACGATCGCGTAAGACTATGAGGCTCACATACTTGGAACATATACCGGCACTGCTAATGAGATTTTCATGCAACATTTTGGTTTGCTTGAGAGTGGATTCTGGATTTGAGGTGCTTTCTGTGAAATGCCAGATGACACAGTGGTTGGTTTGTGTGACAGCTACACGATTTTATCACGATGCTGCTAATTAGTGGCAATTTACAATGTTACTTTTGTGGTGTATCTGTTTTATATCTGCACAGTTTTTTCTGAATTATTCTGTAAAGTGAGACACGTTTTAGTGGTGACTTGTGCTATGGCTACAAGGAGACAGCCTTTTCCGTAGGACAACAATACGTTACAGCACAGTACTTTCCTCATCACGGCAATAAGCGTAATAACTAAGATATCTATATGCAAAGCATTTCACTTTTGTGTATCATGAGGTAAGTACATTGGCTTCTGCAAAACTTAGCTTTCGGAGGACGATAACTACGACACTTCCACAGAGATTATCTTACAACAAGACGCACATTTAGCGCTACAGGACACGTATTTGAGTGATTAATTTTGTACTTAAATCATTTATTTTTAAAGATATTTGAAGTACAATGATACAAAAGGTTTTCCGTAATACATTTCATTCCATTGTTGTAATCTGTAACACCTGAGGGTATAATTACATTAATCCTCAGGGGGGTACACGCTTACTTTGTGTATCATGTGTTTGGCAAGCACAAGGAGCCCTAGCTAATATGGTATTTGCTTACACAACTTTACACATCGGTACCATATTTCTCTAACACATAATTACACAGCTATCTGATCATTTAAGTGAGAGATACAAATTTTTTTACTATGTCAGTGACACATGTTTACGCAGTTACAGAGTTGGATTACTTCACACTTACGAAATTGTATTTTGTCTGTACTTTGTGAACTGTTCATATTTTTTCAGACCCATTGTGATATTATGAGAGCTTTGAATGATATATTTGGTATGGGATCACGATTTTTACAGTACATTTGAGGCAGATGACACTTTTGACATGAGCAGAGAATTTTTTTAGGTTTTGAAATTATTGGAGGAAGATACAGCGATTTTGAGAGTTGACTGAGGTGTTATGATGTTATTATTACGATGACTATGTGTATTATGCTGTTGCGGTATGTTTATGATCAATAAGCTGATGCTATATGAGGAATTTGATTATGCTATGTATTTATTATGATGAAATATTGAAGTGTTGTCGCAAGATTGACGTGTCGACGAATATATATATGTGTAATAAGGTAAGGAGTAATGAATAGTGGTTAGGGACTCTGACTTGTGAAAAAGGATGTTGGAAACCAAGAATCGTACTTTAAGAGTTATGAAATGTGTGTAAATGCGTGAATGTATCACAATTCCAGCGAAAATTTTTTGGACACTTATATTCATAAGATTTTGTTTCTACACATTTGCAATGCAAATTCTCGACCCGTGAAATTTTGTATATGAGACTGTCACTGTAGCGGAAACTGCTGTCGTAAATATTTTCATAAGAAAGTTAAGTGACCACCTGCATGTAATGTGTCGTGGGCACCCAGCTGCATTAGATGCCTGGAGAAAAAGCCATTAGTGTGTGCGTTTTCAGAGGCAAAGGTAGAAAAAAAAGGGAGGCCCTTATCCTCGCTATTGACATTCCTTTGTAGACAGCATCCCAAATACGACACGCTCAAACTTGAAAACATATGATTACACTGTGGAGCTCTTAATTTATGATTTACTGAAATGCCTAATGAAATGACGAGAAATATTTTATGCCTATACACCTGATTATGACTACTGTCTTTATAGTTGAGATTTTTTACTACCTTATGAAATGCCATATGGCTAATGAATGATGTTTCATCCTTCCTTTGTACATATTTTCATTTTTTTTAATATCTAGTTTCTAGCTGCACAGCAGCATTGGTTAAAATAGAATTTTATAGATGTACTAATATAAATATTTTCTGTCTACAGATCCAGTAAATACTAATTTTGTAATCCATTTCCCAAAAATGGGGGAGCACAAAGACATTTCCCTTCACAGGAATTGCATACGGAATTTTCTTTTCAACTACTTGGTAATTTTTTTTGTAGAATAACTTCTTGTGGTGCACCACTTTAATTACATAGACATTAAGATGTGAATATACATTTCCCTTGCCTGCATTATTGTCTTTAGTGTAATGTTTTTTTCTGCTTGAGCTATGTCTTGTTTAGATATAAGTTATTTCATTTGCTGCTGCTGTTTGCCAGGCATAGTGTTACTGAATTTGATTTTGTGTTACTCTTCTAAGCCAGTTTACTACTGATTTATTTTTCTTGTTTGCTGCACATTGCCTTATATTAGTTGTAATATTGTTGCTTACTTTGCCAATTTGTATTTTTTTTGTCCTTGCTGTTTGTGTTAATTTGTTATGTGCTGCTGCATTGCCTCGTCCCTTGGTATCTATATCTGAGCTCTGCAGATTTAAGTTAGCTTAAGAGGGGGTAGACTATATAAGAAACTAACTATGGTGAACTGGAAGAAATGCATTAAGAAGCTATAAGAAAATAGTTTGGCCAAAAAAAAGTAGTGCACAGTGGAGAAAAACTATTTTTGAAAGAGGATGTGAACAGAATACAGAAAGCATGCTTGGATAGGTTTTTTTTTTTTTTTTTGGCTGCAGCAAATGTTGAAATAAGAGGGACGATATATGGAATGAAGTTTTGGGTTGGACTTCAGTACCAACTGTTACACTGAAAACGAACCCTATCCTTTCCATTGTGTTATCCCCCTATGTGTTTGTGTACTCTTGTATATTTGTGTTTTTCCTGTCTTTATGTGTTTAGCTAATAAGAGTTATGTTGTAGAATTTTTCTGATAATATGTTATTTTCTTTGTAAAGATGTTTAGACATTATGTATTCTGTTCTGTTTTAATGCTCAGGTGTGAAGTTGATGTTTCGAAAGTTATTCTGATCTTTTATGTATGTACTCATGTCATAATTCCTGTAACACTAATGTATATGTTATTTCGATTCTTTTGTAAAGCCTGTACTACAAATGTTATCTGTATTGTCATGTTCTTTAATGATGTATTTTGTACATTTGTAATTGTATTCTATTGTTATAAAATTGTAATTGACACCAGATCATCATATTATTAACTTGTAAGTTCCATTTCACTGCACACGTTTCTGTTGGTCATAGTATATGGAGAATACATGAGAAGTAGGGACTGTTAGTGTTTGCACATGTGTTACTACTTCAGCAAGGGACTGGTTAACAGCATTGCTGGTTCTAAGGTCAACTCCAAAAACTTCGTGAGTGCACAAGTGGTGGTTTATGGACTTGCTATATTGTCCGCATGGCACTTCGATGGTGATTGTGCACCTGCACAGTCGCAACAGATGGCTGCTGGCCATCTCTACAAGGACTACAGTGGGTCTGCATCTTTGAAGACCCACCAATACCATTATTTCTACAAGGACTACAGTGAGTCTACACCTTTGCTGACTCACCAGTACCATTATTTCTACAAGGACTGCAGTGGGTCTGCACCTCTGGTGGCCCACCAATACCGTAATCTCTACCAGGACTATAGTGGGTCTACTCTGTGATGACCTACCTACCAATATTCTTCAAAACTTCGACTGACTCTCCTGTGGGTTTGCTCTGTTGTGGCCCATTACCTGTCTGCATGTCAAGAGTCAGCACTGTCTTTCCGTTGGAAGGACAACACTACTTCTTCAAGACTGCATAGAAATCCACTACTTCTGTGTGCAATTTCTTTTACTAATGAGACCTTGTGAAAAAAAACTGTAATTACTATTATGATGAATGATCAGGACTATCTTTATGGACTGTGAGAAAATTTTAGCTTTTGACCAACATTGTATCAATAAGTGTGTGCATTTGATATCTTTGTTATTGTAATTACGATTATGAAAAATTTTAACAAATATGTATTGCCCACTGCCCAAAACAATTTGTAAAATTTTTTGTGGGGAGCATGGGGGCTATGTAAGTAGGCTGTTTAGGTTCTTATATGTAGGCTGTTGAGGTTCTTATATTGGTAACGCCGCCGCCACATAGCGCTCTCTGTATGAAAATCACTGGCTGTGCTGTGTGCAGTCTGTGGCTAGTTTGCATTGTTGTCTGCCATTGTAGTGTTGGGCAGCTGGACGTGAACAGCGCGTAGCGTTGCGCAGTTGGAGGTGAGCCGCCAGCAGTGGTGGATGTGGGGAGAGAGATGGCGGAGTTTTGAAATTTGTAATACTGGATACTAAGAACTGCTATGTATATTATGATTTTTCAACACTATTAAATAAATACATTGTTTGTTCTCTATCAAAATCTTTCATTTGCTAACTATGCCTATCAGTAGTTAGTGCCTTCCGTAGTTTGAATCTTTTATTTAGCTGGCATTAGTGTCGCTCGCTGTATTGCAGTAGTTCGAGTAACCAAGATTTTTGCGAGGTAAGCGATTTGTGAAACGCATAGGTTAATGTTAGTCAGGGCCATTCTTTTGTAGGGATTTCTGAAAGTCAGATTGCGTTGCGCTAAAAATATTGTGTGTCAGTTTAAGCACAGTTATGTATAATTGTTCAAAGGGGACGTTTCAATATATATCACTTGCTCGCGCCACCTCCACTTTCCTTCCACATTCCCTTTGAAGACCGTTTACGTAAGCCCATCTTTCTTTATGTACGTCCAATCCAGTTTAATTTCCTTCTGTTTATTACATCCGGTGATTGTCTTTGCTCTCCTACTATCCTCAGTACCTCTTCATTTTTCACTCTATTCATGCTACTTATTCTTGCGCCCCTCAAAAGTCCCTAGCCTTGCTCTGTCTTCCTTCCTCAGAGTCCACGTTTCAGCACCATACCAGAGGACACTCCATTCAAAACACCGTACGAGCCTTTTCCTAAAATCTTTGTCCATACTGCTACAGAAAATTCTTCTTTTTCCATAAAATGCTCTTTCGCCACTGATATTCTGTGCTATTCTTCCAGTCGGATTCTGTCCTGTTTCCGAGGTATTTAGAGATTTGAACGTTTTGTAACGTTGTAACACTCCACCATCCAGCATTACCTTTACGTTTTTATTTCCTCCTGCTGCCATTACTCTTGTTTCCTTTGTGCTGATTTTCATTTCATAAGTCTTTCCTTTAACTTCAATGGAATCCAGTATATGATTTAATTCTTTTGCACCTGTTGCTAGGAGGACCATGTCGTCTTCAAACTTCAACCACCACATTCTTTTCCCTCCAATTTTTACTCTCTTGTCATCTAATAGGCAGTGGTCAGTTAAATTTCCTAGGTACAGACTGAAAAGAGTAGGAGACAGTAGCCTTGTCTTATACCTTTTCCTAGTTCTCTCTCCTCTCATTTTCAATGACGCTTCTTGATTTGCATATGATGAATTTACAAGTCGTCTGGCTTTCTAGTATATTCACTTTCCTTCGTTATAGTTGCAAGAATATCCCAAGCCATATTATCAAAGGCCTTTTTCAGGTCAATAAGGTCTATGAAACACCTAAACAGGTCTTTTGCCTTTTCAATATACCTCTCTGCGAAAATTCGCAAGAGTCCTATTACATCTCTTGCCTGTCATCTGCCTAAAACCAAATTGCTTCTCAGCAGATTCTCCTCCATTACTTTCTCCTGTCTTTTATTAATGGTTCTTATCATAACGTAGGCTTCGTCTGAAGTGAGGGTAATTGGCCTGTGCTGACTGAATTTCTTGGTTCCTTCTTTCTTTGGTGTCGGAGTCATTACTGTAGTTAGAAAGTCTTCTGAGCAATCACCGCTGTCCTATTTTGCAACATAATCTCAATATTTCTCTTACTCCTCCTTGATTCAAACATTTTAGTACTTTTTCTGGTACTGTATCTATAACTACTGCTTTCCTGTTTTTCTATGTATGTGTTGCACTCTTTACTTCGTTCGTAATGACTGTTGGTTCTTTCTCGTGCTTTACACTGTTCACGGATTCAAGCACTAGGGTTGTTTGTTTGTGATACGTTCTTTTAAATCATCTTCCTATCTCTACCGAATGTCTTCATCATCTTTGTACATTAAATTTTCGTCTTTACTCAGAATTTACATAGTAGTACTTCCTTGTCTATTTTATACGCATTTTGTAGTACTTACTCTGTTGTACAGTAAACTACACTCCTGGAAATTGAAATATGAACACCGTGAATTCATTGTCCCAGGAAGGGGAAACTTTATTGACACATTCCTGGGGTCAGATACATCACATGATCACACTGACAGAACCACAGGCACATAGACACAGGCAACAGAGCATGCACAATGTCGGCACTAGTACAGTGTATATCCACCTTTCGCAGCAATGCAGGCTGCTATTCTCCCATGGAGACGATCGTAGAGATGCTGGATGTAGTCCTGTGGAACGGCTTGCCATGCCATTTCCACCTGGCGCCTCAGTTGGACCAGCGTTCGTGCTGGACGTGCAGACCGCGTGAGACGACGCTTCATCCAGTCCCAAACATGCTCAATGGGGGACAGATCCGGAGATCTTGCTGGCCAGGGTAGTTGACTTACACCTTCTAGAGCACGTTGGGTGGCACGGGATACATGCGGACGTGCATTGTCCTGTTGGAATAGCAAGTTCCCTTGCCGGTCTAGGAATGGTAGAACGATGGGTTCGATGACGGTTTGGATGTACCGTGCACTATTCAGTGTCCCCTCGACAATCACCAGTGGTGTACGGCCAGTGTAGGAGATCGCTCCCCACACCATGATGCCGGGTGTTGGCCCTGTGTGCCTCGGTCGTATGCAGTCCTGATTGTGGCGCTCACCTGCACGGCGCCAAACACGCATACGACCATCATTGGCACCAAGGCAGAAGCGACTCTCATCGCTGAAGACGACACGTCTCCATTCGTCCCTCCATTCACGCCTGTCGCGACACCACTGGAGGCGGGCTGCACGATGTTGGGGCGTGAGCGGAAGACGGCCTAACGGTGTGCGGGACCGTAGCCCAGCTTCATGGAGACGGTTGCGAATGGTCCTCGCCGATACCCCAGGAGCAACAGTGTCCCTAATTTGCTGGGAAGTGGCGGTGTGGTCCCCTACGGCACTGCGTAGGATCCTACGGTCTTGGCGTGCATCCGCGCGTCGCTGCGGTCCGGTCCCAGGTCGACGGGCACGTGCACCTTCCGCCGACCACTGGCGACAACATCGATGTACTGTGGAGACCTCACGCCCCACGTGTTGAGTAATTCGGCGGTACGTCCACCCGGCCTCCCGCATGCCCACTATACGCCCTCGCTCAAAGTCCGTCAACTGCACATACGGTTCACGTCCACGCTGTCGCGGCATGCTACCAGTGTTAAAGACTGCGATGGAGTTCCGTATGCCACGGCAAACTGGCTGACACTGACGGCGGCGGTGCACAAATGCTGCGCAGCTAGCGCCATTCGACGGCCAACACCGCGGTTCCTGGTGTGTCCGCTGTGCCGTGCGTGTGATCATTGCTTGTACAGCCCTCTCGCAGTGTCCGGAGCAAGTATGGTGGGTCTGACACACCGGTGTCAATGTGTTCTTTTTTCCATTTCCAGGAGTGTATATCTCCCCTTCCTCTCCAGTTCCTAAACTGAGTTGCTCTTCTCTTTTACCCCTTTTTTTCCAAGCCTGTTTCTCTAAGTAGTTAGTTGTTCAGCCTACGGTACGTTTTTCTTGCATCTTTTCCTCTTCATTGTTTTTGATTTA
This sequence comes from Schistocerca serialis cubense, assembly GCF_023864345.2. NCBI lineage: Eukaryota > Metazoa > Arthropoda > Insecta > Orthoptera > Acrididae > Schistocerca > Schistocerca serialis. The sequence goes on from NC_064645.1 coordinate 93,009,432, forward strand.
AAATTTCTTCTCTCCTTCATGTTTGAAATCATTTGCTTTGTAACCCACTGCTTTTTTGCCCTTTTCCCATTTACATGTCCTATACTTTTCTGCATTGGTTTTGTGATGCTCTTTGAACATATTCCAATGCTCTATTGTCAGATGGTTCTTTGTATCATAATGTGTTAGTTAAGTTCTAGTGACAGCAATTACGTAATTCTTTCTCTCCCGGATCTTATCTTCGCTACGTCACACTTCTTCATCATGGTAGTCTTCTACAGTTTTTTAGTTTTTGTTTCTATATACGACATAAGGAAATTATGGTCGCTATTAATATCCGCACCTGTTAATGTGTGCAGCTTCTTAATTCCATTTCTGTACCTTTCTTCCACTAATATAAAATCGATTTGCTTTCTACACTTATCCCCGGTGATTTTCAAGTGTAGATCCTCCTCTTGAGATTTTTGAATCGCATATTCGTCATTACAAGCTATCTTTCCCTGCAGCAGTCAATAAGCCGTTCACTTCTGTCACTCCTCGTCCCCCCCCCCCCCCCCAACACCATGACCGCCTACTACGACTCCCTCCTTCTCTTCTTCCACAATGACATTTGCAACTTCCTTGATTATCATCCATTATTTTCTGTATGATGTTGTATGGAGTTGGTCATGGTGTTCTGAACTTTGCACATACACTTGGATAATCAATATATAATTTTGTACTCCATTCGGCCCTACAGCAATGTAAAATAGAGACTGCCTTATGCAAGGGTAACAATCTGCGGTAATATTCCGTTGCCCTCTCCATTTCCTCAGATGCCTTTTACAACCGCTCGCTCCGAATCAGACGCTGCATTGTGTGTTCGTCCGCGTTGGGTATCTCATTTCTCTGCTATCACCCTTCCCCCATTTGCCACCTGAGATGCTCCCTCTAAGGGTTACTAGCTTCTAATGGAACCTCTGTTCTTACGCGTACTTCATTCCAAAACAAAAATTGAACTGTATATAGGTAATGAAAATTCTTCATTTGGATAAATTTTATACGCATGTAAAACTGAAGTGGGATCAGAGACTCTGGAAATTCGATGCAAAATAGTTGTCGTCTTGCACGAACGGAATTGAGATTGGCATGTACTCCAGGTTGTCCGACTGCCGTGTAATCCTTCCATAGTTTACGAGCTGTGTCTTACAAGCATAGAAGTGAAAAATGATGCAGGAAACTTTTTCATAAATTCATTTAATTACATTTTAAGTTTATTTTTTTAGAAACTCGTAGAACATAAATTATATATTACACGGGGTGAACATTAAACAACCGACCAACTGCAGAGACGCATTCCTGACTGGAAATAGAGGATAATGATCGTATGAGCATGCATCCGGAAATGCATCGTTGTCATGGTAGATGGCGCTGACTAATGAAAGTTGCTCTGACTGCTACTGATAATCGTTGCCCTCGTTGCAGGTGACAGGCTGCAGCGGTTGTCATGCGGCACACACATAATCGTACTTTGGCTTACACCATGCAAATGTTCAAATGGCCCTGAGCACTATGGGACTTAACATCTGAGGTCATCAGTCCCCTAGAACTTAGAACTACTTAAACATAACCAACCTAAGGGCATCACACACACTCATGCCCGAGGCAGGATTCGAACCTGCGACCGTAGCGGTCGCGCGGTTCCAGACTGAAGCGCCTAGAACCGCTCGGCCACACTGGCCGGCTTACATCGTGCAGGTGAGCCACTTGCCTGGAACTTGTATTAGAGTTCGTCTCAATATCCTGTAGAATCCGGTTCTCTAAGTCTGATATACGCACAATCCGCCGCCTCCCTGCCCGTTCGCCGGCCGAGGTGGCTGAGCGGTTCTAGGCGCTACAGTCTGGAACCGCGCGACCACTACGGTCGCAGGTTCGAATCCTGCCTCGGGCATGGATGTGTGTGAAGTGCTTAGGTTAGTTAGGTTTAAGTAGTTCTAAGTTCTAAGCTCAGAGACCTGCCCGTTCGTTTGTCTGAAAGGACCCACGATCACACAAACGCCCAAAAAGAGCTTCAAATGTTGTGTGGTGTGGTTGGTGTCTGTGAGGGCACTTGTTTTCGTATAACCGTACTGCCTCTCGGCTGTTTCAGTCTTGTTGGCCGTTCACATACACCGTCTCGGCTTGTTACCGACATGAATACCAGCCATTCTGCGGCTTACAGTACGCTGCGTCAACCACACAGCTTCTGACCCAGAAGGAACACGCGACACGTGGTCACAGGAACTCACATTCATCAACGCCATCTACCTTGGCGACGATGGATTTTCTGACACATGTTCATTGGACCTTTTTTCTCCGCATCCAGTCAGCAATCCGTGCCTGCAGTTTTTCGGTTTCATTAATGTTCACCCTATGTATACAAACCTAAAAATTCCAGTGACAAATATTATTTGTGATAACTAAAATGGAAATAATGGCCGCTTATTTCAAAAATTTGAACTAGCATGACAAAAAATAGAGTTCCCGTCAATCAGGACTCCGTTGTTTTAATTTCAACATACAATTATAGGACTGTTATAAATTACCAGTCATGGATGCTGAACGGTGCACGCAAAGAATTAGGAGTCGAGACTTCGAGAACAGTTTGAAACTGAACAAGATCGAGCAAGCACAATGGACAAAAGGAACTGCGATTCGGTACTGAACTAATAACGGTGGAACCGCAACGTGAATGTCCGAAGAGACCGAGTGGCTAACGAGACCGATCTTAAGGGAAAGATGGTTCAAATGGCTCTGAGCACTATGGGACTTAACAGCTTTGGTCATCAGTCCCCTAGAACTTAGAACTACTTAAACCTAACTAACCTAAGGACATCACACACATCCATGCCCGAGGCAGGATTCGAACCTGCGACCGTAGCAGTCACGCGGTTCCGGACTGAGCGCCTAGAACCGCTAGACCACCGGGGCCGGCTAAGGGAAAGGTGAACAGTTGTTCGTTATAAGCAGTTCCTTACGTTCAGTTTAGTGAACCATTCCGTGGGATTTGTTCCTTCGCGAACGACCCATCTCTAGCTTGTTAGGTCAGTTAAAACGTCGGAGGAAGGCAAGAGCATGCCAGCCCCAACAGGATTAGCCGCAGTAAAGGACTGTGGTGTTCAAACTAATCTTCGGTTCAACAGTTACAGTTCATAAGGCCTATCCGGTTTAAAACTATTTGCAGTATGATCCGCAGAAACAAGTCAAGATTTTCAGCAGTTGATAGCGACAGATATCAACTAACAGGGTCGTTACCACTTGTAAGAGTAGCGGAAGGGGATGTGGGGAAGGGGTCAACGCTGCAGGCAATGAATCCATTACAGCAGGCCGACAAAGCTGATGGCCGTTCCGTTCTGCGAGATGCCGCGTAGCGACTGTGTTATCTGCTCGGAAGCATCGACTAATGTTCGCATTGTCTAGCCGATCCTGGCAGCGAGGGTGCCTCTCTCTCTCTCTCTCTCTCTCTCTCTCTCTCTCTCTCTCTCTCTCTCTGTGGGTCAGTCCGCCTTCGAAGCAAAGCCGTGGGGCGGTTCGAGTAACGGCACTAAGTGCGCATTGCAATGCAAATGGCGGCCCACGTGAGAGCACGGTGCCCCACATAACACGGCAGGCCACTGACTGCTATATGGATCAGGACTCTCCCCACACAAACATACCATACAGGTGTTTTGGAGGAGAACTAAAAGTTGCTGTCGAGAAAAGCCAATTAATCAACGGGCTTGTCAAAGTTAATACCGGCCTTGGACAGCTGCTGACGGTCAGGGAGAATATCATGAACTGTGCACGAACTGTGTGGACACAACTGCTTGCGTCGTAAACCTTCTACGTTATTTTATGCCTTTAACGATCAAAGTTACACTGACCTAAATAGGATACTTTGAGATAAGTAACTAACGGTCGGAAATTAATATCTAGCTTTTTTATATAACAACGGAGATACGGTTCTGTGTCGAGAAAACACGAATATTTCTTTAACACTTAAACACCTTTTGGTGAAGCTTTCTCAACGTCAGTGAGTTCATTTATTTTCGCAGTATCACGTATTGATGTTTATGTTTATGTAAATGTTTGTCGCTTGAAATACTGCGGTACTTTGCCTCATTTTTTGTTTTGCTCTCTGTAAACTGTACTATCTAGTAAACACTGTGTCACTCTTTATTAGACATTCACGTTAATCCTGCATAATATTTGCCCTTTATTAGGTATTGGTGAATACTTAATAAATACTGACACACTGCAGGACAGAAAGTTTAGTTTACCTGTCAGCTTAAAACGGTGGAAAGTAGGACAAATGACCAACTGCAGAAAAGTATCAGCTGTATAGCAAATTAGAGTCATCCACACAAATATGTAATACTAGAGAAATACACTGAAGAGCCAAAGAAACTGGTACACCCGCCAAATATGGCGTAGGGCCCCCGCGAGCGCGCAGAAGTGCTGCAGCACAACATGGCATGGACTCGACTAATGTCTGAAGTAATGCTGTAGGGAACTGACACCATGAATCCTGCAGTACTGTCCATAAATCCCTAAGAGTACAAAGGAGTGGATATGTCTTCTGAACACCATGTTGCAAGGCATCCCAGATATGCTGTGTTCATGTTTGCGGAGTCTGGTGGCCAGCGCTAGTGTTTAAACTCAGAAAAGTGTTCCTGGAGCAATTCTGGACGAGTGGAGTGTCGCATTGTTCTGCTAGAATTGCCCAAATCCTTCTGAATGTACAATGGACATGAATGGATCCTTACGTACGTGTCACCTGTCGGACTCTTATCTAGACGTATCAAGCGCCCCATATCACTCTAACTACACACGCCCCTCACCATTACAGAGCCTCCATCTGCTTCAACAGTCTCCTGTGACGTGCAGGGTCCATGGATTCATGAAGTTATATCCATACCCGTACACGTCAATCCGCTCGAAGCAATTTGAAACGAGAGTCGTCCGACGAGGCCGGCCGGTGTGGCCGTGCGGTCCTAGGCGCTACAGTCTGGAACCGCGTGACCGCTACGGTCGCAGGTTCGAATCCTGCCTCGGGCATGGATGTGGGTGATGTCCTTAGGTTAGTTAGGTTTAAGTAGTTCTAAGTTCTAGGGGACTGATGACCACAAATGTTTAGTCCCATAGTGCTCAGAGCCATTTGAACCATTTTTCGTCCGACGAGGCGACATGTTTCCAGTCGTCAACAGTCCAAATTCGGTGATGTCGGGCACTTGCCGTAAAGCTTTGTGTTCTGCAGTCATCAGGGGTACACCAGTGGGCCTTCGGCTCCGAAAGCCCATATCGAAAATACTTCATTGCTACATCGGAGACACTTTGTCCCATCGCTTGTGCGCCGACTATAACACCACCTTCAAACTCACTTAAATCTTGAAACCTGCCATTGTAGCAGCAGTAACCGATCTAACAACTGCGCCCGACACTTGTTGCCTTATGTAGGCGTTGCCGACCGCAGCGCCTTATTCTGCCTGTTTACTTATCTCTGTATTTGATACGCACGCCTGTACCAGTTTGTTTGGCGCTTCAGTGTATGATAACGGAGATATGGTTCTGCCTTCAGAAAACAGAAATTCTTCTTCTTTAGCATGTAAACATGCTTTGATGAAGCTTTCTCATCGTCAGGGAGTTGATTTATTTTCTTAGTATCACATACTGATGGTTATAGGACAGTCGTTTGCAGTACATCTGGTATTTTGCCTCACTTTGTTCATCCTTTTTTCCTTCCATTTTCTCTAAACTATACTGTCTAGTAAACACTGTGTCACTGTTTATCAGATACTCAAGTGAATCCTAAATAAATTTTGCCGTTTATTAGGTATTGGTGAATACCGAATAAATAGTGATACACTGCTTGACAGAAACTTCATACATAGTGCTATGAAATTGTGGAAACAAGGAAAAATGACAAACTGTCGAAAAGTATCAGCTGTATAGCAAATTACAGTCATCCACATAAAGATGTAATACTAGAGAAATCAATGAAGGAGAAATAAATGAACTCACTTCACCAAAATATTACTGGGCTTTAAGGAAGAGGAATTTGTGTTCGCTCAAAGCAGAACCACGTTTCCATAATTATGCTGGTGAAAACAGACAAGGAAAAAATGAGCTTTTTAACACTTTGCTGCCAGGTATTGTGGACAGGAGCGACACTTGGACAGTGAACATATGCTACACTTGCAGACGTTCGTATACGACAAGACCGGAACAGCTACTGAAGTAAGTTTGCTCGGGAAGGGCTGTATTGTGTAAAATCTTACAGACAGTAGGAAGGTTGGAGATAACTGACCGAAGTACAGGTCACACACTGACAGATTCTGAAGTTTTTTCCTCACTCAGGAAAGTTTCCTCTCTTTTAAGTCCGACGGGCACCAAGAGGGTTGCCGATAACTGACGGACACCTGCAGACACTTCATCGAAGACCAGACTACTTGGTAAAAACGTTGGGTTTGTTGGTGAGTGGCTGCTTCCGTGATAGATCAGTACATCAGAGAAACACTGCACAGTGCGTTGGGGGGATTCAAACCATAGTTGGGAACTGTGACGACATAGACCGTGTGAAAACAAGACGGGAGTTTTCAATGAGTTACGTGCCCTGCTGGAGCAGGAAAAAGAAAATTTCGCTCTGCACGAAGGCTGAGAAATGTTGATCAGCCATTGGCTGGAACTGCAAATGCGGCCACGCCAATGACGAATCCGATACGCCGGAAAATTTGTACATTCTGTGAGCCATGGGAGGAGAGCTGCAGAGACACACTCAGAGGCAGACCGGGGCGTTCAGCTCTCTGTTGCACGTCTCCAGATTGCCCAGTGAATAAGCACCAGCGGAAAACTGCTCCTATCGGAGCACAAAACATGGGAAAAGGCTCCTGTTTACTTGAAGGACTTTGACTGAAAGGTGGGGTACCAGCTGCCTCATTCTACCTTCCTCAGCACCTTCAAATTGTATCCCAGGCCGGCCGTTGTGGCCGAGCGGTTCTAGGCGCTTCAGTCTGGAATCGCGCAACCGCTACGGTCGCAAGTTCGAATCCTGCCTCGGGCATGGATGTGTGTGATGTCCTTCGGTTAGTTAGGTTTAAGTAATTCTAAGTTCTAGGGGACTGATGACCTCAGATGTTAAGTCCCATAGTGCTCAGAGCCATTTGAACCATTTTTATCCCAAAAATCTTGACAAGCGAACATATTCGCGCTTTTTTTAAACATGTAACTCACTTCTCACTCCCACAAGGTGCCCTAGCTGTAACTCACTCATAAACCTATTAGTGCATCGCTGTACGTCGCTCTTACCCATCCACTGCCAACTGACCTATCTCACTCACTTGTCAGCCCAGCTCATTGTCGTCATGTCTTTGTGTCTCCCTCTCTCATTGCCTCCTGTCACAAATCCACAGCCCTCTTCGTTCCGTCCCATTACTACAATCTTCTCTCGTAATCACTGACACTCTCTTGCTCTTTCTTACTGCTAACATCTCATCTATTCCTTTATACTGCAGTTGCCTCTTCACATTGTCGCGATATCAGTCTTCCTAATTGTCATATACTCCGCCTCTCAACCACATCCAGTTTCTCTTTCTCCTTATTTCCCCCCCTCCCCCCCCCCCCCTCCGACACTGTCTCCTTCACCCTTCTCCTAGCACTGCTCTGTCGCTATCAACTATGTTCCATTGCCGCTATGTTCTTCTCTTTCTCTTACTCTGCCGTTGTCTCCTTCGCTCTTTCTATACCGCAACCACTGTCTACCATCTTTCAGTATTTATTACTTTATCATCTCTTTGCCACTGCCACTATCCTCTTCTCTCTCTGCATAAAAAAGCGTGCATGCCAAAATATGTAAAAATACTTAAAGGTGCTGAGAAAGGTAGTATGAAGCAGCTGGCACGCCACTTTTCGGACAGTCTTAAAGAAACAGGAGCAATTCCGCATGTCTTGTGCTCCACAGTAGCGTTTTATCTGCTTGTTCTCTCTTTTTCCTGCTCCAGCAGGGCACGTAACTCATTGAAAAGAAGTGTATTTTAAGTATAATTTAGATACTTTACTAATGTGAAATTGAAATAACGAAGAACTATTTTTACAGCTCAGACTGGATGTTACGTCCAAAGAAGTTTGATATGCTTCACTACTACAACATGCGGTTCCCATATACGTTACAGCATAATTCTCCATGCTTCGTCACTTTGCAAGCTACATATTCGCCTCCCAGCGAGTTTTATGTGCGTATTTTACGTCTACAAGTTGCGTAACTTTGAACTTCATTATCTTGGAAACGGATAAAGATATCAAGAAAATTTTCAAGTTTCTTGGAGATCTGGATCTTAGAAATATATCGTAAGAATTTCAGCCATTTACTCTGCGTAGCAGTCTTGTAATCCTCGGTTGGCTTTTGGTCCGGTGGTGATAGCGAAAATATAGTAAAAACCCGTTCTGTGGGATTTTCCGAGAAACCGTCCGTAACCGAATGGTGCCTTCACAAGTCCCATCAACTCCACCGTAGACCACACCAAATGCAAAAAGAACCACCGATTTCCTGCGTTTGTCTACTCTGAAGGAAGTACGTAATATTTATACTTTCACCTTCTAGTGCAGGATAGTGACACTAAGGTGATCCTTCTGTTGGGTACACAACTGGTCCCTAGCCCAAGAGTTGTCCAAAACCCTTGACCCTACCTTTTTTTATCACCAATAGAATACGAGGTATGTGCACCGGAAAATCCCTTTTTTTGTGCATGGCGTTTTGATGTGTATATTACGTTCGCATGCTGTCGCAGAATAGCAATTATAGTTTGTATGGTAAATGGGCAAGATATAATTACAATGATTATATAATAGCAAAAATAATAACATGTATAGTAATGAATATGTGGCATTTGAGAAACGTCTGTCTTATTAACTTTAAGTAATGCCTTCGTTACATTCTCAGCGAATGTGAGTAGTCACATTTAACATTTTCATTCCTTTTAATTCCTTAAATTCAATAGCGTTTCTCCACACCACCATTCGAGAATATTATTGAGTATTTTAAAGATTTCCCTCGCTTGACTCCGTTTTCTGTCAAACATTCAACGAGAAAAATTGGGTTGTCCCTGCGATGGTTCCGTATATGCTTCATCATACATTTTAGACAAACAAGCCTGCAAATGCAAGTCGACCTCTACTACCAATTGTAATGTATACCACAAAGCTATTGATACTACAGTTATTGGTCAGACGCAAAGATGCCTGTTTCATTTATTTATACATTTATTTTACTCGGCAAGTTCGGGACGCCAGATCTTACCCTAATTTCACCAGACATCCTCAGTGAGTGAAAACATTGCAATTCGTATGATGTCTACTACGGTTTTCACCAGTGCAGAACGAAGCAGCCCAGCAAACAGGAAAGGTTTGACAAATAATATCCAATATGTCGCACCCATAGTCCATAAAATCGGCTACGGAGACCATTTTACTAACCCATCAAATAACGCCAAATGGGCTATACGTATTAATTGTATTTCTAGGGTTCCACTGCAGGATTGAACAGCAAAAAGTCTTTGCTTTTGTAGATATTCGATTATTGGCATTTATGTCTTGAGCACCCTTGAATGAGAAAGGCAACACGTTGTTGAACGAAGTTTTTCAGCTCGCATGTCTTACTGATACAACGACAGCATTAGGAACCTTGTCGTACTTTATGACGTTTCACTTATCTCCTTGGAGAGATTACTATGCGGATAGTGACTACAAACCAGTTACGTTTAAAGTGGAAAATATGACAAAATACTGTTGGAAAGGTAATTGAACCAAATTTTGCACATGTTTCAATCTTTTTGCCAAATAATTTGATCAAGATATCACTGGATATTTTTAGAACATATACGAATACATAAGAACATTCTATCAAAGGTTACTTTACTTATCACTTTCAAAATATGGTAGGTTATTCTTAGTGATTAGATAAATCTGTACACCAGTTTTTTAATATGAGTCTTAGAACTCTCGCAATGGTTTTTTAAGTACATGTGTATGATGCACAGCAATCTTTATTTCACAAAAATTTAAATAAATTTCGCAGTAATTCACTTCGAAAAATTTTGTACCACAGGAAGCTGTGTTATAGTATGTACGAAGACTGTAGCTAATGCCACATTTTTTATCCGCAATGGCTCATCAGAAAATGTTCTATACACACATAAAAATGGAAGCTGCTGGAAATGAAGAAAGAAAAATTAGCATTTATTCCATAAACATGTTAACTTAATGTTGGCCATAACCACACATTGGTCTTTTTGGTCTTCTTGTGGCTCTTTACGTTTAGTTTGCTCCTTCTGGTGTGCCCTTTGACAAAGTCCTTCACTGACATTTCAAAAAATGGTTCAAATGGCTCCGAGCACTATGGGACATAACTTCTGAGGTCATTAGTCCCATGTAACTTAGAACTACTTAAACCTAACCAGCCTAAGGACATTGCACACATCCATGCCCGAGGCAGGATTCGAACCTGCGACCGTAGAGGTCGCGCGGTTCCAGACTGTAGCGCCTCGAACCGCTCGGCCACCCCGGCCGGCACTGACATTTCAGAACAAGCAACATGCATATCAGCAATCTTCTTGAATAGGTTTTTAGTGAAGTAAGTGCATCAAATCCTAGCTTCATAAGGATCCTGATTCTTCCACCATTACCATTGTTGAACACCAGACAAACATTACATGGAGAAACTTTAACGACAGTAGATGAGCAAAATGTTCTGGCATCTCTTTTAAATGAGGTTGTGTGTTCCACCGTATCTGCGTTTCCTTAATAAATCGTAATTAACAGCATTGTCAATGGGCTCTCTGCTTTCTGTACTCTACATATGTCTTCTCTAATGGCAGGAAATAATAAAATGTAGCAAACAAGGACAGAGTCGTGTAGAAAAGGGGGCGTGGCACTGCGCATTGATTGAAGCAATATGGCTTTTACATCATTTCTATCACGAATTAGAATCTGAAAATTGTACACAATATTTCTAACATGCCACACCCCGAGCTATCTGATGGGTAAAAATTTTAACATTTTCTGAAAAATTTTACATGCATCCCAGAGTAGAGTTAGTTCCACGTCATGCAGGAAAGATCATCCACTGAAAATGGAACGCAAGCAATTAAGTAATATTACTTTTAGTCTTTGCAGAAAAAATATTCTTAAATATAATAACACACAGATTAAAAACAACTAATAAATTGACTTAAAAGATGAGCTAAATTTTACAATCAGACGTGGAATCAGAGGAGCAATTTTAACATTAAGAATGATAATGGCGAGAGAAAGTAAAGAGGAAATATTTCATAGACTTTGCTGATCTGAAAATGTCCTCAGGCATGTTAACATCATCATCCGCTGCAGGACGTGGAAGTCGGCTACTTATGGGGTGAAGACATCGACCGCCGCCAATGGAGCGAGCGCGTAGGGGGCGCATGTAGTCAAGAGATCACAGAAGAATTAACTGAGGACAGAAAGTTCTTAAAAAAAAAAAAAAAAAAAAAAAAAAAGAAGGAGAGTTACTAAGTTAGTTACTTAAGTGCCTATTCCACAGATGATCTGCACGATTTCTCTAAATGATGCGGTCTAGTCAGTTTGGTGGCTAAGTACAGACGACTCGTTTCTGTATATTGCTGTACGCTGGCCACGTTGGGGTCACCCAATTGCACAGTGGCTTAAATTTAATAACAATGAACACATTAGTCTTGATCACTACCGTGCATTTCAGTCCTTTCCGAGCCACTGCCGGCTTCAACAATGAGTAACGAAGGATGAATTTTTTTTTTTTTTTTTTTTTGTAGTATTTCAGATATGAAAATATCTAGAGTGCCAGCTGCCACAGGCGAGAGCAGGATCACCAGTTCCGGTTTGTATACATATTTTAGTTTATTGCGTTTCTCGCGTTCTTCTGTCAAGAACTGAATTTTATCTGTCTGCTTACCTTGACTGATTAGTGTTTGGTTACGTTTCCTAAGTACGAGCACATTTCTTTTCGCGCATTAGTTTTTGAGCGACCTGTCTTTTTAGCGAACAGTAACGTTTTATGTACACCGTGGTGGCATAGTGCAACAACTCCAGGTGCCAAACACTCAACAAGTCGTTAGAATTTCCCTGCAGAAATGTTTAGCCATGCTGCTTCTATACCTGACCATAATTGCGAAAGTGAAGCCGGTGTACGATTTTGCGCACGAACTGACCTCTCGATTTTGTCCAGTAAATGTTCGATGGGATTCGTGTCGGGAAATCTGGGTGGCCAAATCATTTGTTCGAATTCTCCGAAGTGTTCTTCAAACCAATCGCGAACACTTGTGGTCCAGTGACATGATCTACTTTCATCCATAGAATTCCAACGTTGTTTGGAAATATGAAGTTTATGGTAACTATTTCCAGTCAGTGATAGGATCAGTTGGACCAGAGGACGTGATCCATTCCGTGTAAACACAACTCATACCATTATGGAGCCACCACCTGCTTCCAGAGTGCCTTGTTGAATACTGGTGGCGATGGCTTTGTACGGTCGGCGCTACTCTCGAACCCTACCACCAGCTCTTACCAACTGAAATCGGGTCTCATCTGACCAGACCCATGTTTTCCTGTCTTCGGGGATCCCATCGATATGGTCGCGAGCCCAGGGGAGGCGCTGCAGGCAATGTCGCGCTGTTAGCAAAGGCAAACGCTTCGGTCATCTGCTGCCAGAGCCCATTAACGCCAGATTTACTAACGGATACATTCGCGTACGTCCCACATTGATTTCAAGCAATGTTGCCCGTCTGTCAGTACTGACAACTCTACGCAAACACCTGTGCCCTCGGTCGTAAGTGAAGGCTATCTGCCACTGTATTGCTTGTGGTGAGAAGTAATGTCTGAAATGTAGAATTCTCGGCACGCCCTTAGGTGTTGCGAAACAACACAAATCACTTACGAAAGGCAAGTCTTCTGGTTCAGATGGTATACCAATCAGGATCCTCTCAGAGTAAGCAGACGCAATAGCGCCTTTCTTAGTAATCATATACATCCGCTCACTTGACGAAAGGTCTGTTCCTAAAGACTGGAAAGTAGCACAGGTCACACCAATTTTCATGAAAGGAAATAGGAGTAACCCATTGAATTACAGACCCATATCACTGACCTCAATTTGCAGTAGGATTTTGGAGCGTATACTGTGCCCTAAAATTATGAATCACTTTGAAGAAAATGACTTATTGATATATAACCAACACGGATTCTTGTGCAACAAAGCTATCTCTTTATTCGCATGAAGTAATGAGTGCTGTCGACATGGGGTCTCAGATCGATTCCATATTCGTAGATTTCCAGAAAGCTTTTGATACGGTTCCTCACAAGCGACTACTATTCAAATTGCGTGCATATGGAGTATCGCCTCAGTCGTGTGACTGGATTCGTGATTTCCTCTCAGAGAGGTCACAGTTCGTAGTGATAGACAGTAAATCATCGAGAAGAACAGAAGTGATATCTGGAGTTCCGCAAGGTAGTGTCATAGGCCCTCTGCTGTTCCTGGTTTACATAAATGGTCTAGGTGACAATCTAAGCAGCCACCTGATATTGTTTGCAGATGACGCTGTAATTTACCGTCTGGTAAACTCATCAGACGATCAATTCCAATTACAAAATGATCTAGAGAGAATTTCTCTATGGTGCGAAAAGTGGCAATTGGCACTAAACAAAGAAAAGTGCGAGGTCATCCACATGGGTACTAAAAGAAATCCGATAAATCATGGGTATATGATAAATCACACAAATTTAAGGGCTGCCAATTCGACTAAATACCGAGGAATTACAGTAACTTAAATTGGAAAGACCACATAGATAATATTGTGGGGAAGGCGAAACAAAGACTGCGCTTTGTTGCCAGAACACTTAGAAGATGCGCAAACCCACTAAAGAGACAACCTACATTACACTTGTCGTCCTCTGCTGGAATATTGCTGCGCGGTATAGGATCCTTACCAGGCAGGATTGACGGAGGACATCGAAAAAGTGCAAAGAAGGGCAGCTCCTTCCGTGTTATCGCGCAATAGGGGTGAGAGTCTCACTGGTATGATACGCGAGTTGAGGTGGCAACCACTGAAACAAAGGCGGTTTTCTTTGCGACGACATCTATTTACGAAATTTCTATCACCAGCTTTCTCTTTCGAATGCGAAAATATTTTGTTGACACCCACCTACGTAGGGAGAAATGATCATCATAATAAAATAAGAGAAATCAGAGCTCCAACGGAAAGATTTAGGTGTTCCTTTTTCCCCACGCGCCATTCGAGAGTGTAATGGTAGAGAAGTAGTATAAAAATGGTTCTATGAACCCTCTGCCAGGCACTTAAGTGTGAAATGCAGAGTAGCCATGTAGATGCAGATGCAGACACTGTGGATGGCGGAATATTGAATTCACAAACGATTTCCGAAACGGAATGTCCTACGCGTGTATCTCCAATTCCCAATCCCCATTCAAAGTCTGTTAATCCCCCTCGTGTGGCCACAATCACGTCGGAAAGCTTTTCACACGAATCGCCAGAGTACAAATGACAGCTCCGCCATTGGACTGCGCTTTTGCACCTTGAGTACGCGATGCTATATGAGCCCTCCATATGAGCATATCGCTATTCCATGATTTTTTCACCTCAGTGTATCTGTTTTCAGTAGTGATTTTCAATTTTGTTTTTGGATTTTGCGGATATTGTTATGAGTATAGAAGAGGGAAAACTTGGAAGGGCAGATTTTAGTGCTAGTCTCTGTTTCACTTGTTAATGTTTTGTGAGTATCGCAACTTTAGTAGCGTCGCAATTTAGTAATTTCGTCTCTTGCTGACGTCAATTTGTTCTTTCTCTGTTACGCCTGACTACTTTGTTTACAGATTTTTTCATTTCGTACAGTTATTACACGTTGGATAGGGGCTGTAACTGTTATTGCGGACGCAAGGAGAATTGGCCGTCGTCCGAAAACAGCCATAAACAGCATTGGCCACAGTTCGCTGGATTCAGGCTACTGCTCTAAGATGCAACAATATAGAGCACCAGTAGAGAAACCTGCGACGACTTCGGTGTCGTTGGAATCCCCTGGAAAACCCGTTGTCACTCCGTGTTCCGATGCGCAACATCTGACTAGACTGACGGCGGAGAGTGGCCCACAGACAGAACGTTATTGAAATACCGTAGGACATCCGGGATGGAATAACGACTATATTTTGCAGGCAGGTACAGCAAAAAGAGGGCTAAATATATGGGTTTCAGCCAGAATGCCTTGTTCTAAAGTAGAAAAGACACACACACACACACACACACACACACACACACACACACACACACACACACACACACACACAGGACTACTGTCTCCGGCCTCAGAGGGCACAGACTGTGGTCATGTGTGTGTGACGTGTGCTTGCGTAAATGTGTATGCGTCGTCTACTTTAGAAGAAGACCTTTTGGCCGAAAGTGCACCTGTCTAGCACTCTTTTTCTTGTGCCTGTCTGTGACTCAATATGTGCTCTATATGATGAGTAGTTACCCATCCTTTTCATAATATTGTCGAGTCCGCCCCGACAACTGAGTGGTCAGCGTGACGGAGTGCCGTCCTACGGTCCCGGGTTCGATTCCCTACTGGGTCGGGGATTTTGTGTTGTCTGCATCACCGTTCCATCTCCATCCGGCGCGTAGAACGCCCAATGTGGCAGCGAATGTAATAAGACCTGCACCAAGGCGGCCAGACGGGAGTAACCATCGCATGAAGCTCAGGTGTATTAATATGCAATATGTGACGGGACGTGGAGATGAAGGATATTTGTTGTGTATTTATACTGTATGAAGTAAAATGTTTAGAAGGTGGATGTCAAAAGTGATTCTTTGCGTTGAAGTGGGGCAACTTTAAACCGAACGAGATAAAGTTGGCAGTACCTACTACTCATCGTATTATCTGTAAATGAAAGGACTTGTGACTGTTTTAAGAGTTATGAATGTTGACGGAAAGGGGTGGTTGTCGTTCTAATAGAAAAATGTTTAAGATTTTTACAGACCTCAGATTCGATTAATGTTAGCTGTTCAATGTTCTAAGACGACATACTGCGAGATTTGTAGGTGGTTTACACCAGCCTTCCACAGTAATAAGTTATCCTTCATTATCCAAGAAGTTCTGCTATCTCAAATTATGAACGAAAAACCATTTATAACTTGAGAAATTTCCCGATGATCCTATCTATCTTGAAAGAAGCGTTAGAAAGAAGCGGAATAAAAGTTGTGGATTATGCCGATGAATTATCTTCCTTATCCGATTGCTGGGCTTTTGATTTAACTGCCAGTGCCCTGTTGATACTCCGGGAGGAATACGTATTTTCCTTGAATACTGCTCTTAGACGAACGGGCTCCTTAGACAAGTTCTCGAACACTGTGTGTGCCCTGAGTGCAGTTGTTTTAAGCACACCCATGGTTTTTAATGGGCGGTGAGAATAGAAAACAGTCAATATAAATCAGTATGACAGAGGCTTAGACTGTTCTTGGACGCTGTCGGACGTGAATTTTTCCACTTTGCTGTCGGGAGGAAAATTACAGTCCACTCCGCTTAATAGGTCACGTGTACTATACGCAGTAAGCAGTTATTAGGATAGACGGGTACCTGTGAGGTGTACATAGCTTATCTTAGTCCAGGGGAACCAGCCACATAATTTTCAGTGAACGTTCGTCTTCGCATATCGGAATCAAAGAAGGCTGTATCATACTATTATACAGGAGCAGCATCGGTGATAAGGTGCCATAATTAGTATTAGCTACTGAAAGTGATAATGCACAGGTGGTGTCAGGAACAGCGGGTTGAAACTGGAAGTGAACAGCTGTGAAATCCTTTATACAAATTGGAAATACGAGGACTGTTCGAAAGAAACTTCGTCCAAAAAATTTCTCTACCCTTACGTTTTACTTATTGTGCATGTTCTCCTCCGAAATACTCTCCTCCACTTTTTATACATCGCTCTCAACGCTTTTTCCTTTTCCGAAAGCAGTCTTGGTTCACCTCTTGCTGCATCGCGCGAATTTTCTTATATCTCGTCTATCGTTGCAAATCTTTGTCCTTTCAACTGGATTCTTGAATTTGGAATTAAAAAAAAGTCCGCATGGTCCAAGTCTGGAGGGTACGAAAGATGAGGCAGCACAGTGATTTCGTTTATTGCGCAATAGCCACGCACCAACGGGGATGAATCTACGGCTGCATTACCGCGATACAACATCCATGAATTGTCTCGCCACATTTCAGGCTGATTGCTTCTCACATTTTCTCGCAGGCGTCGCAACACATCCCGATAGTACCATCGATTAACACTTTGTTCCTGTTGCACGAATTCGTGATGAACTAATCCTTCAAAGTGAAAGAAAACCATCAGCATCGCTGTTTTTGGTCTTTGACAACCTTTCCTGACCCATTGTGAAGATTGAATATTGGTCTGAACATCACAACCGTAGACCCACATATCGTCACTAGTTATGTTTTTCTTATGGGACATTTTGTTCTCATTTTCGCGATTAAAAATCTCTTCACAGATTGCGAGGCAAAGGCCTTTCTACACTTGACTCATGAGCCGTGGGATGAACTTGGTGGCAATGCGGGCATTCCAAGATGCTGTGTCAGGATTTCATGACGTGATCCAACTGAAATGTTACGTTCTTCTACCATCTCTCGGACAGTCAGTCATTGAGTGTCATTCACAATTTCGTTGACATTCCTGACAAGAGCGTTGTCGGTAGACGTCGAAGGGCATCCTGAACGGGGGTCATCTTTAACTTCCGTCCAGCCATTTTTAAACCGTGTGAACCATTCGTAACAACGAGTATGCCTTAAGCACTCGCCACCGTAGGCTTACTGCATCATTTCGTGAGTGTTTGTAAAGGTTTCCTTGAGATTCGTGTAAATGCAGCCACATTGCTCCTCTGACTCTGCCATCTCAAAATTCGCAAATTGTAAGACACGGCGTTCTACTCAGTACAGCGCTGAACGATAACTAACAGACATAGAACATTGAAACTTCCCGCAGTTACACATTAAACACAGGCGTGTGGAGGGATGCCAACCGCATTTCGCTTCAACACACCATTGGCACGACATTACGAATGTTCTGTAATTTTTTGAACAGGCCTCGTTCACTGTCAACATAGACGCCGAAAGTGGCGGCGTATTTATTGCAGTGTAGAATTCGTCAATATCTAGCGATGTTATTACGGATTCCGAATGTGAATTAAATTGAGTGAAGTTAAAGGGGGACCAAATATGGTAATGGCATGCTTTTATAAACCACTATCATCAAGAGCTGTTGTGGCAGAGAGCTTTAGAGAGAACTTCGAGAATGTTCTAAGTCTCCTAGTCGTGGTATTCTGACAGGAGAAGACTTTGAATTTCCAGCTATTAAATGGGAGAGTCATGCGATTAAAATTGGTTCCAGAGAATGGGATTCGTGTGAGGCTTTTCTGAATGTCTTGTCTGAAAATTATTTCGAGTAAATAGTTAGAAAACCAAGGAGTGAGGGCAAAGTCTTAGACTTCTTAGTAACCAATAGATCAAAACTTTTCGAATCATAGCGAATGGATATAAATTGCGAATAAATGGCTCTGAGCACTATGGGACTTCTGAGGTCATCAGTCCCCTAGAACTTAGAACTACTTAAACCTAACTAACCTAAGGACATCACACACATCCATGCCCGAGGCAGGATTCGAACCTGCGACCGTAGTGGTCGCGCGATTCCAAACTGTAGCGCCCAGAACCTCTCGGCCACTCCGGCCGGCTATAAATTGCAGAGTATCTATGTAATGAGCATCGGTATTTCGGTTCTTAAAACCAATATTTAGAGAAGAAATAGATACAGTTCGAAAGAAATATTCATTACGCCCTAGGCAAATATACCAAAGTATCGAGAAAAGTTTCAATGAAAGGAAAAACCGCACCGTGGTTTAATAGTCGCGTTAGAAAGTTGCTGCGACAACAAAGAGATCTTCATCGGAGATTCAAGCTAAGGCCGTGGCTAGCTGACAAAAATGAACGAAACGAGAATGGGTGTAAGCAGAGCAATGGCGACGCGTTCATTGCATTTCAAACTAAAATTTTTCTAACCGTTCTGACAAAAACCATAATTGGAGTTTTGTAAAGTCAGTAGGCGTATCGAAATAGTCTATTCAGTCGCTCAACGACCATATTGGTTACAGTGATAAGGCCGAAATACTGAATACGGTCTTCCAAAACTGTTTCTCCGCGATATTCGTAATACAGTTCCTCCTTTTCACTAAACGGCAGATACTGAGGCAAGTGGAACAGAAACGCAACCACAAACGGTTAATAGTGGAAAGGCATGTGGATCGAATGAGATACTTGTGAGGTAATACGGTGATTATACGAAACAGATAGCTCCCCTTATAGCAGTAGCTTATCGTAGGTCGTGGGACAACGAAACGTAATTAGCGACGGGAAAACCCGCAGGTCATTTCTCTTTCCGAGGAAGTTCTTAGAACAATTATAAATAATTACAGGAGTATATCGCTCATGTCAGTTTGTTGTAGAATTATGGTACGCATCTTATGCTGACGTACACTATGTGATCAAAATCATCCGGACACACCCAAAAACATACGTTTTTCTTAATAGCTGGATTGTGCTGCCACCTACTGCCAGGCACTCCATAACAGCTTCCTCAGCAGTCAGACAAGGTCAGAGAGCAGAATGGGACGCTCCGCGGAACTCACGGACTTCGAACGTCGTCAGGTGATTGGGTTTCGCTTGTGTCATATGTCTGTACGTGTGATTTCCACACCCCTAAACATCCCTAGGTCCACTGTTTCCAATGTAATAGTGAAGTGGAAACGTGAAGGGACACGTGCGGAACAAAAGCGTACAGACCGACCTCGTCTGTTGCCTGGCAGAGACCGCCGACAGTTGAAGAAGGTCGTAAAGTGTAATAGGCAGACATCTATCCAGACCATCACACGGGAATTCCAAATTGGATCAGGATCCACTGCAAGTACTGTGACAGCTAGGCGGGAGTTGAGAAAACTTGGATTTTATGGTCGAGCGGCTGTTCATAAGCCACACATCACGCCGGTAAATACCAAACGACGCCTCGTTTGGTGTAAGGAGCGTAAACATTGGACGATTGAACAGTGGAAAAACGTTGTGTGGAGCGACGAATCACAGAGTAAAGTTGTGGGTTTTGCGAATGCCCGGTGAACGTCATCTGTCACTGTGTGCAGTGCCAACAGTAAAATTCGGGGGCCGTGATCTTATGGTGTGGCCGAATTTTTCATGGAGGGAGCTTGCACCCCTTGTTGTTTTGCGTGGAACTAGCACAGAACAGGCCTACATTGATGTTTTAAGCACCTTCTTGCTTCCCACTGTTGAAGAACAATAGTGCCTGCTCATAATGCACGGTCTGTGGTGGAGGGGTTACACGACAGTAACATCCCTGTAATGGACTGGCCTGCACAGAGTCCTGACGTGAATCCTACAGAACAACTTTAGGATGTTTTGGAACGCCGACTTCTTGCCAGGCCTTAACGGCCGACATCGATACCTCTCCTCAGTGCAGCACTCCGTGAAGAATGGTCTGCCATTTCCCAAGAAACCTTCCAGCACTTGATTGAACGTATGCCTGCGAGAGTTTCCAGCTGTCATCAAGGCTAAGGGTGGGCCAATACCATTCCAGCATTACCGTTGGGTAGAGATGTTGCATCACTTTGAATTTCTTGTGGGTAACATTTGGAGAACTGTAAGAAATTTTGGAAGTCACTGCCATGAAGCTGTAAATGCAGCGAAATGTGAAGAGGATGAAATACGATAGAATGTACTGCTCGCAGAGCACTTGTTTGATTACATCCTCTCACACTTCCCAGATGCCTCTTAGTGGCATTTCCATTGTGTACTATTGCTGCTAAAATGTTCGTTTCGTGTCTTTCATCAGTTGCTCTTCTTTTTCCTTGGTGTATTTGATTTTCCACACTTCCAGTTTCTAGATCTTGCTTTCACAATGTTTGCAAAGACAGATCGCTAGTGCTTGGCACGATCCGGATACTCTTCAGCATACAACCGCACCGCTGCATCAATAGTTTGGCAACATTCGCCATAACCGATATTAAGTTTTTATACTGTCATATACATTGTGAATGATTGGTTCAAATGGCTCTTAGCACTATGGGACATAACATCTATGGTCCTCAGTACCCTAGAACTTAGAACTACTTAAACCTAACTAACCTAAGGACATCACACAACACCCAGTCATCACGAGGCAGAGATTGTGAATGAGACACTATCTTTATGAGAAAGGTAACTGATTGCTACGACAGCAGAACCACGCTGATGGTCTTCAAGCGAACAGGTAAACAGAAGAGCCACACCTAAGTTACGTATTTGCTTACATAACTGATATAATAGGGCAGACGGCGTTCCGGTGGTTTGTAGCGCTGTTATCGTGATACTGTTTCATGAAACCAATACAGGTTATGTAGTTGAAGTTTTGTTAAAAGCTTCTTTAAAATGCCACAGAAAAAAGCATATACATTCATGCTCATAAATTAAGGATAATTGCAGAATGAGGTGCCACACAACGTGGCATTACATAAAACTGGCGCTAATAGCATAGGCATATAGGAAACACACACGAAACTGATCTGTAAGTCCACGGTATTGGTGATAAGTTGAGAAAACCGTCCCGAAACACATGTGTTAAAAACGCCACTGTTTCCTGCGCATGTACCCCGACATCAATATGCGATATGATCACCACGCACACGTACACAGGCCGCACAACGGGTTGGCATACTGTGGATCAGGTGGTCGAGCAGCTCCTGGGGTATAGCCTCCCATTCTTGCAGCAGCCCCTGTCGGAGATCCTGAAGTGTCGTAGGGGTTTGGAGACGTGCAGCGATACGTCGACTGAGGGCATACCAGACGTGCTCAATGGGGTTTAGGTCTGGAGAACAGGCAGGCCACTCCATTCGCCTGATATCTCCTGTTTCAAGGTACTCCTCCACGATGGCAGCTCGGTGGGGCCGTGCGTTATCATCCATCAGAAGGAAGGTGGGACCCACTACACCCCTGAAAAGGCTGGTGCAAAATGACGTCCCAATACACCTTACCTGTTATAGTTCCTCTGTCAAAAACATGCAGTGGTGTACGTGCACCAATCATAATCCCACCCCACACCATCAAACCACTATCTCCATACAGGTACCTTTCAAGGACATTAAGGGGTTGGTATCTGGTTCCTGGTTCACGCCAGATGAAAACCCGGCGAGAATCACTGTTCAGACTATACCTGGACTCGGCCGTGAACATAAACTGGGACCAATGTTCCAATGACCATGTACTGTGTTCTTGACTCCAGGCTTTACGGGGTCTCCTGTGACCAGGGATCAGTGGAATGCAATGCACCTTGCAGATATCCAGGCGAATAAACCTTGTATGTTCAGTCGTCTGTAGACTGTGTGTCTGGAGACAACTGTTCCAGTGGCTGCGGTAAGATCCCGAGCAAAGCTACCTGCAGTAATCCGTGGCCGTCTCCGGGCACTGATGGTGAGATATCGGTCTTCTTGTGGTGTTGCGCACTGTGGACGTCCCGTACTGTAGCGCCTGGACACGTTTCCTGTCTGCTGGAATCGTTGCCATAATTTTGAGATCACACTATGTGGCACACGGAGGACCCGTGCTACGACCTGCTGTGTTTGAGCAGCCTGCAATCGCCCTAGTATTCTATCCCTCATAAAATCATCAGTATGTGTTCTTTGAGCAATTTTCAACACACAGTCACCATTAGCACGTCTGAAAACGTCTGCACACTTACCCGCTGCACCGTACTCTGACATGGACCAACAGACCTCTGCGTGTGTGGACTGCTGCCAGCGCCACCGTGCGACGACCACAGGTCGAATGCACCGCATGGTCATACCCGAGGTGATTTAAACCCGCAAACCGCCCACCAGAGCGTTTTTTCACCATGTATCAGCATCATCCTTTATTTATGAGCATGAGTGTAGTTCCATTAGAGAAAAAAACGAAGTCGATGCCGTAATTTGGCGACTATAAACGATAAAAATTACTTGCTTAAGTTAGGAAATCCACCGTATTGTCCGCTGTAACTTGGTGAAGATTACCTCTCGATACATGTATTCATTATCGATATATTTGAGGTGAACTATGTCAGCTGCCTCACTCGATGCTCTGGTCTTTAAGAAGGTAGTAACACGAGAAGACAGCAGTGAATTCCGGGAAGACCTGCAGAGAATCAATGATTGATGTAAAAACTGGCATCTGACCCTGAATGTAAATAAGTATAGTGCAGTTCGCAAAAATGCGCAAAACCATTACACCGTAGGCAAGAAATCCCTGGAAATGTGTTGCAAAATACCTAGGAGTAACTAGCGGGAGCAACTTGAAGTGGCGGCAAAGCAGGTGCCAGAGTGAGGAGCATTGGAAAATGATATATAACTCGTCCGCTTAACAAACGCTCTTTCGAGCGATTCTTTAATATTCTAGTACGCTTACCAGACTGATTAACAAGAGCTGGAGATCCAACGAAGAGCGGCGCCTTTCGTCACGGGATGTTTTCGTTAGCACGAAAGCGTAAGGAAGATCCTCAACTAAGTCCAATGGCAGAGGCTAAGAGATAATCGTTTTGTGTCTCTAAGAGGTTTACTGTTGAAATTCAGAGAATGTACTCCATAAGGAGCTGGGAAACACATTACTCCCACATACGTCTCGGGATAAGATCACGACAAGAAAAGCAGAGGTGTTAGAGCTCATACAGAGGTTTATGTACCAGTCGCAATTTGGTGACTTGACAGATGAAGACGTAGAACAGTAAGAAACGATAAATTCTCCTCTTCTTGTTATCGATGGTGCTGTGCAGCGTGCACGCGCCACACGAACTGTAAGACTGGGCTTCATTACCAGCTTGCTGGTCTCACCAGCATTCCGCCGCACGCCCTCTGCCTGATTACCTCGACCTTAAGCGTAGGCGTACCTTTTTACTTTCTCGTGACTCGTAACAATAAATCCTGAGCATGAAAACCTTGCCTGCTTCGTGTTGTTTCCTTTCGTTCTTTTCTGCCATCGCGCAGCCGGCGAGCTGCGAAATGCAGTTATCGCGCTCCTCGCACGGACCAGCGTTTGTGTTTTATTGAGGTGGAACTCGCGCCGAGGCGGTCTGCACCACTGAGAGGGTCACTCTCCCATTTGAGAAATACGCTGACGCAACAAAAAATCGCAACATCAAGGAGGAGTTGTGTGACACAAATGAAAGTTGACCAGAGTGTTTCTACATCTGAAAGATGATATCTACCCAAATTTCACACCAGTCGCTTAAGAGTATCGCTAGCAGCGCCACTATGAGGATGCAAATCCGGTTTGATTTAAATACACTCTGTAACGATCTTGAGCGTTAGTTACATTTCAGATTGGACGTCGTGAGTTGATGTTAGTCAAGGCGACAAAGACGCAGTTATTATCACCTCGCTGAGTGTGTCGTGTAATAAGACTACTAGAAGCTGGATGTTCCTTCTGCGATACTGCAGAGAGACTTGGTAGGAATGCAGCCACTGTACATGACTGCTGGCAGGGGTGTTCACGAGAATGTACGTTCCCAAGAAGACCGGGCTCCGGACAGCCACGTTGCACTACCAAGAGGAGAGACTACAGCGTTCGGCGTACGGCTCTGACGCATCGTACTTCATCTGCAGCAGCACTTCGAGCAGCCGTTAACACCACAGTGACACAACTAACTGCTACTAACCGGTTACTTCAAGAACAGTTCAGAGCCAGCCGCCCGTAGCGCGCATTCCACCAAACCACCATTTGCGACTTCAGTGGTGTCAAGAGACAGTTCATTGGAGGTCAGGTGTAATATTTCTGGCTTATTCAGCCATCATATTAGGCTCCAGGAAGCTATTCCCAGGGCAGTGGAGATGCAAGAAACATACAGATGACGGAATGTGGGATGAGGTACCGGTGACAGATGTTAGATTCGGTACCATTCCCGTGGGAAAGACCGCCTGCATGATGCTGCTGCTCTGTGATTGGCTGCTGTGTTCGTCGGGAGGGCGCCAAAACGTTAAACTTTAGTTGCTATTATTAATTAAACCTGTCATCCAAATTACTTCATTTTTTAAAATAAACATCTCTCAACAGCCAGCTATCAATCAGTCATTTCAAAATTATTAAAATCAAAGTATTACTAAAACAAAAGATATTACTGCCGATGCACTTCGGTGGCGTTCGGGTCACGCCTTGCTGGTTTGGCGCGTGAAGTGTCTCGGGCAGTCCGGCTCTCCAGTTCTGACCGTTCCAGTAGACAGACATATTGTCTGTTATAGCAGTATTTGTTTCATGCAATTTTATTTACTGCAGTTCCGACCGTCGCTAGGTACAGACATGTTGTCTGTAATAATAGCATTTGATTCATGTAGTTTTATTCTCCAGTTCTGATTGTTCCAGTAGACAGACATGTTGTCTGTGGTAGGATGTATTTCATGTTATTTTAGCGAGATATAATGACTGTGGAAAGATATGTTCAATACGTTGTGATCAAGAATAGTTTCTCGTGCCTATATCAATAAAAACGCGAATGGCATCCCAAAAGAGTTATAGTTTATTCGTAGCAGCAGTACCTTGCGAGGTTAATTTCAGCCTCAAGAAAAAGAATCCACGACCTGCGTGCTGTTTTCTGCGCTGGGGACATCATCATCATCATCATCATCATCATCATCATCATCATCATCATCATGAAGGCAGCAGGTTAGTGAAGTGTACAAGAACTTATGTATTCCACACAGGACAGTGGAAACAACTAAGCACCTCACGTGTACTGCATGCACGGTACAAATGTTCTCAGTGACACGTCATCTGCAGTAATGCAGAGGAAGTAAAGAAGGATGAAAGTATTAACACTATCTCACTTTTATTCCTTTTTTCTTGCCGTACAGGGTGAACGGCTGTGCGTTTTCTGATTCTGCTGCTGGTTCTGCCTCGGTGCCAGTGATGACCCTGCATTGGTTAGGAGAAGGCCAGTTGAGGACCTGCAACCAATCTGACTACGTGCTGCTGACACTGTACCTATACCTGGGGTTCTAGTCTGGGGTGTGATTTCATATGATAGCAGGAGCACTATCGTTATCCCACGCAACCTGACCGCAAATTTGTACGTCAGCCTGGTGATTCGACCTGTTATACTGCCATTTATGAACAGCATTTCAGGGGGTGTTTTCTAACAGGATAATGCTCGCCCACATGATCGCTGTTGTAACACAACAAGCTCTACAGAGTATCGAAGTTTTGACTTGTCCTGCTCGATCACCAGATCTGTCTCCAGTCGAGCACATATTGGACATCAGTGGACGTCCAACGTCGTCATCAACAAACAGCATCAACCGACCCTATGTTGAGCAACCAAGTGCGGGAGGCGTGGAACTATATCACGCAAATTGACATCTGGCACCTGTATAACACAATGCACACAGGTTTGCATGCTTGCATTCGACATTCTGGCGGTTACACTGGTTATTAATGTATCAATATTTCACACTTGCCATGACTTATCTCACGCTGTGATACTGCAATGCTAATCACTTGCATATGTTACCTAGACAAATTTATTCCCAAAATTTCGTTACTCTTCATTACTATTTTATCGTGTTGCAATTTCTTCCGTCAGGGTGTACACAGGATGAACCATAACTACAACGATAAAATTTCGGAGGTTGTCCAGAGTTATTGTCCTCGTACTTTCGTTAGTGTGTAATAACGTAATTATGACTTAGTTTCTTACGGCAGTTACCTCTGTTTTCCTGAAAATATCTTTTCAACTGTAAAAAATTCTGTAGTATGTAATAACCAAAACATACAGCGCAGAACAGTGTGATGCGACAATCCAAACATACCCACTTTTATCAAGGTGTCCAGTCTGTACAGTGTAATATTATTGGATTTCAGATACTTTGCATATGAAATATTTGTCATAAAGGAAAAGGACAGCCAACGGGCTGTAGTTGGTAAAAATGCTAAGCATCACACTGCGAAAGTAAAGAGACGAAATTTTTTTTTTTAATTTGCGCCTATACCAACGTTTAAATACTCTAAATGAACACTATGACCCGCTGGGCGCAGATATTTAAAATCATTGCCGCAGCGCTTGATAGCAAGAAGCTGCGAAACGGAAGAAAGAACAATCTATCTTTTGTTAAGAAATATTCTAGAGAGTTCATTATCCTTTGTACTTTTGGTCGCCTACATGTTAACACGTACTACATAGCATTGCTACAAGTTTTATTTTTATTTTGTGTAAAAATTATGTCAAACGACGAACAAACGTTTCGGTAACTCGGGTGAGGATATAATGTATTTACGCACATGCGACGACGTTTAATTTTAAGAAGGAACTGACTGACAAAGCAGCGATTATTGGACTGCGCTATGTACAAAAGAAGTATCAGATGTAAATGTATTTATTGAGTATTTGTCAGTGTCTAGAAGTTTAAACCCAGTTTGCTCACAATATATTAATATCTTACGATGCAGTAATTTTCTTCTTATTCTTTTCTTTCACTAACCAAAAATGATGTTCAAATTGTATATGAGGTTTGTTACAGGTTATCTCTTCTTCGCGGTGTCTCGATTGTATTTGGTAGACCACTAATGTGTTCAAATTCCGATCTGTTAATCTTACGAAATTCCACTAATTTGCTTTCATTTCCATTTTTATATTCAAATAGGTCCCTTAGGTATTTTCATCGAAAATTCTGGTTGCGTGAAGGCAATCCGGGTCAAACCCCTTCGTGTAATCAATCCGTACGTCTCCTGTACACAATCGAAAACCGACGCATCGGTGATCAATTAATAATCTCTCACTTTAAGTCGTACTAAAAACGGCCACACAGGATAGCAGTAAGTACGCAGTCTAGCGTTAGGTTGCATTCTGTCAGTAAATATTACCAACAAACAGTGACACCATCACTATTATTATTTACTAATATTTCTTATACAGAATAAGCAAGTTCCTAACGCCAGAACAGCACAGTACATAAATGCAGAACTGTTTCCTTACAGCTGCTGTTCAAAATTCGACCACCATAGTCACGTCCCTTGAACTTGTGTAACGAGAAAAGTGATTCATTTGACCAAGCCGCGAGTTTCCGTTGATGCACGGTCCCACGCCCACTGCAATCTCAATATACAACGTCGCCCAATCAACATGAGGATATGTGGGACTCTCCTGCTGCAGAGCCCAATTATAATTTACTGACTACTGGTTTAAGACGGCAAGCATCCTTTGTCAAGCTCAGTAGCTCTTTGATAGTGATAAGACATGTTAGCCAACCGAAAGCGAGACTATTCACTACATACTACGCTTATTGACCGCTTGCTGTTGCTCCGGGCCATTCATGTGCAAATATTACCAATATTGATAATAACGTGACAAAAATTTGAAAAGCAGTCTAGATGAAGCAAAGAAAGTTTGCTTCTCCAAAGTAATCTCTCGTTGTCGAGCAACACCTTATAATTAACGAGAAAGTGTACTATTTTATACAGCTGAAAAATTGAAATATCAACTATGCCAGTTATTCAAAGACTACAGAGAGATACAATAACATGAAACTCTAAGAACTGAAATTATTGTTTTTCAGAACGACGAAAAATATCAGTGGACAAAGGAAAGGAATACCATTTTAATACCACCGCATTTCCACAACACGCAAAAAAGTTATCTGTTGTTCGCTCATATTAACAACATATTTTTTAAAGAGGAATTTATGTGTGTGAGGGATCCGTGAGCTGAAAATATCTTGTAGCACGCTCTTAGCAATGTCAACGCACTTCCAATATCGTGTGCTACCAAGAGTGGGATGCTTCATGCCCAACCTAAAAAAATTTGAAAACGCAGTTTCGTTAATTGTTGTTGACTTTTACTCACAACATAGTTCTTAAAGAGAGACTGATTCTTAAGTAAGGTCCTGAACATGAAAATACTGAATATGACATTCACTGCAGGTGCTAAGTCTTAAATTTATGTGTTAATTTTAACTGAAAAATTTAAAACATTTATGAAATCTTGTAGATAAAGTACATTAAAAACAATAAAGATTTTTTCCAAGTTTTAAAACAGATCAGATTACAATATTTTGAAAACGTGAGCATAAAATAACCTTCCCTGCCGCCCTCCCCGTGGTAATGCGAGGGCTATTTTACATACATGAATAACGAAGTTTAGTGATTTGAGCGAGTCATACGGGCGTATATAACTGAAGATTTGTTTTGCAAAAGACTTAAAAGTTGTAGATTCTGGTAGAGGGTAGGAAGAAATCAAAGTATAAATTAAAACAGTTGAAATAAGTACGTCAGATGCAATAACCGTATGTTTCATTATACACAATACTGGAGGTGTACAAAGCCATTACAACGACCTGAATACATACGCGTTCCAGGATACGGTCTGCATTTATCCGCTTTGCTTCTCACAGGTAGGCCCTACTGGTTAAAATTATAAAATATCATTAAATAAAAAAAGAACTGAGACAAATGTGATGCGGTTTAGAGAAACTGTGAAACAGGGGTATGAGATGGGACATGAAACCGCCGTTCTATATGACTTTATAAACGTCGTAGGTACTGACTACAACACTTTTAGCAGCAGTTCTCAACATAAGGATCTACAATGAAGACTAACAAAGGGCCTACCGATTGCGTCTACTGCACACTTATATGGAGAAGAATGGTTTCTATGTGTCACTTAGAAACACCTCCATCAAGCTGTTCACGGGACGCAGCAGACGTCAGCGAAATCCCTTGGACTTCTCATTGGTCGTAAACTTTGATAGAAGTCTGATATAACTCAAACGGCCAAAAATTTATCGTGCATTCAAGGGGTGAGCTGAGGAGCGCATACCGATATTGGACTAATATTACATTGTTTCTTAATAAGGCCATATCGGATTAGGCATGTCTTATTTGTATCGCCTCCGGACAAGTCTAAAGCGACTAGATAAAATTCAGTGTAAGGCGCTTAGTATGTCTTTATGGACAATGCAATCTGTTCCAACACACATTCTCTTATAGGAGGCAAATGAGTCACATATACGTATTCATCGCAAATATGTAAGTGGGAAATTTTTACGAAAACGGCTAAATACTGCAAGACATTCTTAACTTAAGGGGGTTTGGCCCGCAACCAGAATCTACCGCAACAAACCTTCCTCCTCTTGAAGTGAAAATATGAAAATTAGCCCATTCATCGAAGAAAGTTTATCTACACATATATTACTTTACTGTGATTCAGATTACCAAATCGCATCGTGGCAACCAAACACCATTTAAAATGAGATACTTTACGAGACAGTAAATTGTGTCGCTGGTCTACCGGTGTATGGCAGCAACTTCATGGCTGCCGAGTGGATAATGTAGCTACATATCTGTCATCGCATACACTTTTGCTCGCTGACTTGAATCTCAAAGCAGAAGGCGAAAAACTATTATGTCTTGAGCCATTATACTGGCATATGCGAATATTTGTTACGCGCAGTTGAGTCGCCATTTTGTGTCAAGGATAATAACAAAAATCTTATATTCGGCTAAGCATTGCAAAATCCCACATGGTTTGCGTTTGAATGGGTATGTATCCAACCATACGAACATATGGCTCATTTACACCGACGGTTCGAAGTAGGAAGATGTACGAGGGTAATCCCAAAATTAAGGTCCCCTAATTTTATAAGTACTTAGACTTGTTTATTTCTACAATTATTTACATCAGCTTACAGCTTGAACATTTAGGTATTTTTCGACATAATCACCATTTCTGTCGATGCATTTCTGTAGATCCTGTGGCAGTTTTTGTATGCCCAAGTTATATCAGCTCGCCGCCATGCTGTTCAGAAAGTTACGAACCTCTTCTTTCACCTCGTCATCGGAGCTGAATCGCTTTCCGGCCAAATGTTCTTTTAACCTAGGTTCAAATGGCTCTGAGCACTATGGGACTCAACTGCTGTGGTCATAAGTCCCCTAGAACTTAGAACTACTTAAATCTAACTACCCTAAGGACATCACACACATCCATGCCCGAGGCAGGATTCGAACCTGCGACCGGAGCGGTCGTGCGGTTCCAGACTGTAGCGCCTTTAACCGCTCGGCCACTTCGGCCAGCTTTGAACCTAGGGAACAGGTGATAATCACTGGGCGCCAAGTCAGGACTATAGGGTGGGTAGTTGACTATGTTCCACTGAAACTGTTGCGGGAGAGCAACGGCTTGCCGAACGATGTGTGGGCGAGCGTTGTCATGGAGAATGTGTACTCCCTTGCCCAACATTCCTCTTCTCCGGTTCTGAATTGCCCGTTTGAGTTTTTTTCAGAGTCTCCCAGTACCTGTCAGCGTTAATTGTGGTCCTAGCGATTCATCTCCGACGACGAGGTGAAAATAGAGGTTCATAATTTTCTGAACAGCACGGCGGCGAGCTGGTATGACATGGGCATACAAAAACTGCCACAGCGTCCACAAAAAAGCATCGACAGAAATTGTGATTAAGTCGAAAAATACCTAAATGTTCAAGCTGTAAACTGATGTAAACCACTGTAGAAATAAACAGGTCTATGTACTTATAAAAAAATAGGAGACCTTACTTTTGGGATTACCCTCGTATGTAGCTGTCCTTAACTGAATAGCAGCTGCTGCAGTAGTAATAAATTCAACCTACCTGAGGAAATAACGATTACGGAATGTGAGCTTATGGCAATACAAGGAGCTCTTCCCGACACGCAAATAGCATACGGATGACCAGAGCTTATTATGACTAATCCCGCATCAACGATTGAATTAGAGATTCCTCTCGAGTGGATGAAACGATCATCCAGTGGCGTGCGACATCATAAACCTACTCGTAATTTTGATGCTCGTAACGAGGAATCAGAGTGTTAGAACGTGCTGAGTAAAAGTTCAGTCCGTCGTTCGTGGATCTGAAACAGCAGAAAAGCTGCCCAAAGCAACCGCTTACAATTGAGAGAGGGAATATTTTATGAGAGTATTTGCCACAAATATTTTAAATTTCTTCAAACGAATAATCAGTAATAAGCGTAACGTAGAAGTGCAAGAGTCATCAAAATAAAAAGACAAATATGATGCCAAAATTAAGTTGGTACTAGTGACTAAGATTCTGGCCCGAGAAATGTCAACGATTCAAGAACACTACCACGCTTCTTATTCAACCGTGGTTGGTAACGGGAGCGTCTGCATCGCATCGACCTGGCGGCATTCCCGTTATGCCGCTGCTCTAAAGGGAAGGATGCGAACAACATATTCCATATAATACGATCAGATACGACATTACTACAACATCATCTGGGCTGCTATGGTCGCCCTCTGTCGAGAGCTATAACTGTAAGGTACTGCTTAACGCATTCATTGTTAGTTGAAGTGCAAGTCACATTTCAAAATGATATACGTATGGTTACGGGCGTAAGAGTCCATATGTAGGTGACAAAAAAATCACTGCAGTATTCACATCGAGTAATCTGTATGAATAGTCTGTTAATAAAGATATTCGTCCTCGCGCTCATGGCAGACATGCGATTTAGTCTTGTAGGACCAAATCATTACCAACTGCAACAGTATTTCCAGGGGTATCTCCATACACCTGCAGAACAGTGCCTTGAGGAAATACGTGGAGGTCCATGTATTCACCTAAAGATACGTCACTTAACATAAGTAATCACTCTATGACCCGTGTGCAGACCTTTAGTCTTGGAGGACAGAAGTTCTGCGTGCCAACACTTTCTTGTTATCTGTTCGGCCGAACGATTCGATCCATCTGTACGTGGTTAACGATTATTTAGGAGCTCCTGCTTATAAAATTACTGTCATTGACTGTGATAGTATCTGAAGCAGGGAACTGCCAGATCAGCCCAAGATCGCAGTAATTAATAACGTGACGCCTGCATAACCAAAATAGTTGCATCCTTCACATAAGCGAAGAACTTTAAAATCTCTGTCGCGGTTTTGTTCCAACAAACGGTAACAGATATGAGTAGTTTATTACACTGAAATCATGAAAGCATATTTTCTGTGTTTATCCTGCGGCAAACTGACAGTCATTAACAACACTAATACTTCTGTCGTAAAGAGACTACATGCAGTACCTAATAGTTCAGATTAGCTTCCTGAAAACGACATTTCATGTCCTGTTGATACAAGCACATCGTCACATTTGCATTATATGTCTTTATAACACCGAGTTACCACTCAGTGTTATAAAGCCACATACATAAATGCTGCCAGAGAGTGAGTCTTCCCGGATAATACGAGGGTAATCCCATAAGTAAGGTCTCCTATTATTTTATAAGTACATAGACCTGTAATTCTACAATGGTTTACATCAGTTCACAGCTTTAACATTTAGCTATTTTTCGACATATCACCATTTCTGTCGATGCATTTTCGTAGACGCTGTGGCAGTTTTTGTATGCCCATGTCATACCAGCTCGCCGCCATGATGTTCAGAAAGTTGTTGCTTGGTCTCAGGTGAAAAGTGGTATGCCCAGGTTTCTTCACCCCTGACAATTAAGTCCAGAAAGTGGTCCTGTTCGGCTGCAAGGCGGTGAAGAAATGCGCGGGAAGCATCAACTCGTTGACGCACGAGGTCCTCAGTCAGCATGCGTGGCACCCATCTTGCGCACACCGGCCGGTAGTTCAATGTTTCCGTCAAAATTCTGTGTGCGGTCCTTCGGGAAAGCTCAGGAACCTACGTGCAGAGATCATCCATGGTGATCCGCCGATCTTCACGCATGCTTTGCTCAACCATCAACACTGTCTCCTCAGAAACTGGCGGTCTCCCGCTCCTTTGTTCGTCGTGAATTTCGTTCGGTCCGACCAGCTCCAAACTCTGTACACCACTTACGAAAATTTTTGACACCCTTGCACGACTCACCATACACTTCCGTCAATTGTCGATGGATTTCAATCGGCGCAGTGCCCTTTGCGTTCAAAACCGAATAACTGCGCGCAATTCGCACTTGGCGGTAACATCCAAATGGAGCTCCATTCTCAACGGCTGCCAAGCCAAGACTGAGCACCTCAGCGCGGCGTGCGCGTGTTTACACACAGTGAGACCAACTGCCACACAAACAGAGTTCTGTACTTATAAAAAATAGGAGACCTAACTTTTGGGATTAGCCTGGTATGTGTGTAAAGATGTACATAGCTTTTGAATGAGTAGTATGTAGCCCAGCGCACGCTCTTACCAGTTTCTTCTTAAACCATACTTCCTTAGTTCAATCGTAATTTTAATCGTCTAAAGTGAAGTCCCGTGGCTGGGATACCCCGAAAGGCAAGTTCAGTCGTGTAATTTGCAAGGTGGTTATCCCTATCCTCCGCGCACGTAACCACCCTTATTTCGCGAAGTATGAGAGCTGTGTACGTAGGTGTATGTGTAAAGTATAGGTGACTGTGAAAGGGTGTGTGTGTGTGTGTGTGTGTGTGTGTGTGTGTGTGTGTGTGTGTGTGTGTGTGTGTGTGTAGAGTAGGAGCGTAGTGCCTTGCTCGTGTCTGAGATGAGAGAAGTGAAAGAGTAAAACCCGGAGCCGACACATGGCCTGCTCCTCTGGAATAGCACCAAGGAGGCCTCCAAGCTTAACGCCCCCATCAGGTGCGGTGGATGGATCGCCATGAATAGGGTCGCATGCCCTCATTTCATGATGCAGAGAGGTTAGCAGTTTAATCCAGGGCATTGGCGCAAAGGACTTTACGTCACCGGCCCCCACGTCCCCTCTGGCAAAGGAAAAATTGGCCACTGCGGCCTAACAGAGAGTGCTATGATAGTAATTATTAGTAATCCACAGACTGGGTGACACACTTGCATGAACATTGCATTTAGCAAACGTCTCTGACTTATTTGCATGTCGCCCATCGATTGCGATCACTTGTTGTAAATATAAGTATTGTCGTTCTTCTTATTTGTAATAAATACAATTAATGTGTTTTTGCTTGAACTGCTGTATACCATTCTGAGAAGACAGCATCCTTCAGGGAACCTATACGAGACGAGTGGGCAAGACCTCAGAGAGAAAATATAAAAGGATTGTAAGAGGTCCATGGCTAAGGAATTTATTGCTAGCGCACTCGAGCAGATGTAATTTCGATGGATTGCTCACGCGCTGCCTGCGATATGTAAGCTACAATACAATCGCAGACCAGAGAGCAGTGTCGGCAGCAGTAGTAGTAGCTTTTGACAATGTTGACTGGAATACTCTCTTTCGAATTCTGAAGGTGGCAGGGGTCAAATACAGGGAGCGAAAATCTATTTACAATTTGTACAGAAACCAGATGGCAGTTGTAAGAGTCGAGGGGCATGAAAGGAAAGCAGTTTTTGGGAAGGGAGTGAGACAGGGTTGTAGCCTCTCCCCGACGTTATTCAATCTATATATTGAGCAAGCAGTAAAGTAAACAAAAGAAAAATTCGGAGTAGGTATTAAAGTCCACGGAGAAGAAATAAAAACGTTGAGGTTCGCCGATGACATTGTAATTCTGTCAGAGACAGCAAAGGACTTGGAAGAGCAGTTGGATGGAATGGACAGTTCCTGAAAGGAGGATATAAGATGAACATCAAAAAAAGCAAAACGAGGATAATGCAATGTAGTCGAATTAAGTCGGGTGATGCTGAGGCAATTACATTAGGAAATGAGATACTTAAAGTAGTAAATAAGTTTTGCTATTTGGGGAGCAAAATTACTGATGATGGTCGAAATAGAGAGGATATAAAATGTTGACTCTCAATGGCAAGGAAATCGTTTCTGAAGAAGAGAAATTTGTGAACATCGAGTATAGATTTAAGTGTCAGTAAGTGGTTTCTGAATGTATTTGTATGGAATGTAGCCATGTATGGAAGTGAAACGTGCACGATAAATATTTTAGACAAGAAGAGAAGCTTTCGAAATGTGGTGCTACAGAAGAATACTGAAGAAAAGATGGGTAGATCACATAACTAATGAGGAAGTATTAAATAGAATTGGGGAGAAGAGGAATCTGTGGCACAACTCGACTAGAACAAGGGATCGGTTGGTGGGACATGTTCTGAGGCATCAAGGAATCGCCAATTTAGTATTGGAGGACAGCGTGGAGGGTGATACTCGTAGAGGGAGACCAAGAGACGAATACACGACGCAGATTCAGAAGGATGTAGGTTGCAGTAGGTAATGGGAGAGGAAGAAGCTTGCACAGGATAGAGTGGCATGGAGAGTTGCATCAAACCAGTCTCTGGACTGAAGACGACAACGACGACGACGACGACGACGACGACAACTGTTTTCGTGTGGGACAGGAAATAAAATGACAAATAGTGGTGTAGAGTATCCTCTGCCAGGCACCGTACGGTGACTTGCGGAGTATGAATGTAGAAGTACATTTTGCTCGGCACGTGTTAAGTCTGAGAAGGCGAGAGGTTGTACCTTAGTGCTCACTATGACAGCGGCGCGATTTCGTTCCATGTAAATGCGATCTGTTCGACTACGTCCAATTGCGTAGTAAAAAGTGGGGTGTGTGTCGGTGGGATACGAGTGGAATGATTCTGTCTCCAAGCGTCTGTTAAATTAATGCCAAGTATTAAAGTCTGCAGTGCGTAACGCTTGTTAGGGCTCGTCTGTTCGTCCGCGTAGTTTGTGGCACACAGTCGCTTCCGAGAACCGCGAGGAGGTCGTGGCCTTGTAGTAGCGGGCACAAATCAGAAGTAAAAACCTGATTACTCGCGAGTCTATTGCCTGTCTCCTACGGAGCGTAATTACTAACAAAAAGCACGCCTTCCACAGCACAGGCTGTGCCGAGTCCGTTCGGCAATCTGTAGACAATTTTAAAATTTAACGTTTGGTTGACTAAAATTACGATCTCGCACTTGTGTTCTGGGTCGAGATTAAAGAGAAACGTAAAATCGTAGTAGGTACTGGACTATAGCTATGCTCATGTCTTTTAACAGGGCTACATTTGTTTTAATAGTCTCTAAAAAATCCACGAAGGCCTACAGTTTAAAGGCACATACGTTCAGAGTTGTGAGACTGTAAGCATTCCGACCACTATAGGATACGAGGCCTGCCGGCGTGAGCCCTGGGGTAGAGCCGCTACGTAGTCCTCGTTAACGCTCTGCCGGTTTTAGAAGTTCCTCACATGGAGGGAGATTTCTGCAAGATCTGTTGATCACTGCGTCCGCGCCTGCGCGCTTCATCGTCTGCTTCAGGAATGGCGGCGGCTGAGACACCCGCTGGTCGCTCTCGCAACCACCCTCCTCCGTATGTGTAGCGTCGTTAGCGGCCTTCAGTAAAACGTACTCAGTTTAAAAGCTGCGCCACTTCGAACAGAACACTCGATCTATCGATAGCTGTCCCCACCATCGTCATCAGGAATTAATAGAGCCGGAGCTGGCTCAGTGTTCTGCTTGTGCAGATGTAATGGCAGCATCTGGAACCTTCCAGAGAGTGCTGGAGTGACGCACGAGCGGTGGGCAAGTTGGGCAGTTCCTAACAGCTCCGTCCCGCCTCGGGGCAGAGTGACGCCACGCAGAGCGTGTTGCCGGCGACACGTTTCAAAATGCCCGCTTCCGCGTCCCTACAAGAGTCAAGCATGCACTACAAAGTGTGTATCCTGATGTCTGCTGAAACTGTTGCTGTTTATTCTAATTTTGGCCACTAGTTTGATAACAAAATCTCAGTATGATGGTGTTCGAGGCAAAACTCTCGTCTTTTCCAGTGCCCGATTTCTAAGCAATGTTCAGCAATGGCCCACTTCTCAAGTTCCCTTTGTCTGGTATGTCGTGAAAGCTCTGCAGGTGAGGGTATCATCTGGAGTGTCCCAGGGAAGTGTGGTAGGTCTGCTGTTGTTTTCTATCTACATGAATGATCTTTTGGATAGGGTGGATAGCAATGTGCGGCTGTTTGCTGATGATGTTGTGGTGTACGGCAAGGTGTCGTCGTTGAGTGACTGTAGGAGGATAGAAGATGACTTGGACAGGATTTGTGGTTGGTGTAAAGAAAGGCAGCTAACTCTAAATATAGATAAATGTAAATTAATGCAGGTGAATATGAAAAAGAATCCTGTAATGTTTGAATACTCCATTAGTAGTGTAGCGCTTGACACAGTCACGTCGATTAAATATTTGGGCGTAACATTGCAGAGCGATATGAAGTGGGACAAGCATGTAATGGCAGTTGTCGGGAAGGCGGATAGTCGTCTTCGCTTCATTGATAGGATTTTGAGAAGATGTGGTTTATCTGTAAAGGAGACCGCTTATAAAACACTAATATGACCTATTCTTGAGTGCTGCTCGAGCGTTTGGGATCCCTGTCAGGTCGGATTGAGGGAGGACATAGAGGCAATTCAGAGGCGGGCTGCTAGATTTGTTACTGGCAGGCTTGACCATCACGCGAGTGTTACGGAAATGCTTCAGGAACTCGGGTGGGAGTCCTTAGAGAAAAGGAGGCGTTCTTTTCCTGAATCGCTACTGAGGAAATATAGAGAACCAGCAATTGAAGCTGATTGCAGTACAATTTTACTGCCGCCAACATATTTCGCGGAAAGACCACAAAGATAAGAGATTAGGGCTCGTACAGAGTCATATAGGCAGTCATTTTTCCCTCGTTCTGTTTGGGAGTGGAACAGCGAGAGAAGATGCTAGTTATGGTAGAGGTACCCTCCGCTACGCACCGTATGGTGGATTGCGGAGTGTAGATGTAGATGTAGACATTGGGATTCTGTTGTCAAAGAAGCGGCCAAAATAGAGTACACACCAACATCTTTAACAGAGACCAGGGGTGTA
Source organism: Schistocerca serialis cubense (assembly GCF_023864345.2). Lineage (NCBI taxonomy): Eukaryota > Metazoa > Arthropoda > Insecta > Orthoptera > Acrididae > Schistocerca > Schistocerca serialis. The sequence goes on from NC_064645.1 coordinate 93,048,233, forward strand.
CACACAGTAAGGCACGGGGGCGGACGTTTGGACATTGCGCGAAAGCAAAGGCCCGTACGTCGAGAGGAGAGCTCTCACAGCTGGCAGCGAAGTTGCGGTATTCGACACAGAAGTCAGCGCGCCAGCGCGGGGGGAGTGGGGTGACGGACCTTCCCGTCCCGCCCTTCGGCGCGCGGCAACACACGGCTCCTTCACAACCTAACAATGCCGCGTCATTAATTGCAGCACTCCTGTAAGGGCAGCATTCTGCTGACCGATGTGTTCCTAGATGGAATAATTTTTCACATACGCTACCAGTGTGTCACCTTACACACACACACACACACACACACACACACACACACACACAGTTTCTTTAATGTCGCAGCCATTTGACGGCAACAATTTTATTTTGTTATACTGTTCTACGGTTCAGATTTTGCTGTATTTCATACCAGTCTGATATCTTTTAACATATAAATAAGTTACTGTATTTGAAAATGGCCTATGGCCGAACTCTAGATCGTATAACAATAAAATAAAAATTATTACCGTCAAACGGAGGCGACACCATAAAAAAATTACCATTACTATAGTTCCAGCAGAAGCAAAAATTACACACAATCAGATTTTCAACATTAACAAGGCAAAGCAAATTGAACCGATGTTACGTGTAAAATATCGAGAAATGACGTCACGTATATTTTTCGTGCGGGAGAACGGAAACCTCGAGATCACCGTCATCTGATTGGTCAACTCTCGTCACGACCACATAGTCTTCGGTATCTTCGCTGCTGCTGTCCTCATCGTCTGATGAAGAAATTGTAATATTATGAACGGATTCTTCTCTTACACATTCTTCTATGTTTCACCTTGTAATCTCTTTCCACATGTGGTTCACGACGTTCTTCCAATTTTCTGGCGTTATTCGTGTGACAGCCTTATTTACCAACTCTCTGTGTCTCGCAACGTAAAGGTTTTGTCTCGCTCCACAACATCTGCTTTTATTTGAGCCCATATGAGTTCAATAATAGCGTTGTAATGGCAGTGGTACAGTGAACGATGTATAACTTTGTGGCAGTTCTTTGCTAATGTATCAATCACATAATGTGTCTTCTGTGGCTTTTCTCGTTTCCATTATTCCAGAAGTTCTGCTTTCCACATATTCTGTTCAAAGCCTGTTTCATTATCTTTCAACAGGCTGACTATTTCGCCTCTCCTTGCAGCAGACGTTGGTGCCTTATTTAATTGTACAGAATTTCTACAGCGCATTGCCATTACAAAAACATTAGCAGAGCTGGCGTTTGGTAGCAAACGAGTAACGAACCATTCTATGAATATATCTGCATTCCTCTCCTCGTGGTAGTCGACACTTTTGACAAACATCATCATAGCACTGGGCACAAAACCGTTCATAGTGTGAGCGTGTGGGTGCTATTGTGTCATTCTGCACAAGGGATTAATCTCAGATGTACCCTTTACCCTGTGGCTCCTGCAAGATGCAATTTCCACCCCCACACTACTACAGAAGTCAGGCAGACGCTCCTAACGTTCTAAAGAGAAATGCCTGAAAAACTTTCAGCAATAAATATGTTCTGGAGCCGTCCGCTGTAAGGAAATGACACAAAAATTCACAAAATTACGTAACTAGTGGGATACTTGGGCACTGGAGTAGTTCTGCCGTTGGTTCCTTTATGGCAGAATTGGATGCTTTCCTGGTTCCGCCGCCTCAGCCCGTGACTTCACCGACGGCGCCTCTGCCGCGGGCGCTCCTGCCACCGCCGTTGCGGTCTCCTGCACCGGTCGGGCGCATCTCGCCGCCGCCGTGTTCCTCCACAGTTCCGGAACCGATGGCCACTGAGACTGCTGTGACGCCGCCGCAGCCGCCGCCCATGCAGGTCGTTGCTCTGCCTCCTCATCTGAGCATACCCAGTGGCGGTGCGCGTGCTGGAGAGGTTTACCACGCACACTCGCGAGCAATTCGAGGACGCGGGTGGGCAGCACGCCCCGGCAGTTTCGCTTTCTGCCCCCTCAGCTGCGCCGCCCCTGGGTCCCTCCACCCGCCCTCGGAAGCCATACTCAACGACGGTGCGTCGTTGTAGGGGGGAGGGATGTGGTATAGATAGCTACGATGCCACAACATAGGTGCACTGCTAGTTTGGCACTACGACCCCGACGATAGCGCCCTCTAGCTGGCACTGTGCAGATCTACGAGCGCCGCTCCGAATTCAGCCCATTTGATTCCGAGTAGACGACCAAACAACATTGTTTCTATTTCATTGTGGGTAAGCCAGTAGAGATTGGAATACGTCATGCAAATAATTGAGGACGTAGGTTGCAAGTGCTACTCTGAGATGAAGAGGTTAGCACAGGAAAGGAATTCGTGACGGGCCGCATCAAATCAGTCAGTAGACTGATGACAAAAAAAAAAAGCCACTACAGATTTTGGTACTGTAACTTCTAGCCGATGTTAGATTGATATACAGCTTCGCACCTACATGCTCATCTCAGCCAAAGTTAAGTTACAATTTATGTATTCATATTCTTCCTGTAGTAAAGGTGCTTTAAATTTACACGCAGTACCGAAGTTCTTCACCTTTTCCTGCTCCTACTAGCGTCCTTCACTCTCTGCCTGTTTTGCAGAAGCAGTTCCCAGGAGAAGATCCACGCACCGCATATCCAGGCACAATACAAAACGCTTCAGAACTGTTTCAGCGATTCGACAGGCAGTAGACCGCTCCATTCGCACCATCAACAGAACAGGCTCTGCTAACGGTATACTACGCCTTCCAAATCGCTGGTAATGGGCTCTACACAACGCTGGTTGCTACTTTGAAGGACAGTAACAGGTGAAAACGTAACTTTTGTATCAGTTGTGAATAAATGGATACCACTAAGTTCCAACCCTCGTATATAACCAACATAAAAGGTAAAACAAAACAAATAATATAGGAACTGAGGGTTAATTAATAACCCCAAGAAATAACATACTTTACTTTCACACACCACTGTGGTTTCCACAATGCACATGATAGTTATATTGTTTTTGTAAATAGTGTTTGCTGGCCGGGGTGGCCGAGCGGTTCTAGGCGCTACAGTTTGGAACCGCGCGACCGCTACGGTCGCAGGTTCGAATCCTGCCTCGGGCATGGATGTGTGTGATGTCCTTACGTTAGTTAGGTTCAAGTAGTTCTAAGTTCTAGGGGACTGATGACCTCAGAAGTTAAGTCCCATAGTGCTGAGAGCCATTTGAAACTTTTAAATAGTGTTTATAAATATTAATCCGTAAATTATTCTCTCTCTCTCTCTCTCTCTCTCTCTCTCCCCCCCCCCCCCCCCCCCCCGAGTCTTTTGTACCATCTATCATATTTTCTTAATATTTGAATATTTTTTTGTGTTTTCTTCCAATTTTTAATGTATTATTACTTCCATCGGAATTGCTGAAACGATAATTCCTGTTTGTAACATGGAATATGTTTTGTACTCTACATGAAAAGCTGTAAAATGAACGACCTGTTATAAAATGTAAGACAACATGTCTCTAAATGAGCGATAAATCAAATCAAATTAAATCGTATGTTACTCAACAGAGGTTATAATGTAAGTCTGTCTACAACCGAACTTTCCCTTGGGAGTTTCACGGGGCGCCGCCCTTTATTCGGGGAGTCATTCCGAAGGTGGTCCACCTCGTTCCAAATCCCGCGCGTCTGCGGTTGTCCGCTATACGACATGTACGCTATCCTACATCCACCCATCAACAAGTACGACAGTATGTGCTTCCTTAAGTCACTTCGAGCAGATCGAACAACGCTATCCACTTGATACCAGTATGCAATGGACCATTTTACTTTTATTATGCCGGCCGGAGTGGCCGAGCGGTTCTAGGCGCTTCAGTCGGGAACCGCGCGACCGCTACGGTCGCAGGTTCGAATCCTGCCTCGGGCATGGATGTGTGTGATGTCCTTAGATTAGTTAGGTTTAAGTAGTTCTAAGCTCTAGGGGACTGATGACCTCAGCTGTTAAGTCCAATAGTCCTCAGTGCCAGTTTTTGAACTTTTATTAAACTGACAACATGGTTGGTTGGTTGGCTGATTTGGGGGAGGGGACCAAACAGCGAGGTCATCAGTCCCATCAGATTATCGGATTAGGGAATGACTGGGAAGCAAGTCGGACGTGCCCTTTCAAAGGAACCATCTCCACATTTGCCTGAAGCGGTTTAGGGAAATGACGGAAAATATAATTTATGATGGCCGTATGCGGGCTTGAACCATCGTCCTCCCGAATGCGAGGCCACTGTGCTAAGCAATGCTCCACCTCGCTCGGTCTGACAAAACGTCTGCAGGAACGTAAAGCATTTGCTATTTAGTGGTTTGGATGTTCCAAAAATGTACGTTAAAAACTCTCATTCCATATCCAGCATGTTGCGCTGTAATATCATTAATGCTACCGTCAACATGGTAAGTTATATCGCGATAGGGAACATGGGTACAGAAAAAAATAAAAGGTAAATGAGTGTGCGAAGACCACCATATTGTCGAAGTTGAAGCCCATAATGCGAGTATCATCTATCACCGTGAACACCAAAACTCGTCTCTAGTAAGATCATTATATTCTCCCTAAACTATATGGGGAACGAAGAATAACATTGCCACGTAACCGTTTCTTAATCATACTCATCAGGTGTAGTCAAGACATACCGAATTCCCACAGGTGAATTGGGGAATGTGTCCATTTGGGTCTAAAAAGCAACTGGCTAAAAGGTGTTAGCTGACAATGGGTAACGAATTGGGGAATGTGTCCATTTGGGTCTAAAAAGCAACTGGCTAAAAGGTGTTAGCTGACAATGGGTAACCAGCTCCGTTTATAAAGAAGCATTAAATGCTTCATTGTACTGAGAATAAAAATAGCGTATAAGATACCAATAAACCTAACATGGTCACTAACAAACATATGCTGCCTACCAAGGAGGTAGATTCCTTTACAGTGGATACTAAGAGTTGCGGCAAACAAGGTCTACGAGCTCTTATGGATGTGACATGTAGTAAGCTTCAGGTAAACATCAGTGTGTTATAGTAAGGTTGAAAAATTACATTCATACTAAGATTCTCAGACAACAAAATATAGAAAAACTGTACATTATCGGAAACAATGGTGAAATATGTGAGGGCTTTAATAATGTAGAGGTACATAAATATTGCTGAGTAAACGTGGCACCTATCATCCAAAGAAAAGTCGCCAAAATTTACGATATGAAATTTACTGCAATAAGTCCCAGAAATTACATATGACTAGACCCTGACATGCCAAAATCGTTATGGGTTATCCTAGCTAAAACGGTACTATAGTTATGACAGACATTGCCCCACTGGAATACAGTGAGTCGCTATCAAGCTGCAGGTCTCACTCAACGAACCGACCATATCACGGTGAAACTCCTCGAAGACCTAGTATTGGTGAACATGGATCGTGAAAGAAATGATGGAAACGTAAACAGAACTATCTAGGTATTCACAACCAAATCATGATCCCACTGAGCCCTATTATAGGTCAAAGCGATCTCTTTCATGACAAGCACTTCCGTAGAACAGTCCTGCTGGACAATCAAGTGAAGGACAAACTGGTCTGTACTAAAGAACGTCATATCGTGACCAACGAATGTAGAATGCTTTACGAAAACCTGTTCGACCTCAAGTCAAGACTAAGAAGTACTTCAAGATAGGAATACGGTAATTCTAACTGAACCCAAATGCATTGGTCCGTTATATGCAATAAAAAACACAGAAGTCCTACACTGTTATTGAAGTCGACCCATGAAAATATATGGTCATCAAAATACGGTAACAACTGCTGATACCGAAAACAAAACGAAAGATCAGTAAAACCTAACAATAACTCTTCAGCTGTTGTCCTGCACCATTTGACAGGAGTTAAAATGTCAGTATTAACACGTGTTACATCCAAATAGAATGATATCAAGTAAAATAAAGTGAATAACCGTAATGTGAATACTACGTCACACATTTTACAACAAAATCGATAGGGAATTGAGACAAAGCACAGTAACCATTCAACAAAAAGCTGTATCGAGCGACGTATCATGAAGGAATCTTATCTGAGTCAAGACGCGCACACTAATAACGTAAGCACGATACCTCAACCTAACCATAACACTCCAGTGAGGCAACATTGGTGCAAGACTACTACAATTCCATTATCCATCTCATCGTATCATTAGTTACTATAGAGTATAAATTACTCACCATACGAATTTTTCAAATCTATCAACTTGTCTTATGGCGCCATAAAACTGGATATTTTGAATTCTAATCGAAAAACAAAAAGAAGTGAAGCTTATAGTAAAGGCTCAAGATAAACGACAAATTCATACGCGCTGCATGCCAACTTACCGTTATGCAGCTGTTTCATACGAAAGCGTGACAACAACTGAGTCCACCTGAATTCCATGAACGTGGTCAAAGATAGTCCCATAGAGTCGAAAGACAAAAGAAGACAATCAGCGGTAAGAATCGATACATCATAAAATCGTAGTCATGTAGAATGCATACGATAAACAAACACAATGCGAGACGGACTGTGGGAAGAAGTAACACGTGCAGGTGCTATCCACACAATCTCCTTTCTAGGTACCAGACTTAAATTCACATTTAAAGGCTTTTCATGTTCTTTCTCCGTATCCATATCTTCAAGAACATCCATCGTCCCACCTTTATCAACGACGTGTAATATCTCTGGCTTGTCATTAATACCTACAATTTTATGTTTTGCAGGTTTTCCTTAATAGAAAAATGCTTGATGGTATGCAGAGCTGTATGCTCTCGAAATCTTTCTTTAAAAACTCTACCATTTTGCCCAATATACATTACATCACAGTCACTGCATTTAATTTTATATATACCAGATCTCAAGAAAGGATCGTGTCTCTCGATGGAATGAGTAAGTGCCTTGGCTAATGAGTTTTTGCTAGTAAAACCAACTTCAGTATTGTTTTTACGGAATGCTCGTGCAATAGGCCAATAAACCCCATGCCTGAGTGCATTTTTTTTACTAGTCTCAACCCAGGTGAGAGTAATTTCAAGCAGCAAATTAGAGTTCTTGCTGACAATTTTATTATGAATTAAGACTATAATCTCAGGTTGGTTACCATTGTTTCCCGCTATATCCCTCACTATATTCTTTTCTTTTTCAATTTCTATATCTTCTAAAGGGATTTTACTTAGCCAGCTGACAAAGACTATAGAAAAAGGAGGTTTTGTACCTGTTGAAGTTCATGGAATCCGCGGATATAATGGGATCTGAAGTTGCAGGTGTTCTGAAAAACTATGTCTACCACTCTTATTCCTCATAGATAGGTCGAGGAAATCAATTTTATGTTTAACCTGCTGCTCATATGTGAATTCTATTTTCGGTGAAGGTTACTGAAAATTCTTAAGATTTTATCAAGGCCACCGTTCTCCTCTTTGTATAACATAATGGTGTCGTCAACATAATGCAAATAATATAGAACGATGTCATGCAGCTCAGCATTTTGTTCAAAGGCTGATACTTCGATATAGTTAAGAAAAATATTGGATAATGTCCTTGATAAACAACACCCCATAGGTAATCCATCCTGTTGCTAGAAAAATTACCATTAAAGTGAAAGTAATTATAGGAGAGAACTAATTCAAGTAACTTTAGAAACTCTTTAATTTCTCCTACAGACAATCGCTTAAATTTAAGGAAATTCTTCTTGACAAGGTCAATGGTTTCCATAACAGGCACATTAGTGTAAGAATTTGTCACATCTAAGAGCACCCATTTGTAGCCACCTAGGATTTTTATGTATTTTATTTTATCTACAAATCATAAGCATTCTTCACAGAGAAACTGAGGCGTGGCGCCTTATATTGCTCCTGTCTAGAGCCTGTGTATTGGGAGATTGACTCATGCGTGCACAATGACAGATGGTGTGAAGCGGGTTCAGCCGAGTACGTAGTTCTAATTTTCATCTGCTAGATGATAGTAGTGCACAGAGACATTCAAGAAACAGGTCAAGAGAATGTTTTTGTGAATTTTTGTTTATTTCTTGAAGGCTTTTTTGTTTATTCATGTTTGTACTGTTTTGTATATGCTTTCGTAGTGATAACGGTGCGTGAATGTGGCCTAAAGTAAATCTGTAGATCATTGTTCAACTGATGAACGTTGTACGATGGGGGATTTTATATCATAATATGTTAAGTAAGTTTATGGTAAAAGGAAAGCTAATTCGAGTGCAAATGAAAATTGTTAATAACGTAAAGTACAAACAAAATATCAGAATGTTAAATATTTTTTTCGGGGAAAAAGTACAGTTTGAAAGTGTGTTATTTGTTGATTGGTTAGTAATGAAAAGCGCGGACTAACGTGGGAGAATAATGTTTTTCTATTGGTTTTAAAGAAAACTGACCAGTCAGAGCGGTCGTGCGTCTTTTCTCGGAGATATGGAATGCTTACAGCAGTCTAAGGAGTCGGAGCCCAGCCTTTCAGTGGTACGGTCGTGTGTAGTATGAGCTCCGAAGGAAGTTATAATTTGCCGGTTTTAGCTGTGCTACATGCTTCAAAAGTGTTTTAAAGTGAAGGCACATTTTTTCCGATGTGTGTGGGTTTTTTAAGTACGAATTCTTTTAAGTAATTTTGTGTATGAGAAAAGGCAGTAATTCCGCGTGGCATGTTGAGCAGATCGGTGACTAAAAACTGAATAGTATGGCGAGCATTTTCCTTTAAGAACAGTCCGTGATTAGTAACTGTTCACATTTCGGGAAACACGTTACCATTAACTTGCTAACGTGAATGAAAGGGTTTGTCGATGACTGTGTTAAGATTAGCACGGGCTTGGCAGTGAGCGTGTAGAATATCAAGGTTCAGAATACACCAAAGTGTTGCCAGTATTTCCACCTTTCATTCAAACTTAAGACATTTTCCCGATTCCTAGAACAGTCACGTTGCATGCAGCCTGGTTCGAGTTGCAGTACGGTAGGTTTCTGCTCGGCTTTCCTACCGGCGATCTGCTGCAACGAGTTCACAGGTAGGTACAGGTAAAGGGCGACAGGAAACCTCGCCGCCGGAAAACATCTCTATAAAATGTAATTATTAACTAGAATTTCATTCAATTTGTCACATAACTTATATGCAGGAGCACCAATATAACTAACAAGAGGCCTGATGGAAACATCAACTTTATGTATCTTAGGTTGTCCTCTTAACCTTGGGGCACGTGGATTCATAACATCTAAAGTCTTAGATACACTGTCATCAAATAAAAAGGAGATGTTGTTTAGAAGACGTTTGATCTCCTTAGCAAAATATTTATTGGGGTCGTGATTAACTTTGGAAACTCCATTCTTCTCAAAGAATTCCTTTACCTTCCTAACATATTCACTTATCTATAAAGCAACGAGGATATTTCCTTTATCTACCTTAACAATTGCCTCATGGGTTTTAAGTTTCTCCTTGATACTGCATACAGCTAACTCGTCATTTGCATTTTTACTTTTCTTCTTTTTTTAATTTTTGTTTATATTATGAAGCGAAGATATAGCTTTGACTATGTTATTACCTAGGAAAATCTGATGTAGTTTGCTGCCGTTACATTAGTTTAACGTTTTGTAATGTCTACAATTATATTATGTGTTTACTATGTATTGATTTGTTTACTGCATACTTATTGCCTTTTTGTAACAGCTCAAGTTCTTCCTTTTTTAAGGTAATGTCAGTCCAATTAACTACTCTATTGAAACAGTTGTGACCACTAAAAATAACCACATTATTGGCGTATAATTTCTGCCGTCGTTTTACAAAATAATTTTTCTTATTGTGATTGTTAACAATATTTTCTCTTTTGTTTTCTACCACCCACTCACCATACTGTAACAAATCGTCTAATTCGTAATAACTTAACAATTTGCGGAGTCTTAGGTGATTCAAGTAAAGACTTCTATTGAGGTCATCGTATTTAGAGCATAAATTTCTCATTTCTAGTTTTATTCACAATTCTTCACTCTTCGTCTTAATGGTACAGCTGAACAAGTCACGTTTTCTAATCTTGACTTGTGCAAACCTAGGAGTGACACCCTCGGATACACATTTCCTTATAAAATCAATTGCAATTGTTGTTGCCATTAATTTAATTTTGTTGCTGATGAATTCACGGGCTTGCCCCAACACCTGATATGGTACATTCAGTCTCAGTTGGTCCATTACGGCCAGGCGACATTGGCTGGTACGTATTTTCCAATGTCAATAAACTTTACCAACAGTCGTACACTTGCAGATATTTTATTTTATTCTGCTCTGAAAGTACCTAGTTTCGGCAATTCATTTTGCCATCTTCAGAACCCTGCATAATAAAAGAGTAACATGTAATATAAGAGTGTACAAATCAAGCTTACATTATGTGACAAGTGATCATAATACTGCTGAAGCTTAAAAATGATGAAAATATTGGCGTTAAATCAAATCTGCGTGTACATCCAGCACAATAAATTAAACCATGTGTATATATTTGTTAGTTGCGCTAAACCAAATCTCTATGTTTATCCAGCACAATATACTAAAACATGTTAGCCATAAAACTATTTACCATCACAGATTTAGAAGGGAACATGTAAATTCATTAAAAAATCAGCACTAGACAGTATATAATCAAGAGCTCCGTCGAAACAGAGCTCGTCTTCTTTTTTTTTTTTAATAAAATCCTATAAAATTCTTTGAGATGAGGAACCGCCTAGTATATATGAGTACCAATATTCCTTTAAAGTAAAATGTCACACAGTAAGCTATGAAATACAACAGTATGCATATTTACAGCCTAAGCAATATAACGGATGACAAGACAAGTAGTTGTCACAGCAACAAAATTAACTTGACTCAAAACCCATCGGCAGACGACGTATTAAGAGAAAAAAGCATACATAGCAAACTCAAAAAATAATCACAAGTATCTTGTGACCTAGGTTACACAGTAAATCGGAATAAAATATGCGATTTGGTTTCCTTTATACCACTTAACAGCTCGGCATTACTACAGTGAAACAAATCAACAAGAACGTCAAATCCTACTTAAGCAAGGCGACTCCTAACTTCACAGTCGACAACTTAACACAGTTTCACTGGGAGTACACAATACTACCTAACACGACCTATCAGTAGATGCCAGACCATCTAAATGCTAAGACAGAGAAAGTTATATCGCGATAGGGAACGTGGGTACAGAAAAAAAGGTAAATGAGTGTGTGAAAATCACCATTTTGTCGAAGTTGAAGCCCATAATGCCAGTATCATCATGTATCACCGTGAACACCAAAACCCGTCTCTAGTAAGATCATCATAATGTTGTCCTTAAGTGTATGGGGAAGGAAGAACAACACTGACACGTGACCGTGTCATAATCATACTCATCAGGTGTAGTCAAGACATACCGGATTCCCAGAAGTGAATTGTCGAATGTGTCTATTTGGGTCTAAAAAGCAACGGGCTAAAAGGTGGTACCGGACAATGGGTCGCCAGTTCCGATTATAAGGAAGCATTAAATGCTTCATTGCCCTGAGGATAAATGTAGCGAATATGATACCAATAAACCAAAAACATGGTCACTAATGAACATATGCTGCCTACCAAGGAAGTAGACTGCTATATAGCGGATACTACGAGTTGCAGAAAACAAGATCTACGAGCTCATATGAAAGTGACATACAGTATGCTTTAGGTAAACAATCAGGGCGTTATAATAAGATTGAAAAATTACATTCATACTAAGATTCTCAGACAACAAAATATAGGAGAAGAACTCTATACTGTTGGAAACATAATGGTGAAATATGTAGGGGCTTTAATAATGTAGAGGTACATAAATATTGTTGAGAAAACGTGGCACCTATCATCCAAACAAAAGCCCCCAAAAATTACAATATGAAATTTACTACAGTAAGTCCCAGAAATTACGTATGACTAGATCCTGACATGCCAATTAATTATGGGTTATTCTAGCTAGAACGGTACCATAGTTATGGCAGACATCGTCCCACTGAAACACAGTGAGTCGCTATGAACCGTCATGTCTCACTCAACGAACCGACCATATCACGGTGAAACTCCTCGAAGGCCTAGTATTGGTGAACATGTATCGTCAAAGAAATGATGGAAACGTAAACAGAACTATCTAGGTATTCACAACCAAATCATGATCCCACTGCGCCCTATTATAGGTCAAATCGATCTCTTATGACAAGCACTTCCGTAGAACCGTCCCGTTGGACTACTGATAGGGGCACCACAGACAAAGACAATCATGTGAAGGATAAACTGTTCTGTACTAAAGGAACGTCATGTCGTGGCCAATGAATGTATAATGCTTTGCAAAGACCTGTTCGACTTCGAGTGAAGACTACTTCAGGACAGGAATACGGTAATTCTAACTGAACCCAAATGTGTTGCTCCCTTATATGCAATAAAAAACACAGAAGTCCTACACTGTTATTGAAGTCGACCCATGAAACTATATGGTCATCAAAATACGGTAACAACTGCTGATACCGAAAACAAAACGAAAGATCAGTGAAACCTAACAATAACTCTTCAGCTGTTGTCCTGTACCATTTGACAGGAGTTAAAATATCAGTGTTAACACGTATTACATCAAAATAGAGTGATATCAAGTAAAATAAAGTGAACGACCGTAATGTGAATATTACGTCACACATTTTACAACAAAATCGATAGGGAATGGAGACAAAGCACAGTAACCATTCAACAAAAAGCTGTATCGAGCGACGTATCATGAAGGGATCTTATCTGAGTCAAGGCGTGCACACTAATAACGTAAGCACGATACCTCAACCTAACCATAACATTTGTGCAAGACTACTACAATCCCATTATCCATCTCGTCGTATCATTAGTTACTACAGAGTATAAATTACTCACCATACGCATTTTTCAAATCTATCAACTTATCGTATAGGTCGTGTTAGGTGGTGTCTTGTACTCCCAGTGAAATTGTATGACGTTGTCGACTGTGAACTTAATGGAGTCGCCTTGCTTAAGTAAGATTTGACTTTCTTGTTGATTTGTTTTTGAGTTTGCTATGCTTGCTATTTTCTCTTAATATGTCGGCTGCCATTGGGTTTTGCGTGAAGGTATTTTTGATTCTGTGACAACTACTTGTCTTACCATCCGGTATGTTGTCTAAGCTGTAAATATCCATACTATTGTATTTCATAGCTTACTGTGTGACATTTTACTATAAAGGAAAATTGGTACTCACATATACTAGGCGGTTCCTCATCTAAAAGAATTTTATAGGCTATCATTATTTTTTAAAAAAAGACAAGTTTTGTTTCTACACAGCTCTTGATTATACACTGTCTATTGCTGATCTTTTAACGAATTTACATGTTCCCATGTAAATCTGTTTTGTTAAATAGTTTTATGACTAACAAAGATGTACACATGTTTTAGTCTATTGTGCTGGATATACAGAGATGTGGTTTAACGCTACTAACAAATATGTACACATGTTTTAATTTATTGTGCTGGATGTACATACAGATTTGATTTAACGCCAATACTTTCATCATTTTTAAGCTTCAGTAGTATTATGATCACTTGTCACATACTGTAAGCTTGATTTGTACACTCTAATATTACTACATGTTACTCTTTTATTATGCAGGGTCCTGAAGATGGCAAAATGAATTGCCGAAACTGGTTGCTTTCAGAATAGATTAAAATAAAATATCTTGAAGCGGACGGCTGTTGGTAAAGATTAATGAGATTGAAAAATGTATCCACTCATGCCCATTGTGCATTCTGATGGACTTCGGCTATTCCGGCAGTACAATGCTACACCCCACACGTTCAGAATTGCTACGGAGTTTCTTCAGGACACTCTTCTTAGTTTAAATGCTCTCGCTGGCCACCAAATTCACCTTACATGAACATTATTGAGCATGTATGGGATGCCCTGCAATGCGCTGTTGAGAAGAGATCTGCATCTCACTCGTACTCTTACGGATTTGCGGAAAGCCCTCGAGGGTTCATAGTGTCAGTTCTCTCCAGCACTACATTAGATATTAGTCCAGTCCATGCCACATCGTGATGCGGTAGTTCTGTTTGCTCGCGAGGACGCTACACGGTGTTAGGTAGGTGTGCCAGTTTCTTTGGTTCTTCAGTGTATAAAGGCGCACAGGCGTTCCCAGCGACGCTTCAGACAGCAAGGTGTCAACACATGAAGGTAAAAAAAATCCAGAGCTCAGAAGTTCATGTGAGGTGTAACGCGGGCTACTAGTGTCACATTGGCACCGAATTTCACAACAACCCTGCCCATTGCCACTGTGGACGTGCCACACGATGGGGAGCCGTCCAACCCTGTCTTCCCCATACTTCACTCCTTCTTTTGACGCCTCTGCGATGGAGGTCAGAACAGCCGTGTCCAGCTTTGAAATAAAACGGTTTTATTGTCAGTGGCAGAGAAAACTTTCCAACACACCGCACTCAGACCCGACACGAAAATGTCTCTGGGAGTGGCATAAAGGGCTTCAATGAAAGCACCCCTTCCATTTGTACGTAAATTCTCACACATTTCCCGGTCGGAAACGTCAGTTCACAGCGTGATGGGGAATAGGACTACCTTCATGACAACATTTGACACTGTTGACATCTTCTGGGCAATTCAATCCTTCTCACCGGACGTCACGGTGCTGCAACCCCACTGAATGTGATCTCACTCCTTTGGAGTACTGTGCGACCGCGGTTTTTGCTCTTGTGTACAATGTGTAAGCACTAGGGACAGTTCAAAACCATTCTACGAAATTTTACGTGATCTGAAGCGGCAAAGGGTGGTTATGCTTTTACAATGCTCCTGTTTCACGCCCTCATGTGGCGTACTCATGTAGTATGTGACACTGACATATATGTCAGTACAACAGCAAAGGTCTGTCCAAGGTCCCTCAGTTGAATAACATTCATGGCACTCGCCAACATCTACTGAAAATTTTAAAAAACTTGCCTTCACAGAGAAAGCCTGTAAAGTAGTCCCAGGCGCCTGCAGTCAGGCAAACATTTGACACTACTCTGATGCCAGTTGCCTACTTGCAGGCACCTAGGACTACTCTACAGGTTTTCTCTGTAAAGCCACATTAACTAATGTTTTCGACCAGGCAATGTGTATCTCAAGGGAAGGGGCCCTTTACATCACCCCCAGAGGCCTTTCCGTGTCGTCTCTGACCGACAGTGTGTCTGAAATGTTTTCGGCCACTCATAAGAAAATCGAGGGGTTTCAACACCAGGCGTCGCTATTCTGACCTCCATCACAGAGGTCTCAAAAGAATGGATGAATTGCGGGTAAGAGGGGGTTTGACGACTTTCCCATCAGGTAACACGTCCACAGTGGCATTGGGCAGAACTGTGATGAAATTTGGTGCCAATGTAACATCATAAAGCCAGTTTACACGTCATATAAACTGGCCTTTTTTTAGAGTGTGTAGGCACCTTGCTCTATGAAGCTTTGTCGAGCCGTATGGTGACATCGCAGGGCGCTACGCTTTTGCACAGTTACAGAGGAAGCTTTTAGGTCCTCTTGGTGGTTCAAAAGGGCCTCCTATGTGAAATAGCTAATGAAGCGGTGCTGAAGCATGTTGTTGTTGTGGTCTTCAGTCCTGAGACTGGTTTGATGCAGCTCTCCATGCTACCCTATCCTGTGCAAGCTTCTTCATCTCCCAGTACCTACTGCAACCTACATCCTTCTGAATCTGTTTAGTGTATTCATCTCTTGGTCTCCCTCTACGATTTTTACCCTCCACGCTGCTCTCCAATACTAAATTGGTGATCCCTTGATGCCTCAGAACATGTCCTACCAACCGATCCCTTCTTCTAGTCAAGCTGTACCACAAACTCCTCTTCTCCCCAATTCTATTCAATACCTCCTCATTAGTTATGTGATCTACCCATCTGAATCATATTGGGGAAAAACAGAAACTGAGGGCAAAACTCAACTAAACGGGAGTAGTGGTTGATGGCACATAATCTGAGGCGTCAGGGAATAGTCAATTTGGTTAGGGATGGAAGTATGGAAGGTAAAAACTGTAGAGGGAGATCAATCCGCGAATACAGTAAGCTGTTGCAAATGGATGTGGCTGCAGGAGATATTCTGAGATGAAGAGGATTGCGCGGGAAAGTCTAGCGTGGTGAGTTGCATCAAAGCAGTTATCGGATTGAAGACCACAACTTCTCATAAGAATGGTCCTATTGGTTAGGATACACAGTCGTGGTTAGAAGCGAGTACGACCAACAGATGTTAACTCTGCTACTAATTAAACTGTCCAACTGCTGAAAATTAATTAAATTGTGACACTAATTTGTTAGCAGAGAGCTTCGACACTGCACAGGTGTTCAACAAGATTTATTTGCCAACAAATTAATTTAGGATATGCATCTCCCCAATCAACTAAGGACTCTACTTCAGTTGTTCAAAAGATATTTGATTTAAAGCACTTTTTGCGGACAGATCCCTGTTAGCACATTGACTGTATAGCGACTGCCGGTATTTTGGTCCCTCCCGATTCGGTGCATACGCATGCAAGCGATAAAAGACGTTCTTCCCCAACATAACTTCGCTTGCATGTAGATGGATAAAATACAGCACACTAATCTCGCAAGAAGCATCACCGCAAAGAAAATCTCATGATGCAACGCCATTACAAGACAAAGACGACTCAAAAATAACACAAGACAAATCTGTATGGTATTACAGATAACACAAAGAATAAACATAATTTGCCAGTGCTGTACAAGTCGCTTTATGAAAAATTTACGTAGAATTCAAGGGTTGTTTATTTCTGGAATTAACTTTTCGTCTACATACTCAGTCGAAAAAAAACTTAATTACTGTAGGTTCTTTGTAGTTTAGTATCAAGAGTTTTGGTTTCAATAGTTAAATGGAACTGAATAGTTTAAGTTGTTTTTGAAGATAAGGTAAACTTCTTTTATGAGACTTCTGTTACAGAACGTTATTATACAGCTTAACAATGTTATTTTTATTATTATTGTTATTGTCATTAGTATCTACTTTTCATACAATATTGCAGGAGGTAGAGTAAGGTGTTGTACACACGGTTATTACAGAATCTCATTTTCATACACCCAAATATCGTGCGAAACTTTAGTACGGTAGAGTTCCTAACCTGGTACCCGTTGGGTTAGCCTGGAACGCTAATGCGCTGCTTCCTGGACTCGGATAGGTGCGCCGGCCGTTGATCGAATCCGCCCGGCGGATTAACGACAAGGGCCTGTGTGCTGGCCAGCCTGGATGTGGTTTTTAGGCGGTTTTCCACATCCCACTAGGTGAATATCGGGCTGGTCCCCATTTCCCGCCTCAGCTACACGATTCGCTGATATTTGAACACATTCGCACCATTTCATGGCTTACATTAGATGCAGACAGCTGGGGTACGCTACTTCCATCCTGGGGGGTACAGGGTGGTAACAGGAAGGGCATCTGGCCGCCCTCTCACACTTACATCACCAAACCCCCAGTAACAGGGCCAACACTGTCACACTTACATCACCAAACCCCCAGTAACAGGGCCAACACTGCGTTGGAGTGGAACAAACGCCCAAGAAAGTGATGATTATAAGGGTTCCTAACCTGCTGTAGATCATAAGTCCCATCAATCGCTTTTTAATTGAGATGCATTTCACAAAACCTGTAGAAAACTAGTATATCAGTCCTATAAAAGACTACTTGCTAAAATAATACAGCTGAAAAGTTTCCTGGTTTTGTGAAATAAATCACATACTTGCAACTGCGAGAATCACTGTTACATAGTACTCAGCACTTCAGAACGTGTTTTTGAGTTCAAACTATCTTTCTACGTTTTTGCGCAGCAAATATTGCTCGTACTATAACGTTAGTTATAGCCTTTCCGTAAGCTGTTATATCATTAATGGCAACTCAGTTTTGCACTGCTACGTCTCTATTTGTTGCTCCTTGTATGCAGTAGACGAAAACACCAATGATCTTACCTCCTTCGCTGAACGCCATTCTCGCTGTACTGCTGTCTACTTAATCTTTCACCGTCGACGTAATGTCGGCACCGTTAATTCCAATAGCTGATAAATACCAGCTTTATTGACTTTATCTGCTTTGAGAAACCCTCTCCAGACAATTTTGCTATTCTGAAAACTGGAATACTTATTCACAGAATCACAGTTCGAGGACACTGACGGAATTTTTGTTTGCGGAAGTGATAGATACACAGATACTGAAATTTCTTTCAAAAAAAGACAATTCTAAACCACAGCAACATAATAGTTTTAAAATATTTTCTACTCACACTGCCTCTTCATGTAGCTAAAACTAATCTTTCATTAGTTTCGCACGGAATTATATAGTATTTGTAATCGCAACTCATCACTGAATTCCACAACAGAAAACACAGTCTCGTACTTCTCTCAACTATTGCTCCTTTAAAAACATACGCCTTTCAATTTGAATTTTTCTGCTGTCACAAAATCCACAGAAATATAAAAAATACCACAATGAATGTAGTTTCGCTGTTCCCGTCTGTGTCGCTGACGTTTCTAATTCCAGCTGTCTCTTCCCCGCTCCGTCTTTGAATTCATTACAAATCGCAATATCTGTGGAGTGAGCATTCAGATGCCTAAAATGAAATTTTTGTCGCTATACTTTGTTCATCATTAAGAATAAACCTGACGTAAACAAACACAAATGTGATGATTAGTCAGCAGCTGTAGCACACGTTGACTTATATTCTTAAACCTTTAAGATATTCTAATGTATTAAAGCCACGAAAGTTCCTCTTAATCATGCTGTAACTTTGTAGTTTTTATTCAAAAAATCGTGTGCAGTCGCATTCTCTGTACTGTTGTGTTCTGATTGTCGAGCGTGATAATAGCTTACGCTGCTTTCTGCTCTCATGTGTAAAACACACGTGGCACACAGTTAAAACGTGACAAGAAACAGATTGCTTAATATTTTTCACAGGTTTCCAGAGAAACATCGGCTTTGAAGTTTTCCATGGACCTTATTTACTACAACGAAGGCGCCTTGGTAGTAGTGGAAGCAGAGCTCAATCAGTAGCGTTATAAAACAGCACTGTACTGTGCTAGAGTCAATGGGCTGGTGGTTCATATCTCACTTTCATCTTTTTTCGTTCAATTGGGAATACATACATCTTTCAAATGAAAAATTCATCAAGTTTATGGTAATTAACACACATCTAATCGCCATTATTTCATGAAAAATGCATGTCTTCTTGTTTCTAATTGCGTATTGCCTGCAAAATTAATTTTAATTGCAGATATAAATTCATAATTATCAATATTTTATAAAAGGTTTTTTAATACAGGTTGTTTCAATTAAGAAAACATAACAAAATAAATTTCGGAACAAAAATGAAAAATCGTATACTCTTTATTTGGATTATGTCCATTGTTTTATACCACAGATGTGGTCTCCTACGAGCCAGAGTAATAAGCGTCGCAGAAATGTGGAGAACTATAATTTTCACAGCACTGAGATCATCATGCGAATGCTGCAGTTTTACATTTGCCACCTTAACACTGCAATGTGAAACGAACAGAACTGATCTGGAGCTAAGTTAACGGTTTGTCGCCAGAAATAACAAGACATTTAAGCTGCCAGAAGTACTGGATCTAATGCACGAAGCTATGTCACATGTCGATACCGAACGCTGGTGGGATACAGAGCGGCATGTCATAAAAGAGGAGATGATGTGACGCTTGGATGATTTAGTGGTTTCTATTGTTGATCAACTTCTTATCAACATGGCAGACGACAGATCCAATACTGAAATGTGTTTCCCAGATTCGGATAGGGAAGGAGTTCAGAGGTTACCCTGACTGACTGTAAGTAATAACTTCAGTGGCTTCAGTATTTAACTATACTGTGAAATATCTGCAATACGCTTTTAAAAATGGTTCAAATTGCTCTAAGCACAGTGGGACTTAACATCTAAGGTCATCAGTCCCCTAGACTTAGAACCACTTAAAGCTAACTAACCTAAGGACATCACACAAATCCATATCCCGAGCCAGGATTCGAACGAGCGACCGTAGCAGCAGCGCAGTTCCGGACTGAAGCGCCTAGAATCGCTCGACCACAACGGCCGTATACGCTTTTACATCAGACGTGGTTCACGCATAAAAATTACCGTGTGTTTAATTTAGTCATTTTCATCTCGCTCATTTCTATTTACAATGCTACGTCAGCTAAGGACGAGAGCACGTTATATTTTCCGTCTGGTCCCCTAAGAAGCCTATTGCCGACTTAACTATATTGTTTCTCTGCTCGTCTCGGTTACGTTTTAACTGCAACTGTTCACGTCACTGCAGGTTAGTTGCGCCAGATGACGGGTCAGCGCTGTCCAAGTAAAAAGCGGCGGTGAAGCTGTTATCCCGTACTATCGCTGAGTCGTTGTCAGCGTAACTCACAGCATAAAACGTATCGTTATTACCGTACAACATGTCTTAGCTTCACTCAACGTGAAACGCAACCTAGTAAGATTCCAGTAATCGCGGAAGAATACATGGTGTAACGTTTATAGCAAGGTTATTGTTGTGCTGAACGTAACATAACTTACATCGACTCCAAAATTCACGTTAACATGGTGGGTCGTGAAGTTTTCCCGTAATCGCTTTGCAACGTTTGAATGTCATTTCGTGGATAGTAAGGACGAGCCCCATATAAGAGTAGGGTGGATTTTGTACCCCAGTTTCATATGTGCCGGGTGATCAAAAAGTCAGTATAAATTTGAAAACTGAATAAATCACGGAATAATGTAGATAGAGAGGTACAAATTGATACACATGCTTGGAATGACATGGGGTTTTATTAAAACAAAAAAAAATACAAAAGTTCAAAAAATATCCGACAGATGGCGCTTCATGTGAACAGAATAGCAATAATTGGCATAACAAAGTAAGACAAAGCAAATATGATGTTCTTTACAGGAATGCTCAATATGCCCACCATCACTCCTCAACAATAGCTGTAGTCGAGGAGTAATGTTGTGAACAGCAGTGTAAAGCATGTTCGGAGTTATGGTGAGGCATTGGCGTCTGATGTTGCCTTTCAGCATCCCTAGAGATGTCGGTCGATCACGATACACTTACGACTTCAGGTAACCCCAAAGCCAATAATCTCACGGACTGAGTTCTCGGGACCTGGGAGGCCATGCATGACGAAAGTGGCGGCTGAGCACACGATCATCACCAAACTACGCGCGCAAGAGATCTTTCATGCGTCTAGCAATATGGGGTGGTTCTAATAAAACCCCATGTCATTCCAAGCATGTGTGTCAATTTTTACCTCTCTATCTACATTATTCCGTGGTTTATTATGTTTTCAAATTTATACTGACTTTTTGATCACCCAGTATATTAATAATTTACATTCGATATCTGGAATGATTGGTCTAAAGCTTTTAAGACACAAATGCAAGGCATTTCGCCTGTTTGCGACAAATGTCACATCTCAGATAACGTTTTCTTAATTCGTGGAAAAGAAGGGATATTCACTGCAATTCTTGGTTTTTGTACTGCACTTGAGTGCATTGTAGAGCCTCTGGTTTCATAAATTATGCTGCGATGGCATAACGGAAAGGCTTCCTCGTACGCCAAACTGAAAGCATCCCGAAGAAACATCGAATTTAAAGCTGTAACATGCATCGAATTGGCGATCTATCATACACTGAAATATTTTTATGGACGACCTTCTCTCGCTTTTACTTTCCGCTGCCATACATTTAATCTGTATTACAGTTTCCTATTGTGATTACCTTAAAATAAGCACAATGGATTGGGATCTGCATAATCCAGAGCTGATGACTCATACTGTCGCATTTAAATTCAATCAGCGGATGAAATTTGCTGTAAATGTGTATACTTCCGACAAATTGACTGACAGCACACTCGCAGAACACCTGAATATCAGAAGTTCAAGGCCAGGGTTACAAAGCAGAAACAGAACGACAGCAGCTCTCCAGGATTTATACATAATGGGTAGATCTGGTAGTCTGGTGGTAAAAAAAAGAAAAAAAACTGAAGTGATGATGTGCCATTGTTGGCAGGGAGTCCCCGTCCGGGCAAGTTCGGCCGCCGAGTGCAAGTCTTATTTCAGTTGACGACACATTGAGTAACTTGCCTGTCGGTGATGATGAGACAATGACAACACAACACAAAGTCCAGAGGCAGAAAAAATCTCCAACCCGGCCTGTAATCAAACCTCTGCCCGCTGCATGGTAGGCAAATACAAGGTGCATTCAAGTTCTAAGGCCTCCGATTTTTTTTCTCCGGACTGGAAAGAGATAGAAACATGCGCATTGTTTTAAAATGAGGCCGCGTTCATTGTCAATACGTCCCAGAGATGGCAGCACCGTACGGCAGATGGTATTTTACCGCCAGCGGCGAGAATGAGAGCTGTTTTAAATACTTAAAATGGCGACGTTTTCCTTACTTGAACAGCGTGCAATCGTTCGTTTTCTGAATTTGCGTGGTGTGAAACCAATTGAAATTCATCGACAGTTGAAGGAGACATGTGGTGATGGAGTTATGGATGTGTCGAAAGTGCGTTCATGGGTGCGACAGTTTAATGAAGGCAGAACATCGTGTGACAACGAACCGAAACAACCTTGGGCTCACACAAGCCGGTCTGACGACATGATCGAGAAAGTGGGGAGAATTGTTTTGGGGGATCGCCGAATGACTGTTGAACAGATCGCCTCCAGAGTTGGCATTTCTGTGGGTTCTGTGCACACAATCCTGCATGACGACCTGAAAATGCGAAAAGTGTCATCCAGGTGGGTGCCACAAATGCTGACGGACGACCACATGGCTGCCCGTGTGGCATGTTGCCAAGCAATGTTGACGTGCAACGACAGCATGAATGGGACTTTCTCTTCATCGGTTGTGACAATGGATGAGACGTGGAT
Source organism: Schistocerca serialis cubense (assembly GCF_023864345.2). Classification (NCBI taxonomy): domain Eukaryota; kingdom Metazoa; phylum Arthropoda; class Insecta; order Orthoptera; family Acrididae; genus Schistocerca; species Schistocerca serialis. Next base: position 93,071,218 of record NC_064645.1, read on the forward strand.
ACCATTTTTCAATCCAGAAACAAAGCGCCAGTCAGCTCAATGGAAGCACACAGATTCACCGCCACCAAAAAAATTTCGGGTAACCGCCAGTGCTGAAAAAATGATGGTGTCCACGTTGTGGGACAGCGAGGGCGTAATCCTTACCCATTGCGTTCCAAAGGGCGCTACGGTAACAGGTGCATCCTACGAAAATGTTTTGAAGAACAAATTCCTTCCTGCACTGCAACAAAAACGTCCGGGAAGGGCTGCGCGTGTGCGGTTTCACCAAGACAACGCACTCGCACATCGAGCTAACGTTACGCAACAGTTTCTTCGTGATAACAACTTTGAAGTGATTCCTCATGCTCCCTACTCACGTGACCTGGCTCCTAGTGACTTTTGGCTTTTTCCAACAATGAATGACACTCTCCGTGGCCGCACATTCACCAGCTGTGCTGCTATTGCCTCAGCGATTTTCCAGTGGTCAAAACAGACTCCTAAAGAAGCCTTCGCCGCTGCCATGGAATCATGGCGTCAGCGTTGTGAAAAATGTGTACGTCTGCAGGGCGATTACGTCGAGAAGTAACGCCAGTTTCATCGATTTCGGGTGAGTAGTTAATTAGGAAAAAAATCGGAGGCCTTAGAACTTGAATGCACCTCGTACGTTACCGCTCAGCTAAGCAGGCGGACAATCGGTTGGTAAAGTGTATTTATTTGTAAAACGCATTTCTGTAGTTTTTTCTGGCTGTTATCAAGTGGAAATTACGTTTCTGATTACGAGCATCTTATGCGTACTGCACTCTTTGAATTACAACATAAATAACTTATGTTGCCCATATTCTGCTTAATTTTTGCTCTCATTCCTAATACTGGATGGAGTAAATGATTCCCTACTTGATTGTTTTTCTCATGCGAAATAGATACTAATTTCATCAAATGCTATTCTGTGGAGCCATGTCAATTTCTTACTGTTAACGAAGCTTTGCGTGAACTGCTCGATTTAAATGCACCGTAAGCAAATTGCTTCTGCGTAATTTTTGTTAGTATTTTTCGTACTCTCGCATTTAACGGACGCCACCGATATTTTCTTTGACTTCTGCTGAAATCACTGTTTGGAGTATCTGTTTATAACGCATGGAAACGTTTGCATATTTAGCATTTTCAAGGAAGATTGCTCTAGCCACCAAGATCACAAATCAGAGGGTCGAATCATCTACATTCAACTCTGCAAGACACTGTGAAATGCATGGCACTCAGTGACAAGAAGGAACATCACTCAAAGCTGAATTACACACTCATTCTGTGGCAAGATATGATAAAGCTGAATTCCAGAACTTTCAAAACCTGCTCACATTGAGTTCTCCATTAAAAGTGAGAAAGAATGGAAAACCGATGCAACGAAAAACAACGTATGAAGCCATCAATAAACTTACAATGCATTTGAATCATGCAGTTCTCACTCAGATTCGTTAGTAATAACATATACCCAAAATTCTGCAGAACACTATGCAACGAAAGCAGCTTTATATGAAACCAAACAAATTTGGAATTACTTACCCCAGCCGATTACGGATGTCGAAGAACGCAATAAGAACACGAATAACATGCTTACGACGTACTTCAATAAGTGCAGTACACACAAAAAGTCGTAATCAGAAGCAAACTGCTGTGAAACCTACTTTCTGGTAGCTATGAAATGAAAACAAACATGGAAGACTAAACATCAGCCAATAAGAAAGCGAGATGATGGATTGCTAAACTGGCAGCGCTCCAAGTGGCGTGGCGGTGAACAAAGGGCGCCTTACCGGAAGTCCCTATAATATCTTACGAGTTTAACCCCCGTGAGCATACTACCGAATTTAGCTAGCACTCGTCTCATGAATACATGACCAAATAGTCACATAAATTATTCTTACGTTGTCAGGTCTTCATTACCCCGTGTCTCAATATTTTCGATATCAAAACTACAATTAGGCCTTTATGGTACATAACTGACGAAGTGTAATATTTCCACCGCCGACGTATTTCGATATGCATCCGTAACAACCAAAAATACACACCATTACTGCTACTATGTCTAAAAACAACACGAACAGGTGTAACATTAAAATTCCAGTCTCATCTCAAAATTTAAATACAGTTAAGTCGTCGAACAATTTCTCTTTAATGTCGGCGACATGCGCAGCATTCTTTGCACACTGCAAACATTTTCCCACTTTCTACAACTCATCTCATATAATGAACATAAAAAAATCATTTCGTTGAGTGTGGCTCATTAATATCTATACAAGGAAATTTTACAATCCATTCAGTAAAAAAGTTATAGATGCATTTCACGTAGTTATTCATATTCAGGGTAGTAACGTGAACTACATTACACTGTGAGACCACGGAGGAGTCATAAACGTTACTCATGGATGAGATGGAAGCTAATGCACTCACATAGGTCGTTTCCAAAAGAGCAATAAACGAATTCTTGAGGCAGCACAGTTCAATTTTCCCACAGACGGCTTAATATTATTGACATCACTTTTCCACACTCTGTAAGACACCTGTCTAGAGGGAGTCTGAGTACTTCATCACGAACTCTGATACTTGATAGGTTACCCGCAGTGGGCTCTTTTTATTTGTCAAGAAACATATGGTTTCTAACAAGTCCTTTCGCCATTACACACATATCTAAGACACGCTGATCATGTGACGCCCCGCACGTAGCCTGGTAATAGCTGAATCTTCCTGGCAGATTAAAACTGTGTGACGGACTGGGACTCGAACTCGGGCAAGTGGTCTACCAACTGAGCTATCCAAGCACGACTTACGACACGTCTTCATAGCTTCAGTTCTGCCAGTTATCTCGCCTCCTACCTTCCAAACTTCACAGAAGCTCTCCTGCGAACCTTGCAGAACTAGCACTCCTGGAAGAAAGGATATTGCAGAGACATGGCTTGACCACAGCCTAGGGGATGTTTCCAGAATGAAATTTGCACTCTGCAGCGGAGTGTGCGCTGGTTTGAAACTTCTTAGCAGATTAAAACTGTGTGACACAGTTTCAATCTGCCAGGGAGTTTCAAATCAGCGCACACTCCGCTGCAGAGTGAAAATTTCGTTCTGTTAATAGTTAGGCCGGCCGGTGTGGCCGTGCGGTTCTAAGCGCTTCAGTTTGGAACCGCGTGACCGCTACGGTCGCAGGTTCGAATCCTGCCTCGGGCATGGATGTGTGTGATGTCCTTAGGTTAATAAGGTTTAAGTAGTTCTAAGTTCTAGGGGACTGATGACCACAGATGTTAAGTCCCATAGTGCTCAGAGCCCCCCCCCCCCCCCCTTTGTTAATAGTTAATTATTATTCTGATTTTCAGACACAGGCCTGTTTTAACTTTTGATTGGACCTGAAGGTCTAGGTGCAACCTGGACTAAGGATACGAATTTGTGACACAAAGACACTAACGTCCTTCATCCTTCACCTCACTTCCACACCGCATTGAACTCAGATGACGTGTCTTATGTGAGGTGAAGGCGCTAGTGTTTTTATATCACAAATCCACATCACAGTACCTTTGCTGAACTTTATCGACACCTACGAGAAATTAGAAACCTTCGCTTTGAGCATGTTGTCGATGTAAGGTGTGACGTAAGATCGTCGAAATTTGAAGTTAGCATTAGATATATATACACTACTGGCCATTAAAATAGCAGCACTACGAAGATGACGTGCTACAGACGTGAAATTTAACCGACAGGAAGAAGATGCTGTGATATGCAAATGATTAGCTTTTCACACCATTCACACAACGTTGGCGCAGGTGGCGACACCTACAACGTGCTGATATGAGGAAAGTTTGCAACCGATTTCTCATACACAAACATCAGTTGACCGGCGTTGCCTGGTGAAACGTTGCTGTGATGCCTCGTGTAAGGAAAAGAAATGCGTACCATCACGTTTCCGACTTTGGTAAAGGTCGGATTGTAGCCTATCGCGATTGCGGTTTATCGTATCGCGACAGTGCTGCTCGCGTTGGTCGAGATCCAATGACTGTTAGCACAATATGGAATCGGTGGGTTCAGGAGGGTAACACGAAACGCCGTGCTGGATCCCAACGGCCCCGTATCACTAGCAGTCGAGATGACAAGCATCTTATCCGCATGGCTGTAACGGATCGTACAGCCACGTCTCGATCCCTGAGTGAACAGATAGGGACGACAACAACCATCCGCACGAACATTTCTACGACGTCTGCAGCAGCATGGACTGTCAGCTCGGAGACCATGGCTGCGTTTACCCTTGACGATGCATCACAGACAAGAGCGCCTGCGATGGTGTACTCAACGACGAACCTGGGCGCACGAATGTCAAAACGTCAATTTTTCTGATGAATCCAGGTTCTGTTTACAGCATCATGATGGTCGCATCCGTGTTTGGTGACATCGCGGTGAGCGCACATTGGAAGCGTGTATCCGTCATCGCCATACTGGCGTATCACCCGGCGTGATGATATGGGGTGCCATTGGTTACACGTCTCGGTCATCTCTTGTTCGCATTGACGGCACTTTGAACAGTGGTCGTTACATTTCAGATGTGTTAAGACCCGTGGCTCTTCCCTTCATTCGATCCCTGCGAAACCCTACATTTCAGCAGGTTAATGCACGACGGCATGTTGCACGTACTGTACGGGCCTTTCTGGATACAGAAAATGTTCGACTGCTCCTTCGACTGGTGCCCTGGCCAGCACATTCTCCAGATCTCTCACCGATTGAAAACATCTGGTCAATGGTGGCCGAGCAAGTGGCTCATCTCAATACGCCAGTCACTACTCTTGATGAACTGTGATATCGTGTTGAAGCTGCATGGACAGCTGTACATGTACACGTCATCCAAGCTCTGTTTGACTTAATGTCCAGGCGTATCAAGACCGTTATTACGGCCAGAGGTGATTGTTCTGGTACTGATTTGTCAGGATCTATGCACCCAAATTGCGTGAAAATGTAACGACATGTCAGTTCTAGTATAATATATTTGTCCAATGAATACCCGTTAATCATCTGCATTTCTTCTTGGTGTAGCAATTTTAATGGCCAGTAGTGTATATTATCAGACCCCACATTCAGTTGGTCTTGCTCTCAGCAACGAAGATCAGCTGAGAACATATTGTTCGGAATGGTTGGTAGTCACCTTCTCGGACCTATACTTCTACCAGCAGTATATATTATAATTTTGTGTACAACGCATTTTCGTAGTGAGCATGAGTTTCAGCTTTAAAATATGGAGACGACGCACATCATCCATATATAAAACATGAAGATGGCTTCATTTACCTACATCGGGTGTCACAATAAAAATACGTGACCTAGTACGTGCTTTGTTCAGTAAATAGCAAGGCTTGCTGTTCACAGCGGTCTCTGGTTCCTGCATGATGAAGCCCCAGCTCGTATCAACGTTGATGATCGAGCTCACTGGGGGACGGTGTTAGTGCTCAAGGTATTCCCTTGGTCTTCGATCCCCTTGACTGCTTTTAATGACAAAAAAATGTCGGTCATTACTCCAGTTGCGACCAGAGCAGCGATGACTACCTGAATCATTAACAGATTTCGTAACATGAAATAGAAACCTTCCTTGTTATATTTGGACGCTCATAGCAACGAACATATCAAGGATAAACTTAGGCTCAGGATATAAAACGTGCAGATTTATTCGAATGTCCGTTAATAGAATATAATTTATGTAAAACTGCTATTATTCCCTCTCGGACATCAGTATGATTTAGTATTAAATGACTAAAAGGAATATGTCCTTAACAAATAAATGCCATCTGAATTTGTCCTGCTATCAGTGAGCACCTCGGACCAAAGATTTTTAACATTTTTGGTGTCTTTAATCTCACTTACTCTCATACGTTAGGTAACAATTAATATCGGCATTTTTCGAGCTACTGCTGGCTTTTCTATTAATAAAAACCACTGTTTCTTTAAACCATAATGTAGCCCAGCGCACATCGTTCACATACCCATCGGTCTTTTACAGGTAACCTGCACCTCATTCTCCCGTGATTTTGGACAAGATTACAGTAACCATAGCAGGTTTCTGATAAGGAATAAAGTTTCTGAGACCAAAACTAGTATATCATTACCCCTAGTGCATGTGCAGCATCTCGACATTCGATGATTTTAGGGTTAAAGTACTATTATTATTGGAAAAATTGATATTAATACGAATTTAAATGTTGTGTAAATTGCCCGCAATTGAATTCACGTGAACGCGATTTCTATCTCTAAGGAACAAGGTTCGCATCACTTGCTTCCAAACTGAGGAATATTACTAAAATAAGGAATCGTAAGAAAATAACATTACATCAGTTGTTGCGGTTAAAAACAGAAATGAGGGCAATTTATTACGAACAACCGTCAAAATGCACTTTCCGTGAAAATACCTGTTTCTCTTTGAACTCAGTATCATGGTAAATACAGTAGTATCGACTGAAAGTGAAGATTTCGATATAGCTTTCTATACGAGCGTAGTGAAGTGTCAGTAAATCTTCTGAAACGTAAAACGAAATCCTAACAACATGCAGGTGCAATTTCGGATCTGGAGATGCTACAACTGAGCACTTCGAGAAAATGTGGTTACATGAGGAAGAATATTCTCTAGACTGCGATACTCCTGAAGTTATTATTGGTAATCAACTTCCTCCTGCTATTGATTTCATATTTAATGTACCCATACTGTTTCACCTGATTAATTCAAACCCACACCATTCTCCAATATAATCCACGTCGTGGTTTTGTGACCATTTCTTAGGGAATGATATGACTGACGGAAATTTGTACGGGAAAATGAGCACTAGATATTTCGTCATTATAATTAGGGAGTGTAGCGACGGAGTTGAAGGTACAGAAAATAAAAGAAATGTATTCCTTCATTTGTTTATATTTTGTACATGTACGTGTATGCTATGCACACAGCAAGTGACAGCTGAAGTATTTTGTCAATAATATTTAGTGTAAGAAGTCCAGACACCTAATGAACATGAACGTCCAATGAGTTTGCTGTTGGTGATCGTTATGTATTATAATGAACAGATAAACTAAAATAATACTTATTATATATACTGCAAGGATCATTTTTCGCATAAATCTATACTCGTTAAATTTAACATAGCAGGAAATAAAAAACTAAACAAATAAATAGAATGTAAACTTAGATAATTGTAACTGTTAGTTTTCTCTCGAGACATCTGGGTTAGCGTTAGGAGCAACATGGATTAATGTCTGAGTGTGACAAGAAAATTGTGGTTCAACAAAGCTTGAAAGATCGAGATTAAAGATTCCTTTTTTAAAAAAAAAATTTGAGGAGTCATGAATGCAGAAATAACTGACTACTTTGCTAAAGCAACTTTCCCAAAAAAATTTGATGACATTGATTTTATATATCTTAAATTTTTAATGTTAGTTTGAGGTATCTTCATATTACGAAGAGAGACGGCAAAGGAAAGCGAGTAGTTTGTATCCCAACTCGTCGCACAAAAATACATAACTACGCTTGAGTAGAGAATTGGTCTTTCTGAACTTGAACAACAGATCCCAAGGCGAGAAACGGTGGCGGTTTCGCGAACGCCGGAGGGATCAATGCCACCGCCAGAGCGCGGCCTTGAACCCGCAAGATAGAGGTGAACGAGCTCCGTGGTTTCGTGCGGACCAGGGCACCGACACACTATCGCGATACTAGTTGCCACTTGCTGTGCAACTGCGGAGAATTACTTTCTGCAGTCAAAGTACCGCCCAGCCCCTTACATCTACGTACACCTCCTGACAATGAATGTCAAACGCTCTGAAGGCGAGAAGGAAACCTAAGGTAACCTTGTGGATTAAGAGGGTATGTGCCGTTATTCCAGCGATTAAAAAATGGAATTCAAAGTCACGAAGAACTTGGCGGGTGTGAGAGAGACTTTGTAGCTTCTCCTGAGTCGAGCTGGCCCACATCTGATGTAAGTGGTTCTTGATGTAATGCGTGGTTGAACTGGGGCGCAGTTGACGTCCGAACCTTTCCCACACGTGTTCTATTGGAGACACATATCGGGAGCTTGGTGGCCACGGGAGCAGCTCAACATCATGCAGCAATTCATGGAAAACAGTACCATTTGCGGAAGAGCATCTTGTTATTGAAAAATGGCGCCACGACGAGTGTGTCACAGGCATATTTTTGGATCTTTCGAAGGCGTTTGATAGCCGACTGCAAGATTCTATTAAATAAATTAGAAGCATTAGGAATAAGAGGGGTAGCTAGTGACTGGTTTAGATCATACCTATCATATAGGGTACAAAGAGTAGAGGTAACACATACTTCAAATAGATCCAAACATTTAGTAAAACACTTATCAGAACCAAAAAACATTAATATAGGGGTTCTGCAAGGTAGCATATTAGGACCAATACTATTCATGATATACAACAATGACTTTCCCACTTGTGTTACTCATGGTGAAAAAGTTCTCTTCGCTGATGACAGTAATATTATAGTCACTGAGGAAGCAAGAGAACTCCTTGCCGAGATAGCAAATGAAATTCTCAAGGAAGTTTATGATTGGTCAATAAGCAATAAAGTGACATTAAACATAAAGAAAACTAATGCCACGAATTTCAGTTTGAAGAGGAAAAATGACAATGTTAAATTAAATGTAGATGGCACCTCCATAGACTGTGTAGCAAATGCAAAATTTCTAGGAATGAATATTGACTCTCAATTGAAGTGGTGTGAACACACAAAGGTACTTGAAAACATAATGTCATCAGCATGTTATGCTCTTAGAATCCTATCATCAGTGTGTAACATGCAGTGTCTTTTAGTTACACATAATTCATGTGTACACTTAATTCTTAGCAGTGACTGATAGTGAGATATGAGTGAACGGTGTGGCATTACATTATTTAATAAGTTATTTGTAAAAAAAAGTATTTTATACAAGAAGTAAATCTAATGGTTATGTCTAGCTACAAGTCTATAAATATATGTGTATACGAATTAGCTTATTTTAAATAGGTCTCAACTTGTAAATACTTTGACATGTCCTATATCCTTGTAAAAAGAGATCTACGGATGAATAAAGCTGCTGCTACTACTACTGTTGCATGAGAGGTAACACATGAGGACGCAGGATGTTTGTGACGCGCTGTTGTGCTGTTAGAGGGTCTCCATATTCGTCGACTATAGTCGTCTGGAGTAGTGCAGAAACAAGATTTATCACTGAGTACAATAAACGCCATTCACTAGCAGTCAGTGATCACAGCACCACCCCAAACGCATCCGCTTACTTTGTGGTGGTAACTGCAGCCTAGGAATGATACGGTAAGTCCGTTGTCAGTCACGGGTCAGTGGTGCGGGATGTCTCAGAGTGTTTTACGCAGCCCATTACTTATTCTCGGATGGCAGGCGCAGATATGAAGAGATTTCGATGTGCTTGGTGCACAATAGGGCCACCATTCCTTGTAGTAGTCAGACGTGATCGACCAGAAACGTGATGACAAGTATGTCTGCCCTCAAGTTCCCAAACAGTCCAATATCAGACCACTGTCCCTGCTGAAATCTGGATATTGCACAAAGCGACCAGTCAACCAAATGGAGATCCGCAACGAGACGCATCTCCACGTAGTCTCACGGTGATCACTCAACATCTCACACTGTTCACGTCCACTATATCTTCCACATACACTCACATTGATCACTCAGCATCTCACGCTGTTCACATCCACTATATCTTCCACGTACCCTCACAATGATCACTCAACATCTCATGCTGTTCACGTCCACTATATCTTCCACGTACCCTCACACTGATCACTCAACATTTGACACTGTTCATGTCCACCCTCACATCGTTCACTCAACATCTGATGCTGCTCAGTCCAGTATATCTCCCGGATACCCTCACACTGATCACTCAGCATCTGAAGCTGTTCACGTTGTTTATATCCTCTACCTGACCTCTCTTTTTTTAATCTTTCATTTCACCGCTCAAGGAGATGGTGTGCTATAGGTGGACATCACTCTTTTCAGCCAATAGTTATAGTTTGTGCTGTTGTGACACCATTTATTTAGGACAGTTGGGTGCTCACTTAATTTGGTAGGATTTTTCATTGCATGTAGATGAATAGTTGAGAGGAAGCTGTTGTTCGTTAAGTTTACTTCATTCCAAACCCCAGAATTTCCCTTACAGCTGAGGGAAAAACCTCTCGGTCGGAAAAAGACAGCCAGGATTGGTTGCCGGTTGTTCGGCTTGTATACCTTCATATTATCGCAATAATCTTGATAATGTTATATTGTGATTTTAGAATTTTATTGATGTAGAAAATTTCCGTTTAATTCTGTAGAAGACAAGAAACTTGAAAATCTAGTCAATGTTGAGTATATTGTCTTCTTCTTCTATAGCAGTTGATTGAAGTAATTTTGCTCATTACGTTGTTCCTTCTTTATCAGGCTGCTACATTGTCCCAAATCTTTGTACGTGTTCTTGGTCTGTTGACAATTTCACTGATTTTCTCGTTTTCCAGAGGATTCTGCTGGAGTGAATTCCATATTGCTTCAAGAATAATGTAGGGAGGAAATGCATATTTGAATTTCGGAAAATCAAATGTTATAGGATCGCGCTGCAACAGTGATTTTTTAAGTCCACTGTTTCGCAGTCTGTTGTCCCTGAATTTGGTGGTTGGGTTTTTAATCCGCCTCATACGAGCACCAAGGACGAACAACAGTTACGCATTCTGGTGGCTGTTCTACCTGTTCTTAAACCATCTAGTTTCCAACTTTATTTTACTTGGCAACCAGTTTCAGCGTTTTACTACACCATCTTCAGCCCCCTGACAGACATGTAGGAAGATTCTACCTCGGTTGGTATCAAACCAGGGGCTAACAATACTGGTATTAGTAGATTTTTGCTATAGCGATCGCCTAAACTATCATCTGCATCTACTGTAAGGGCTCTGTGTGCCTACTGTAGAAAACAATAATGCAAACAGTGTGCCTGGTAGTCGTGGCAACTGGCTGTTTCTGATGTGGGGCACTGCAGGCACTGCAGTGAGACACACCGTGTGCGCAGTCAGTGGGTGAGCATCTTTGCTGCTGTGCTCATTAGTCTTCAATTGGCTGGCGCGATGAGAGATGGCAGTACGGCACGAGCCAACCCCGCTTCCTTGGAGGCTGCACCGACTCGCCACTAATGGTGGCTCGGTTGTGGTAACCCTACCGCTCCTGCTCGGTGTGCTCACCTACCGAACCGATAGGCCGAGCGACTGAACGATACAGAATAGGGCCGTTGGAGTACAGCAGACTGTCAGCACGGTGGCTGGCAACTGAGAGAAGAGCCCCGGCACTGGTTCGCCCGATGCAAACATGGGGCACAGGGGTGGCGCTCTGTCCTCGTGTCACATGGACCTACTTCTGGGTGCAGCATCACCGTGCGCATATCATCTCTGTTTACTGCATATCACTTGTTGTTTAGCGTTGCCTATGGAAACCTGTGGCTTATGACGAGCTGCTCGCCTGCTGTACCCCATTCTCTTTAAAGCCCCTCTGCACAGTCTTTGTACTAGCTGGACAGCTCGTAGTAGTAATGAGGTCTGTTTAATCTTGGTTTATCTGTGCTCGTACCTTCGCGTTACCACTTCGCAATCACGTCACTAACAGTCGACATAGGCAGCTCTTAGGACTGAAGTGTCTGTGACGAATTTGTTACCCAGGTGGGTAGTCGGTGTTCGAAGCCACTGAGCTGTCCCGGCTGACCCACTCTGCTGGCTCTGCTTCTCCACTGACAACACTGTCCACCTCCTTTTACACTGAGGGGTCAGCCTTTTGTGCTATCTAACTGTCAATCTCGCAGGCAACTCCATCGACACTCTTTCACTCAGGGTGATCCCAGTCTGGGGGGGGGGGGGGGGGGGGAGGGGATGCTTAGACCGATCCTTTGTGTTTTATTCACGCATGCATCAGCGTTACACCCCCACCGCCCACGTTATGTTCGTGCCACACACGAGTTCGTGAAAAAGCAGGGCTCAAAAAGCCCCCAGTGATGCCACCCTGTATGCCAGAGCAAAATTTGCGATCGCGCTACATTCCAAACAGATAACGCCACGTTCAGTGGAACTGCAACCCCACGAAATCCTTACACAAAGGATCACTCACCCGGGGCGTGTCAGCAGCGTCCAGCGTTGTTTCGGACGTCGTTCTGGTGCTGACCGCACTGCGAACTGTCGTTTCCCACCGCGAAATGTGTGGGAAAGGGTGGTTTCACTGAAGCCCCTTATGTCAACCTCCTGAGGCCTACTCGTGTCGCTTCTCAGCGTCAGTGTATCTTAAAATGTTTTCCTCGGCCACCCACAGGAAAACCGCGTCATTTCAACGCTGGGTGTAGTGTTTCTGACCTCCATCGCAGAGGCGTTAAAAGAAGGCGTGAAATGTGGCTAAGAGGGTGTGTGATGACCTTCCGACCGTGTGACGCTTCCACGATAGCGCTGGTCAAAATTTTGCTGAAATCTGGTGACCGTGTGACATCATTGCCCTCCTTAACCCTCACATTACCTTTGAACTCTGTTTTTTTTCACATGTTTAGACACGTTGCTGTTTGAAGCGTTGCCGACCCCGAAGGTGACGCTGCAGATGGCCACGCTTTTGCACTGTTACAGAGCAGGGTTCGCGGCACCTTTGACCCATATTTCAAACTTCTGCTTCGTATTGGGAGACAACTGCGGGGTTTCGGAAAAGTGATCCTCTGCTTGTGTTGCACCGTGTGAAAATATACACTGAAGCGCCAAAGAAATTCGTATAGCCATGCGTTTTCAGTATAGAGATACGTAAACAGGCAGAATACGGCGGTCCGGTAGGCAACGCCTATTAAAGCAACAAGTGTTTGGCGCAGTTGTTAGATCGGTTATTAAGATTTAAGTGAGTCTGAAGGTGATTTTATAGTTGGCGCGCGAGCGATGGGATAGAGCATCTCCGAGGCAGCGATGAAGTGGTGATTTTCCCGTACGACCATTTCACGAGTGTAACGTGAACATCAGAAATACAGTAAAAAGTCAAATCTCGGACAGAAGAGAATCAGATTGCTGCACATTTCAATGCTGAGCCATCAACTATTCAACGAACCATCGATATGGACTTTGATGACTGCTCGACCCAAAGCTTTATACCTCTCCTGGACCTGTCAACACCGATATTGGATTGTCGATGACTGGAACATGGTGCCTGATCGGACGCGTATCTTTCCAAATTGTATCGAGTGGTTGGATGTGTACGGGTATGGAGACAAGCTCATGAATCCATGGATCCTGTATGTCAGCAAGGAACCGTTCAAGTTGGTGGAGGCTCTGTAATGGTGTGGGGCGTGTGCAGTCGGAGTGATATGGGACTTTTGATGCGTCTAGATACGACTCTAACAGGTGACACGTACGAATGCATACTGTCTGATCGTCTGCATGCATTCACGTCCATTGTGCATACCGATGGACTTAGGCAATTCCAGCAGGTCAATGCGACACCTCACACATCCAGAACTGCTACAGAGTGGCTGCAGGAACACTCTTTTGAGTTTAAACACTTCAGCTGGCAACCAAACTCCTCAGACATTAATATTATTGAGTATATCCGGGATGCCTTGCAACGTGCTTTTCAGAAGAGATATCCACCCCCTGGCACTCTTAGGGATTTATGGACAGCACTGCAGGATTCATAATGTCAGTTGCCTCCAGCACTACTTCAGACATTATTCGAGTACATGGCACATCACGTTGCGGCAGTTCTGCGTGATCGCGGGAGCCTTACACGATATTAGGCAGGTGTACCAGTTTCTTTGGCTCTTTATAAAAGGATTTTCCAAGATTTATGATAGGTGTATCACTGAAGAGTATGTATTAACCAGCCATTTTGAGAGCCTTAAAGTACACACACACACACACACACACACACACACAGAGAGAGAGAGAGAGAGAGAGAGAGAGAGAGAGAGAGAGACAGCGAGAGAGAGAGAGAGAGAGGTCACGATTGAGGTGATCAGGACATTGCAGTGCCTCTGTTGTTTCTCCTTTCCTCACCGAACACCTCATGCACTCGTGATAAGGCTGTCAGTGCACTGAGTGCGGTTGCTCTGGACTGCTGACAATACCCACAAACTCGTTCATCTTCTGTCAGTTGATGTAAATATGTATCAATAGTTTCTGGACATACCTGTCAGCAACAGTTTGATGGAAGATCCATGTAACGATGAAGACACCAGGCGCTGCGCACCAACCAACAATCTTGAGATAACCCAACTACTCTTCATTGTGAGGATGTGGATTTTCTAATATATAACGGCGCATGTTATGTGACATGCTGAACCAGGCCTCAAGTGAAAGAATAAAAAATTGAGGATCCAAAAGTCCTGATTCCACTACACTCGGAAACCACCTGCATCACTCAAGGCGCGAAAGTTCGCCTGGACGCTTCAACACAACAGCAAGCTTGCAAGGATACAGATGTACGTCCTTTTTTATAACTTTTCGACATACCGACCTTGTTTTTATTCGTTACAAGGCCCGTTTAGCTCCATTCTGCAGCAACGTTTTGCACTGTAGACTTTCCTGGAGTTTTTTATAAAACATTTCCCATCTAAAAATCTGTAAAATAGTTCCGCTTACGTTTTCCTCGATTTGTGCTCCGTTACGCATCAGAACGCGCGATGTTTCATTGTGAGCACCGTTTTGTGTTACATTTCGCTGGTCACGAAACACGTTGGCTGTACTCACTCAAACGTAATGACACAGCGACATACTCGGGACTGGGCATGAGAGGCGTGTGCATACTGAGGCATGTAACAACAACCAGTTGGTGCATCGAAAGCACAGTTTCCAGCATTTTCTGTGATGGGCAGTTATCTTGATCCTTGCTTTTGTTGTGGTCTTCAGTCCGAAGAGAGTTGCAGCTCTCCATGCTACTCTATTCCGTGCAAGACTCCTTATCTCCGAATAACTACCGCAACCTACATCCTTTTGAATCTGCTTACTGTATTCATCACTCCGTCTCCCTTTATGATTTTTACCTCCACGCTTCCCTCCATTACTACACTGATGATTCCTTGATATCTCAAAATGTGTCCTACCAACCAATCACTTCTTCTAGTTAGGTTGCTCCACAAATTTCATTTCTCCGCAATTCTATTCAATACCTTCTCATTAGTTACGTGATCTACCCATCTAATCTTCAGCATTCTTCTGTAGCAACACATTTCAAAATCTTCTAGTCTCTTTTTATCTGAACTGTTTAACGTCCATGTTTCACTTCCATGCATGGCTAGACTGCGTACGAAAAACTTCAGAAAAGGCTTCGTAACACTTAAGTTTATATTCGATGTTAACACATTTCTCTTTTTCAGAAACGCTTTTCTTGCCTTGCCAGTCTACATTTTATATCATCTTTACTTTGGCCGTCGTCAGTTATTTTTCTGTTCATTATCTACGATAATGATAAAAGCTGAAGACTCAAAAGCGTCAAAGAAAATTTAAGTCGAGACTCAAATACCTCATTTACTATTTTAAGTATCTGGTTTCCTAATGTAATTCCCTCAGCATCACTTGATCGAAATCGACTACATTCCATTATCCGCGTTTTGCTTTTCTTGATGTTCATCGAATATCCTCCTTTCAAGACACTGTCCATACCGTTCAACTGCTCTTACAAGTCCTTTTGTGTCTCTGAAAGAATTTCAGTGTCATCGGCAAACCTCAAAGCTTTTATTTCATCCACCCGGACTTCAGTTCCTACTTCACATTTTTCTTTGGTTTCCTTCACTGCTCAATCAATATACAGATTGAATAACACTGGGGATAGGCTACAACCCCGTCTCACTCCCTTCTCAACCACTGCGTCCTTTACATGCCGCTGGAGTCTTACCACCGCCGTACGGTTTCTGCACAAGTTGTACCTGTAAATGGCCTTCTGCTCCCTGTATTTTACCCATACTGCCATCAGAACTTCGAAGACACTATTCCAGTCAACATTTCTCCAGGTATACAAATGCTACACAAGTAAGTTTTCCTTTCCTTAACCTACCTCCTGTGATAATTTGTAGGGTCAGTATCGCCTCGCGAGTTCCTACATTTCTCCGGAATCCAAACTGATCCTCACCGAGGTCGGCTTCTACTAGTTTTTCCGCTCTTCTGTAAGGAATTCCGTAATAAGGCTCAATTTGACGTCAGTCTTCTATATACACTATGTGATCAGAAGTATCCGGACACCTGGCTGAAAATGACTTACAAGTTCGTGGTGCCCTCCATCGGTAATTCTGGAATTCAATATGATGTTGGCCCACCCTTAGCACTGACGACAGCCTCCACTCTCGCAGGCATACGTTCAGTCAGGTGCTGGAAGGTTTCTTGGGGAACGGCAGCCCATTTTTCACGGAGTGCTGCACTGAGGAGAGGTATCGATGTCGGTCGGTGAGCGCTGGCACGAATTTGGCGTACCAAAACATCGCAAAGGTGTTCTATAGGATTCAGGTCAGAACTCTGTGCAGACAAATCCATTACAGGGTAACCACTCCGCCGCAGGCCGTACACTATGAACAGGTGCTGAAACGTGTTGAAAGATGCAGTCGCCATCCCCGAATTGCTCTTCAGCAGTGGGAAGCAAGAAGGTGCTTAAAACATCACTGTAGGCCTGTACTGTGATAGTGCCACGCAAAACAACAAAGCCCCCTCCATGAAAGACATGACCACACCATAACACCACCGCCTCCGAATTTTACTGCTGGCATTACCCACGCTGGCAGATGACGTTCACCGGGCATTCGCCGCACTCACACCCTGCCATCGGATCGCCACATTGTGTACCGTGATTCGTTACTCCGCACAAGGTTTTTCCACTGTTCAATCATTCAATGTTTACGCTCCTTACACAAAGCGAAGCGTCGTTTGGCATTTACCGGCGTGATGTGTGGCTTATGAGCAGGCGCTCGACCATGAAATCCAAGTTTTCTCACCTATCGCCTAACTATCATAGTACTTGCAGTGTAACCTGATGAAGTTTGGAATTCCTGTGTGATGGTCTGGATAGATGTCTGCTTCTTACACATTACAACCCTTTTCAAGTGTCGGCGGTCTCTGCCAGTCAACAGACGAGGCCGGCCTGTATGCTTTTGTGCTGTACGTGTCCCTTCAGGTTTCCACTTCACTATCACATCGGGAACAGTCTACCTGGGAATCCTTGGGAGTGCGGAAATGTCGCGTACAGCCGTACGACACAAGTGACACCAATGAACTGAGCACGTTCGAGGTCCGTGAATTCCGTGGAGCGCTCCATTCTGCTCCCTCACGATGTATAATGATTACTGAGGTCGCTGATATGGAGTACCTGGCAGTAGGTGGCAGCAGAATGCACCCAATGTGAAAAACGTATGTTTTTGCGAGTGTCCGGATACGTTCGATCACATAGTGTATTTTGCTCACCCTGCAGTATTTTTCGGTGTCATCACTGACGAGAAACTTGGACGATTACCACACTTAAAACATCTTAAAATGAGAACTTTGAAGGCTATAAGTATATTAAAGTACCTCAGTGGAAGTGCTTGGGTTGCAGACAGGTGTTCGCTGTTAATGTTATTAGAGAGATTTAAGTATCAGCGATAGTATAACAAATAATCTTTGAGGGCAACGACAGAGATTTGAAGGTCTCTGCTGCCTTCTCACCGCCCATGAACAACTATCTCGGCCCCAGTCCGTCACCGGCGAGGGGCGACTGTCAATACGGCGAGCCCTGCACACTGCGGTAGATGGCGGGGAGAGGTATTTCTGGCACTGGCTGGCAGCTTTGTCATCCCCCAGCAGCTGCTATTAGCCGAACGTGGGGCTCACCCTCGCGTGATGCGGCCAGTTTTCGCTGACATGTGTGGCTGAGCCAACTCGACTACCTGTCTGCGACGACCTCCATGTTGTCGGGAACCGCGAGTCATAATGTCTGTGCAAGTCCACAGTCTGACGAGTTCTTTCCTCTTTGTTAATTGGTATTTGTATGCAAGTAACACCACTCTTGTTACAGAGGCTGTGACTCAATTACTGCAACAACAAATAAATGGCTCAGTCTGTTCTAGTTCCAAAGAAAACAAGTGCTGACAGATGTGAAAAGTAGCGAATCATCAGTTTAATACATTAAATGTATTCACAAATGCAAATAAGGACAACCATCAGCTGCAGGATGGAATGACGACAGTGAAAATTTGTGCCGGTCCGGGACTCGAACCCGGAGTTCCCGCTTATCGCGATCAGCCGCCTTACCATTTGGCTAGAAAGTCCCTTCTACTCTCGGCAGATATCAAATTATTTGGGAAACCAAAATTAGAAAAAATAGACTGGAACCCGATTGCTATGTTACTCCCGAGTAATAAATACAATCACTGTCTTTGGGTCCTTCGTGGTTGACAGTGTACGAAATATCTCTGGAAATAAAAAAAAAAAAAAACGACATCAATTTCCAACTGCTAGTTCACACAATTAGATTCATAGCGTGATTCAGTTTTATGCCCGACCCACACGGCAGGTTGGTTCAAATGGCTCTGAGCACTATGGGACAACGTCTATGGTCATCA
The DNA here is from genome assembly GCF_023864345.2 of Schistocerca serialis cubense. Lineage (NCBI taxonomy): Eukaryota > Metazoa > Arthropoda > Insecta > Orthoptera > Acrididae > Schistocerca > Schistocerca serialis. Next base: position 93,089,793 of record NC_064645.1, read on the forward strand.
GTCCCCTAGAACTTAGAACTACTTAAACCTAACTAACCTAAGAATATTACACAACACCCAGTCACACGGCAAGGAATGATTCTCAACACGCCGGGACAATACACACGACTGGCCATTAAAATTGCTACACCAAGAAGAAATGCAGATGATAAACTGGTATTCATTGGACAAATATATTATACTAGAACTGACATGTCATTACATTGTCACGCAATTTGGGTGCATAGATCCTGAGAAATCAGTACCAGAACAACCACCTCTGACTGTAATAACGGCCTTGATACGCCTGGGCATTGAGTCAAACAGAGATTGGATGGCGTGTACAGGTACAGCTGCCCATCCAGCTTCAACACGATACCACAGTTCATCAAGAATAGTGACTGGCGTATTGGGACGGACCAATTGCTCGGCCACCAATGACCAGACGTTTTCAATTGGTGAGAGATCTGGAGAATGTGCTGACCAGGGCAGCAGTCGAACATTTTCTGTATCCAGAAAGGCCCGTACAGTACCTTCAACATGCCGTCGTGCATTATCCTGCTGAAAAGTAGGGTTTCGCAGGGATCGAATGAAGGGTAGAGCCACGGGTCGTAACACATCTGAAATGTAACGTCCACTGTTCAAAGTGCCGTCAATGCGAACAAGAGGTGACCGAGACGTGTAACCAATGGCACACCATACCATCACGCCGGGTGATACGCCAGTATGGCGATGGCGAATACACGCTTCCAATGTGCGTTCACCGCGATGTCGCCAAACACGGATGCGACCATCACGATGCTATAAACAGAACCTGGATTCATCCGAAAAAATGACCTTTTGCCATTCGTGCACCCAGGTTCGTCGTCGAGTACACCATCGCAGACGCTCCTGTCTGCGATGCAGCGTCAAGAGTAACCGCAGCCATGGTCTCCGAGCTGATAGTCCATGCTTCTGCAAACGTCGTCGAACTGTTCGTGCAGTTGTTTTGCAAACGTCCCCATATGTTGACTCAGGGATCGAGATGTGGCTGCCCGATCCTTTACAGCCATGCGGATAAGATGCCTGTCATCTCGACTGCTATTGATACGAGGCCGTTGGGATCCAGCACGGCGTTCCGTATTACCCTCCTGAACCCACCGATTGCATATTCTGCTAACAGTCATTGGATCTCGACCAACGCGAGCAGCAATGTCGCGATACGATAAGCCGCAGTCGCGATAGGCTACAATCCGACCTTTATCAAAGTCGGAAACGTGATGGTACGCATTTCTCCTCCTTACACGAGGCATCAGAACAACGTTTCACCGGGCAACGCCGGTCAACTGCTGTTTGCGTATGAGAAATCGGATGGGAACTTTCCTCACGTCAGCACGTTGTAGGTGTCGCCACCGGCGCCAACCTTGTGTGAATGCTCTGAAAAGCTAATCATTTGCATATCACAGCATCTTCTTCCTGTCGGTTAAATTTCGCGTCTGTAGCACGTCATCTTCGTGGTGTAGTAATTGTAACGGCCATTAGTGTAAATACAACCTTGTGAGATCACGTCCGCTGCCGAAGGGGGAAACGTCGAAGCGACATCACTGCAGTTGTGACGACGGTGGGTGAGCGGGCTACCGCTCGCCATAAGCGGGAAATCCAAGTTCGCGTACTGATGCAGCACAAATTTTCACTGTTGTCATTCCATTCTACAGCTGATGGTTGTCCTTATTCGAAAGCGCGAGTTCATTTAATGTCTTTCGTAACGACTATTGTCACCGCACTACCTGTTCCTTTGGACATCCATGCATGTCCAAAGGGACTTTGTATCGTTATCGGAATAACACATTCACTACAATTTCGTATCTGTTTAATAAGTAATGGCTGCAAAATATTGACACGAATTATTCACAGGAGAATGGTAAAACTCATAGAAGCCGACCCCAGGGAAGATCAGTGTGGGTTCCGGAGAGATGTATGAACACTCGAGACAATACTGACGCTATGAGTTATGCTACGTTGAAGAAAGGTAAACAAACTTTATTGAATTTGTACCTTTATAGAAAGTTTTTGACAATGCTGACTGCACTATGTTCATAAAAATTTCGAACGTAGTAGGGATAGCATACAGGGAGCAAAAGTTCATTTACAACTTGTACAGAAGCCATAGTGCATTTATAAGAGTGGAAGGGCTTTGGGGGGACGCTGTAGTTGAGAAGGGAGTCTGACAGCTTATTCAGTCTGCACATTGAACAGGCTGAACAAGAATGCAAGAACAAATCTGGTAAAGGCAGTATAATTCCCCACGCGGGATTAGCCGAGCGGTCTAAGGCACTTCAGTCATGGACTGTGCGGCTAGTCCCGGCGGAGGTTCGAGTCCTCCCTCGGGCATGGGTGTGTGTGTTTGTCCTTAGGATAATTTAGGTTAAGTAGTGTGTAAGCTTAGGGACTGATGACCTTAGCAGTTAAGTCCCACAAAACTTCACACACATTTGAACATTTTTGAACAGTATAATTCACGGGAGGGAATAAACAATTGAGAATTCCAGATGACATTTTAATTCTTTCGGAGGCGGCAGAGGACTTGGAAGAGCAGTTGAACGGGATGGATAGTCTCTTTACATGAGATTACAAGGTGAACACCAACAAAAATAAAACAAGGGTAATGAAATGTAGTCGCTTTAAGTAGGGCTATGCGAAGGGAATTTAATTAAGAAATGAGACACTAAAAGTAGTAGCTGAGTTGTGCTGTTTGGGCAGGAAAGTAAGTAACGACCTGTGGAGAAGAGACGATGTAAAATAGTGGCTGTCAATAGCAAGAAAAATTTCTCAAAAAGAAGAATTCGTTAATAATATAATATAAGTTTAAACCTTAGGACGTCATTTCTGGAGTGATTTGTCTTGCATGTAGTATCGTACGGAAGTAAAACGCGGACGACAAACAGTTCATACATAAAGAGAATAGAAGCTTTTGAACTGTGCGGATAGAGAAGAATGTTGAAGGTTACAAGTACAGATTTAATAACTAATGAGATGGAACTGAATCGAATTGAGGAGAAACACAAATTCGTGGCCCAGGTTGACGAAAAGTAGGGATCGTTTGGTAGGACACATACTGAAGCATGAAGGAGGTATTGCCAGTTTGGTAATGGAAGAAAGCGTTGAGGATAAAAATGAAGATGGAGACGAATAAGTAGATTCAAGTGGATGTAAGTTGCAGTATTTATACAGGGTGTTCCCGTAACAGTGTGTAAAAATATAACACGACTTAGAAATGCTCCACTGAACAATTTGAAGTGGGGAACCTGGGGACGGAGAAGCCGGCTTAAGGAGATATGGAAGCAAACTTATCTACCTTGTTGTCTAGCATTACTGTTTTCCAGCTTATTTACAATTAACATGCGACAAGTTTTCAGTTACTGTGCTGTTTAGTTACACGTACGTTCTTTATTTCCTCCAAGGAAACGCGGAGGACGAGCCTGAACACTAGGAAGTCTAAATGGCCACCTGTGCTTGTGGTTCGTGCAAAGAGTTTTACCTGAGTTGTTGGAGAACGTACCCTTGGCTGTTCGTGATAGGTTGTGGACAGAAGACGGGTACCGCCTCACTCTTCAGTCTGGATGTCCACAACCAACTCAATGCTGTATTTCCTGGTCGCTGGATTGGACGGGGACGTCCTATTCCACGGCCTGCGAAGTCACGTGATCTGAATCCCGTTCATTATTACCAATGGGAATATCTTAAGTCACTTGTGCACGAGACTCCAGTGGACAAGGAGATGGAAATAGTTGGCAGAACTGTAGCTGCCTGTGTTGTGATTCGAAACACACAGGGGATATTTGTCAGGGTACATCATGATCTTGTTCACGATTTTCATGCCCACATTGAGGTTGGTGGCCGTCAGTTTCAGCACATTTTGTAGGATAAAGCACAAATGGTACGTTCATTGTGTCTTTGAAAGGTATTTGCAGTTAACTGTAACTAATTCAAATAAAAAAGTACACAGTAATGTGATTTTATTCCTATTATCTTCTTAAGCTGGCTTCTCCGACCCCAAGTTCGGTATCTCAAAATAGTATCCTCTATCTTTTGTCTCTTAATGAAGAGACTTGCACAAGATACACTAGCGTCGTATGCTACACCAAACCACTCTTCGGACTGAAGACCACAACAGCATCACTGAATCAGTTTGATCCAGCCAAATGATGTTATACTAATGTACAGAGCGTTTCACGTTCGACGCAAATGTCCGGCGTTGCGCGACAGTTAGTTGCGCTCTACGAAAACTACGGCTTGGTAGTTTTGATACACTACACAGTACTACTAAACAGTAGAATTAACGCTAGTATTGGTAGTATTAGTAGCGTAAGAAAAATTAATGAGTGTTTGAGAGAATCTGGGAGCCAGCGACTTCTCTTTGCTTCTTGTTTGTTCGTTTGCTTTGCAGACTGTTCAATGTTAGTCCATCACACATTTTATTTTCTTACAAAATACTAGAGCGTTAAACAAGTAGGTTATGAGACCATGATGCACAATTGATTTCACACACCAATAAGTAAAATTGTAAGGTTGCTCAACCCAGTATCTATAGAGCACTTAACAGAAAGTTTAAGAAATGTTAACTGGGGAGATGTATACAACGAGCCAAATGCTAATGATAAATGACATGTTACTTGATAAATTTGTATCCCTTTTTGAACATTATTGCCCAAAAAAGATTACTAAATGTAACACGAAACAGGTTTCAAAGAAATCTTAGATTACTACAGGTATTAAAGTGGCTTCAGAAACTGTATGAGAAAGGAAGAGTTAGTGAAGACCACGAAATAACTTTACACTACAAAAATTATTGTAACGCACTAAGTTGACAGAAAATAAAGAAATATGTATGTTAGAGAAGAAACTAACAACTCGGGCAATAAAATCAAGCCGGCCGTTGTGGCCGAGTGGTTCTAGGCCATTGAGTCAGGACCAGCGCGAGCGCTACGGTCGCAGGTTCGAATCCTGCCTCGGGAATGGCTGTGTGTGATGTTCTTAAGTTAGTTAAGTTTAATTAGTTCTAAGTTCAGGGGGACTGATGACCTCAGATGTTGAGTCCCATAGTGCTCAGAGCCATTTGAACCATTTTTTAAAAATAAAATCAAACCAGTATGGAAGGTTGTTAGAAGGGAGACAGGAAAAGTAACCACTGTGGTTGGCAGTATTGCTGTTAAAGAGAATGCCACCATCTTAACCAACAATACACGAGTAGCTAATGTATTTAACATCCGTTTCTTAAGTCTAGGTGAAAAAATTGTTGAGAATAATTCAAAAGAAAAAGATAAGCAGTACATGGAAGAGTCAGATTTGTGAAATCTTAGAGAAATTTTCATCCAACAACCTGTTGTGAAATAAGGAAAATCATTAAATCTTTGAAAATAAATGTTCTGTTGGAGTAGGTGACATCTCTAACAAGATATGAAAACAATATGGAGCGGATACAGCTGATATTCTGAGTCACATAGGTAATGCATCACTAACTCTAGATATTTTCCCAGACAGGTTAAAATACGCCATTGTCAAGACTCTCTACAAGAAAGGGGACACCACAGATGTGTATAATCACTGGCCAGTATCTTTGCTTACAGCACTTTCAAATATAGTCGAAAGAGTAATGTACCCAAGAGTGGTTAGCCATCTCAACAGTAATGGAATACTTAGTAACAGTTTGGATTTCAAGAATGCTGTTCCACTGAGACAGCAATATGCAATTTCGCTGCCCACATAATAGAGTCTTTAAATAGTAAAATGTCACCAATGGGTATTTTCTGTGACTTATGCAAAGCATTGGATTGTGTGAACCATGACATTATGTTACAGAAATTACAATTCTGTGGTATAAACGGAACAGCATATGAGACGTAATATCTACAGAACAGGAAGCAAAAAAGTTGCTTTAGAAGGCTTGAGTGATTTAACAAATTTTTCCACTTCATCCAACTTCGGTGAAATTACAATAGGTGTTCGACAGGGTTCGATCATGGGTCCCCTTCTATTCTTGATATATGTGAATAATGACCTCTGTTGTTATCTGAAACAAGAAGCTAAACCGACACTGTCAGCTCATGACACAAGCATCATTATTAATCAAGTAAAAGAAACTCAAATAGAAAATGATACAAATAATGTCTTTGGAAAAGTTATTAATTGGTTTTCTGCGAATGGGCTTGCTCTGAACTTTGAGAAAACACAGTACATCCAATTTTCTGCCGCAAGGAGTTCAGTTCTTTCAATAAATGTAACACATCAACAGAAGTCAGTAACCAAAGTCGAGCATACTAAGTTTTTGGGTGTACATATAGATGAGAATCTTAATTGGAAAATTCATATTTATGGTGTCCTAAAGCGACTATGTTCAGCAACTTTTGCAATCAGAATAATTGTTAACTTTGAGAAATTAGTAAGCTAACATACTTTGCACACTTTCACTCTGATATCATACGGAATAATATTTTGCGGTAACTCAATACTTAGGCAAGAAGTTTTCTCTGCTCAAAAGAAAGTGGTTACAATAATATGTGGGGATCATAATCGCACAACTTGTAGGCATCTGTTTCAAAGGTTAGGAATACTTACAATAGCCTCAGGGTAAATTTATTTAGTAATGAAATTTGTTCTCAACATCATGCACCAGTTTAAAAACAACAGTGACATTTATTATTATAAAACCAGAAGAAAGAAAGACTTACACCATCCTCTACTTAACCTAACTTTGGCACAGAAAAGGGTAAAATACGCTGCTATAAAACTTTTCGATGAATTACCAGATGAAAAACAAGTCTGACAGACAGCAGTAATAGTTTCAAAAATAAATTGAAATTGTATCTCCTTGACAACTCATTCTATACCATAGATGAATTCTTGAATAGGAATAAATAAATCTATAAGTATATGCGTTTCGTGCCGTTTAAGGGAATGGGGTAGGAAATAAAAATTTTAAGCATTCTTATGCACTTGACACCTTCCACATCAAAACGGTTACCGTGCGTTTCATCAATGGAACACGTAACAAACTAACTATTAACTAAGGCAACAATTTTTTTAATGCAGGTTGGTTTTATTCAGGATTCCAATACACCATATATTCCCCACTCTTTTGGCTACAAAACCCTATTTTTCAACATAACCTCCGTTCAATGTGATGGCCTTACGCCACTATGTAGAACAAAAATATTTCGTTGGGTATGCAGCTCTTGACATCTCCTGACTTACTTCCTAGACCGATCACCACCTCCACGTTCTAGGGGGATTTAATGAGACACTGACAGCGTACACAAACAAAGCGATCCAAATGAAGGTAACACCAAACAGGTATGCAACACTCCTAACGTGGACTTAACGCGATTACGACCTCAACTGACTAAGGCTACCAGGAAACTACCTTAGTCTAGCTTACTTATGATAGTTTACTCTAGCCTATGGTAGTTTTACAACTCTAGCGGCAACCAATACAACGTAGGAGGTTCCGAGACCCTCGTAATTTTTGGCCAATTCCTCGGAGCGTAGCAGGTGGCTGTATGGTTTTAACTGGAAATATATGAGTTAGGAGCTGTCTGGGAAAGGAGACAATCGTCGTGCCATGCAGCATTTCAAGCTGGCGTGTCAGTGGCGCATGGTCGAACATATGCCAGACTCAACACTGAAACCTGATGGCAGTGCGTCAGCTGGCCAATTCAGACACGGTTACTGATGTCTGCACTACAACTGAGTGTATCAAAAGCGATATCAACTTATATTCTGCTATGTGAGTCAATTATTCAGTCACTTGCGAGCGTACGTAGCTGGACTCTCAATAGCAGAAGAAAAACTAAAGGGGATAAGGGTTTAGCTACGCCTGCGCGTAATTTCAAGATTTCCATTGCAGAGAGAAAGAACACATCCTGGAAACAACTGTACAATCTGCCTAAGACATTCTTCGCCACATGCTTTCTCCCTGGGCAAACGCGCAAAGGAATCTGGTAATTACTGCGTAGATATTGCGACAGTATCTCTGTTAAGTTGGAGAAGGTGGCATACTTCAATTAATTCGTTGGATACTAAGAAAATGTACGCCACCTACAAAGGCGGTTGGTTACACATTATTCTTGCGTTCTATCCTAGAATATTCCTCCAGTCTGTGGGGAGCGTTACTGTACAGGAGCAACACTGAATATTTGAATATATACAAAGAAGAACAGACGAATCGTCACATGTTGCTGAAGCAACTGAAGTGACAGCCGCTCAAAGGTGGATGCAAACTATCCTATGAAAGCCTACTTACAAAGTTCCAAGAATCAGCTTCACGTAAGGAATCTTTTGATTTACTACAGCTCTCGTATATAGTCGTTTAAGCAATAAGACTTTACGTGCTCCGTACATGAATGGAACGGGAAGGTGTCAGAAGAACTGCTACGAGGGCAAATACCCTCTGCTATGCATTTCACACTGATTTTCAGGGGTAGCGTCTTTGGTTAGTAATCAGAACGTCCTCGGTCTCGTGTTCGAAATCAGCCACCGCAAAAATTTTGATTGCCGGCCGTGGTGGTCTCGCGATTCTAGGCTCGCAGTCCGGAACCGTGCGACTGCTACGGTCGCAGGTTCGACTCCTGCCTCGGGCATGGATGTGTGTGATGTCCTTAGGTTAGTTAGGTGTAAGTAGTTCTGAGTTCTAGGGGACTGATGACCACAGCTGTTAAGTCCCATAGTGCTCAGTGCCATTTGAACCATTTTTTTTTAAATTTTGATTAATAATCAGCATTGGCGGCCGAAGACTTCCACCATAAGAAGTCAGCCTCATTCTGTCAACGGCCTTGTCAAAGAGGGCGGAGGAGCGGATAGAGGTTCAGGGCACTCTCTTGTCCTAGGGGTGGGAAATTGCCCCTAAATGCGGAAGAATCAGCAATGATCAACGGCATGAGGATGCAGAAGGCAATGGAAACCAATGTATTAAACACACATAACTTGTAGACAGAGGACATGAGGCCTGTAGAAAAAAGTGTCATGATGATCTCTCCAACGGCAAAAGATTCCGGCATAGTCCCCCATGTGGTTCTGTGGGTCGGAACTGCCAAGATGGAGGTGACCATGAGAAAAAAATGAATAGCCAACGAAAGTATAACGTTCTACGAGTTGGGGGGTGTAATGTCAGAAGCTTGAATGTGGTAGGGAAGCTAGAAAATCTGAAAAGAGAAATGCAAAGGCTCAATCCAAGATATAATAGTGGTCAGTGAAGTGAAATGGAAAGAAGAAAAGGATTTCTGGTCAGATAAGTGTACGATAATATCAACAGAAGCAGAAAATCGTATTATGTGAGTAGGATACGTTATGAATAAGAAGGTAAGGCAAAGAGTGTGCTACTGTGAAAGTTCAGTGATAGGGTTGTTCTAACCAGAATGGACAGCAAACCAACACCTACAACAATAGTTCAGGTATACATGCCGACGTGGCAAGCTGAAGCTGAAGAGAAAGAGGAAATATAAGAGGATTTTGAAAGGGTAATACAGTACGTGAACCGTTCAAAAATCACAAGTGGAGGGGCTACACTTGGAAAAGGCCGGGTGATACGGGAAGATTTCAGTTAGAGCACATCATGGTCAGACAGAGATTCGTAAATCAGATACTGGATTGTAATGAGTACCCAGCAGCAGATATAGACTCAGATCACAATGTAGTAGGGATGAAGAGTAAGCTGAAGTTTAAGACATTGAGCTGTGGCGCCATTGAATTAGTAGACTGTTCTGTCTGGCGCCACTGGCCCAGGTGTAGTATCAACTATCCCTCTTGCCAATATCTACGACGAAGAGTTGGTATAGGGTGTCCAGAAAAGGACTCCCTGATTTCGAAATTAAATATCTCGAAAACAAAGATCGATAGAGGAATGCAGTAAACGGTGTGTTTATTGTGAAAGCTGTAAGAAGTTTATACAGCAGTTTGAAATAATAGTTACAAAAGCCGCTTACAGATGGCGCTGTAATTGCCATTCGTAATGCCTAGTATAAATAGTCATCCGAAGCCCAGAGTGATCAGTTCCACTACTGAAACGTGAAAGGAGGTTAGCGTACCGAAGGAAGGGATTAAAACCATGTACTCCATTGAACAACGCGTTTTTCTGGTACTAGAGTACCACAGGTTAGAAGAGAGTCCTACGGCAACAAGGTGAAGTTTTCAAGCACGATTTAATGCTCCAAAAGGACCCGATGCGAAAACCATTATTACACTCTTCGCAAAATTTCAACGAACAGGCAGCGTAACTGATGATCTAGTGGGGCATGTTGGCCGCAAGCAAACCGCAGTTACGCCTGAAAATATCGCCACAGTTTCTGGAATTATTCAGCGAAATCCAATGTCATCTGTCCGTAGAATTGCATCTGAGACTAGTTTTATGCGTTCCAGCACGCAGTCGCATTCGGGAGGACGACAGTTCAATCCCGTCTCCAGCCACCCTGATGTAGGTTTTCCGTGATTTCCCTAAATCGTTTCAGGCATATGCCGGGATGGTTCCTTTGAAAGGGCACGGCCGATTTCCTTCCCAATCCTTCCCTAACCCAAGCTTGCGCTCCTTCTCTAATGACCTCGTTGTCGACGGGACGTTAAACACTAACCACCACCACCAGCACGCAGAAAGTGCTGAGAAAGAGCCTACACATGTTTCCATTCAAAATTCAAACGCACTAGGCCATACCCGTACGAACTGTGCAACAAAGGGTTGCCTTTGCTAATCAGATGCTCAGAATGATTGATAGTGAAGGCTTTGATGTTGGCTGCATCTGGTTTACAGATGAAGCACACTTCCACCTGAATGGGTACGTGAATTAGCAGAACTGGCGATTTTGGGGTTCCGAAAAGCCATATTGGTGTGAAGCGAAACCCCTGTATTCTCCTAAAGTTACTGTGTGGGCTGCAGTATGCAGCAGAGGCATTATTGGCCCTTTTTTCATTCGAGAAACGGTCACTGGTGCAAGTTACGTTGCAATTTTGGAACAATTTGTCGCCACACAGCAAGCGTTAGAGGATCGACCAGGTACCGAATGGTTTATGCAAGATGGAGCCCGACCACATCGGACCGAACAAGTGTTTCGCTTTCTTGAGGAATACTTCGGGAATCGAGTAATTGCTTTGGAATATCCCAAATTTACTGGTGCAGGCATGGATTGGCCTCCATATTCGCCGGATTTTACTTCCTGCGACCTTTTTTTGTGGGCACAGTGAAAGACATGGTCTACTCGAAGCATCCCGCCACGCTGGACGAGCTTGAATCGCCGATCTCTGTGGCATGTGAATCCATTTCGGTTGAGACACTACGAAATGTGATGGCGAATTTCATTCTTCGTTTGCGCCACCACTGTAGTGCCAATGGTGAACATTTTGAAAACATTGTGATTGTTTGCAAAGATTGTTTTCATACGATTATTTCACTTACGTATGCTGATATGAGCTGTACAGCGTACAGCGCCATCTGTTAGCAGCTTTTGTAACTATTATTTCAAACTGCTGTATGAACTTCTTACAGCTTTCACAATAAACATACCGTTTACTGCATTCCTCTATCGATCTTTGTTTTCGAGATATTTAATTTTGAAATCAGGGAGCCCTTTTCTGGACGCCCTGTATCTGTGGGTCGTGTCCTTAGAAGGTCTTTGCTTGCCGATATATATGTGGGGTTCGCTGGGCTGAGAGAGAGGGGCTCAGAGTTTGGGGATTGGCGGTAGCATCGCTACAAGAGGTGATCACGAGGTCCGAGCGGCCGAAGCCACGAGCTGCGCGAGGAGGGCCTGCGCAGAGCGAAGATACCGGAGTACTCCACCAGTGTCGGCGTCGACTACAAGCAGCAGGCCGGCATCCTGTCGATTAGTTGGCAACATTGCTGTCGGACGACCGCTCGTGGCCTGGCTGCCCTCTTCTGCCTCGCTTTCATCTGCAGCACTCAGTAGCCGCTGCGTCGCACCGTGGATCCAGGGAACTCATTGCTGATAGAGGGGAGTAGCATTCTGCATTCCTCGTGGTGATTTGTTTCATTGTCTATTTGCCCTCCTTATTATTTCTGCTGAGTTTTACTCGGTCGGCCCTTTGGTCAAAACTATAGGCAGTAGAACAGTACTAACACACTAGTTGTCGTTTGAAAATTTGTCCCACTATTATATTGCCTTTCCTTTCTAGTTTTACCCGATCATTAATGTTCTAATTTTCCAGCTCTTGGTTGTAAATACAAACGGAACAATTGTACTAAGGCACAGGTTGCCGTTAAACAAAAGAGGGACCTTGTGGTTAGATTTAGCTGTTAACCGGTTCAATTCTTTGACTGTAATTGCATTTCTCAGTCGTTAGTTATAATCTGAACAACCTGTTTTGTACTAATCTGTTCGTTTCCGTCTTTGAAAGACCGAGTCATTATTGATGTATTTTAGCTGAATCTTGCGGTTCCGCCGAGTGAGTTCTCTTGTAATAAGTGTTCGCAAGTGATGTTTTAAGACGTTCCTTCAGAGCGGTCTTAATAACTGACAATCAGTTTAACTTTGAAAATATTAACAGCCAACTGTCACCAGGGCTTCAGTCAAAATGCAATTGTCAGAAGGAACGGTTTGCGATCCAGTCACACCTTGGTTGCCGATTGAAATTAAGTGAATGATTGCTTTGAAGTAAGCCTTATCATTGTCATATTGTTTGCTAATCTGTTTAACCTTTAAGCACAGTGCGCATCTTAACCCCGAACCTTTCCACATATAGCTTTCAAATTAAAAGTTAAGTCATCTGTTTCGAGTAATTCAGTCACTCTTACCATCAATGGTGTATATATATTTTTCATGTGTTGCAGAAGTGCATTTAATAAGACTGTGTCCAGTGCGGAGGTAAACACCGCTGTTTCACCCGACAATGGGCGGAATGCAGAACCGGACGTCTTGTAATCATTGCCATTTTGTTTGCAGTTTTGCAATACAGCACTTCAGGTTTCTTTTGCAAAGATTAAAAGCTTATTCAACTTCAGATGTAAGTTCAAATGAATTATGCAAATTTGTTCATTTTGTTAAAGAAACCTTTATGGTAAAATGCTTTGATTATCTGTAAAACACAGTTTATATATTGTTAAATGAACGAGTTGTGTGAAAAGAAAGTTACATTGGTGGGTGCTCCCTTCCAGGTTTTCCTTAATTCCAGTAAGTACCACGTATCAGTCAGGAAGAATCAATACGCAAATAAGTGCGATACAGAAGTAATAAGGAATGACAAGATACGCTCGAAGTTCTCTAAGGCCATAGATAGAGCAATGAGAAATAGATCAGTAGGCAGTACAGTTGAAGAGGAATGGACGTCTCTATAAAGAGCAATCACAGAAGCTGCAAAGAAAAACATAGCTGCAAAAAAGGTAACTGCGAAGAAGCCATGGGTAACAGAAGAAATTTTTCAGCTGATCCATGAAAGAAGGGAGTACAAAAATGTTCAGGGTAATCAGGAATACAGAAATACGAGTCGTTGAGGAATGAAATAAATATGAAATGCAGGGAAGCTAAGACGAAATGGCTGATTGAAAAATGTGATGAAATCGCAAAAGAAATGATTCAGTATATCGGAAAGTCGAAACAACCTTCGGTGAAATTAGAAGCAAGGGTGGTAGCATTAAGAGTGCAACGGAAATGTCACTGTTAAATGCAAAAATGCAGAGGAGAAGGCGGATGGAGGGAAAGAGCTCATTGAAGGCCTATATGGAGGATGGGGGGAAGATGTCTGATACAAGAAGAAACAGGAGTCGATTTAGAAGAGATAGGGAATCCAGTATCAGAATCAGAACTTAAGAGATCTTTTGAGGATTTAAGATCAAATAAGGCAGAGAGAGGTTCGCCGATGACATTGTAATTCTGTCAGAGACAGCAAAGGACCTGGAAGATCAGCTGAACGGAATGGACAGTGTCTTAAAAGGAGGATATAAGATGAACATCAACAAAAGCAAAACGAGGATAACGGACTGTAGTCGAACTAAATCGGGTGATGATGCGGGAATTAGATTAGGAAATGAGACACTTAAAGTAGTTAATGAGTTTTGCTATTTGGGGAGAACAATAACTGATAATGGTCGAAGTAGAGAGGATATAAAATGTAGACTGGCAATGGCAAGGAAAGCGTTCCTGAAGAAGAGAAATTTGTTAACATCGAGTATAGATTTAAGTGTCAGGAAGTCGTTTCTGAAAGTATTTGTATGGAGTGTAGCCATGTATGGAAGTGAAACGTGGACGATAAATAGTTTAGACAAGAATAGAATATAAGCTTTCGAAATGTGGTGCTACAGAAGAATGCTGAAGATTAGATGGGTAGATCACATAACTAATGAGGGAGTATTGAATAGAATTGGAGAGAAGAGAAATTTGTGGCACATCTTGACTAGAAGAGTGGATCGGTTGGTAGGGCATATTCTGAGGCATCAAGGGATTACCAATTTAGTATTGGAGGGCAGCGTGGAGGGTAAAAATCGTAGAGGGAGACCAAGAGATGAATACACTAAAAAGATTCAGAAGGATGTAGGTTGCAGTAAGTACTGGGAGATGAAGAACCTTGCACAGGATAGAGTAGCATGGAGAGCTGCATCACACCAGTCTCTGGACTGAAGACCACAACAACAACAAGGCAGAAGGGATGGATAACATTTCATCAGAATTTCTAAAATCATAGGGGGAAGTTGCAACAAAAAGACTATTCACGTGTAGAATGTGTGAGTGTGGCGATATAATATCTGACTTTCAGGAAAATATCACCAACACAATTCCGAAGAGTGCAAGTGCGAGAATTATCGCACAATTAGCCTAACGGCTCATGCATCCAAGTTACTGACAAGAATAATATACAGGAGAATGGAAAAGAAAAGTGGGGATGTGTTAGATGACGATCAGTTTGGCTTTAGGAAAGGTAAAGGCACGAGAGAGGCTATATGACGTTGCGGTTAATAATGGAAGCAAGACTAAAGAAAAATCAAGACACCTTCATCGGATTTGTCAACGTGGAAAAAGCGTTCGATAATGTAAAATGGTGTAAGATGTTCGAAGTTCTGAGAAAGGCAGCGGTAAGCTACAGGAAGAGACGGATAATATACAATACGTACAAGAGCGAAGTGGGAACAATAAGAATGGACAACCAAGAACGAAGTGCTCGGATCAAAAAGGGTGTAAGACAGGGATGTAGTCTTTCGCCCCCACTGTTCAATCTGTACATCGAAGGAGCAAGGATGGAAATAAAAGAAAGGTTCAGGAGTAGTATTAAAATTGAAGGTGAAGGGATATCAATGATACGATTTGGTTGATGATGGTGCAATCCTGAGTGAAAGTAAATAAGAATTACATGATCTGCTGAATGGAATGAACAATCTAATGAATGCAGAATATGGACTGAGAGTAAATCGAACAAAGGTGAAAGCAATGAGATGTAGCAGAAATGAGAACCGAGAAACTTAGTCAGAATTTACAGTCAAGAAATAGATGAAGTTCAGTAATGTTACTACCTAGGTATCAAAATAAGTAATAACGGACGGAGCAAGGAGAACATCAGAGGGAGACTAGCACTGGGAAAAGGGCATTCCTGGCCAAGAGACGTCCACTGGTATCAAACACAGGCCATAATTTGAGGAAGAAATTTCTGAGAATGTACTTTAGCAGTATAGCACTGTATGGTAGAGAAACGAACTGTGGGAAAACCGGAACAGAAGAGAATCGAAGCATTTGAGATGTGGTGCTACAGACAAATGTTGAAAATTAAGTGGATTTAAGGTAGGGAATGAGGAGGTTCAGCGAAGAATCGGAAGTAATGTGTGGTAAACACTGACGAGGGGAAGGGACAAGATAAAAGGACATCTGTTAAGACATCAGGTAATGACTTCCATGGTACTAGAGGGAGCTGTAAAGGGCAAAATCTGTAGAGGAAGACAGACATTGGAATACATATGTAAGTTGCAAGTGCTACTCTGAGATGAAGAGGTTGGTACAGGTGAGGAATTCGTAGTTGGCTGCATCGAACCAGTCAGAAGACTGATGACTCAAAAAAAAAAAAAATATAAAAAACGTAGATGTAGAAATGACGTTGGTAGTAGCTCTCGCCTGAGAAAACAATCTGTTTATGGCTGCCATTTATGCGACTTTTTCGGACAGTAGGTCACCGGAGGCAGGCCCCAAATAAAGATGTAGAACGAAAAGGAGGAAAATTGAAATAAGAATTTTCGTCACAGTCTGACCGGAGACAATACAGATGAAGAGAAAATCCCGCGAAGTCAACATTCATCCTAAGCAAATCTTCGACACTTTCAAGAAAATATGGCCGATTCTTTCCAGCTGTATTTCCAGTTCACCGTTCTACACTGAACAAAAAACATTTTTCAAACATTCGCTCTCAGTGATAGCTATGAACAGCTGGCTATTTTAAATTTAAAGTGACATTTAGGCAAACTTAATTTAAAGCTGAAGTCAGTAATCACCAGTTAACCAAAAAAGCATGTACTAGATTTTACAAAATCTGTACAAAATATCATAGAAGTAACTTAAGCGAGAAAACGAAGTGAGAGAAGAAGAAACAAACGCATCAACAAATTAACCTCTTTCAGGTGGCCATAATAATATAAACTGAGTGAATGGATGACACAAATTGTTCTTATTTGCTTTAGGGATCACATATTTCCCTGTTGCGGCACCCATCTACCCCGAGATTTTCTTCAATTTTTCATCATGTCAGGCTTATATCTTAATATTATGAGAGGCAGTCTTCGACTAGTGATTCTTTTAAATTATACACTCCGTTTTGTTATGTTTGTGTGGATTTTATTTTCTAATGTATATGTGACCAATTCGTTTCTAACTTTCTGAGTACTATGACAGCACAAGTCACTAAATAAATAGAGCCCTATATCCATACGTAAGAAAATTCCGAAAGAGAGAGTCCATGGAAGCAATGTGACTTCTATCACAGACTGATATGGTTTGACTTCGATACACGCTCGAAGCCTTCATTCGCAGATCGCCTATCACAGTCTTCTGTCAAAGCTGCAGGACGCACAGGCTATGGCGTTGGTGCTCACAAAATTCTAGTTGATCATTTCCGATTTTACTTTTCAGATGCGTTAATTATTACATTTACATGATTAAATTACTTGAACTTTGTTCTTAGTACTTTCAGCCAAGGACAACGCCTGCACCAACACTCTTCATGAACCGACAGATTTTATGCTACAAAAAACTATTACAGTTGAACTTATTGAGGACAGGTTCGAATCCTGCCTCGGGCATGGATGTGTGTTAGTTAGGTTTAAGTAGCTCTAAGTTCTTGGCGACTGATAACCTCATATGTTAAGTCCCATAGTGCTCAGAGCCATTTCAACCATTTGATTCTAAATATCTAAGAAAATTCGGAAATTGACAGTTCGACTTGTCCTGTTAGAGCAATCACATTTTCAATAATGGAAATATGCTTCCTGGCGCATCTATTCCTATTTGACGAGCCAAGAAGCCCTGTGAAATGTTCTATATTAACATTAAAATTCTTTTGTTGTGAAGCGAGCATTTGACTGTTAAAGGTGTCGAGTGTTAAATGATAGCCACTGCCATGACAACAGACCAATTTCCACTGTATGCCTTATATTACTGTTTGCGGGTCTCAGAAATGTTTTCTTGCGTACAAACGTCTTTAATGGTATGAATATTTAGTAGCCCGTAGATCGCCTGGTAAGCTTATAACAGAACCAATAGGCCCCATGAACAACAATGGGTCGTACTCAGCTTTTTATTACGTACTTAATAGAAACGGTATACTATGTCTGTTCAAAAAATTCGGGAACTTGGCCCACAAAATTTTTCTTCGTTTACCTTTCACTTGTTGTGCATCGTCTCCTTCGAAATACTCTGCTCCACAACTGATACACCGTTCACAAAGGCGTTTCCACTTCCGGAAGCAGTCTTGGTACGATCCTTGCTGGATCGCGCGAAGCGCCGTCTACGAATTTTCTTTTATCTCGTCTATCGTTGCAAATCTACGTCCTTTCAACGGGGCTTTCGACTTTGGAAATAAAAGAAGTCCGCAGGGGCCAGGTCTGGAGAGTACGGGGGATGAGGCAGCGCAGTGGTTTCGTTTCTTGTGCAATAGTGACGCACCAACAGGGATGAAGGTACGGGTGCGTCATCGTGACGCAAGAGCCCTGAATTGTCTCGCCACATTTCTGGCTGTTTCTTTCTCACATTTTCTCGCAGGCGTCGCAATACGTCCGGATAGCACCATCGATTAACGGTTTGTACCTGTTCAAAAAATGGCTCTGAGCACTATGGGACTTAACATCTGTGGTCATCAGTCCCCTAGAACTTAGAACTACTTAA
Organism: Schistocerca serialis cubense; assembly: GCF_023864345.2. Classification (NCBI taxonomy): domain Eukaryota; kingdom Metazoa; phylum Arthropoda; class Insecta; order Orthoptera; family Acrididae; genus Schistocerca; species Schistocerca serialis. Next base: position 93,108,101 of record NC_064645.1, read on the forward strand.
ACCTAACTAACCTAAGGACATCACACACATCCATGCCCGAGGCAGGATTCGAACCTGCGACCGTAGCAGTCGCGCGGTTCCGGACTGAGCGCCTAGAATCGCGAGACCACCGCGGCCGGCTTTGTACCTGTGGGACGAATTCATGATAACTGACTCTTCGAAGTCAAAGGAAACTATCAGCATGGCTTTGACATTTGACCTGACCAGAAGAGCTTTTTTGTCTTGGTAAATCTTTCCTGGTCCAGTGTGATTATTGAGCCTTGGTCTCAACATCATAACAGTAGATGCCGGTCTAAGTCGCCCAACGTGGCGTCGACTGAAATAAGACGCACTCGGCGGCCGAACTTCGCCGGATGGGGCCTCCCGGCCAATGCCAAACGCTCATTTCATTTGTTCATGATCAGTTATGTTTCTTTTAAGGAATATCTCGTTATCATTTGCGCGATCCAGAAGCTCTTCACGGATTGCGAGGTGAATGTCTTTCTGGTTTTGACTCATGATCCGTGAGAAGAACTTGGTGGCACACGTTGCATTCCAAGATGGTGTATCAGGATTTCACGGCATGATCCAACAGAAATGTTACATTCTTCTGCATTCTCTCGGACAGTCAATCTCCGATAGGTACGCACAGTTTCGTTGACGTTCCTGACATGAGAGTCGTTGGTAGACGTCTAAGGGCGTCCTGAACGAGGATCATCTTTAACTTCCGCCCAGCCATTTTTAAACTGTGTGAACCATTCGTAACACCGAGGACGACTTACGCACTCAACACCGTAGCCTTTCTGATGATATGGTGTATCTCTGTATAGGTTTCAACAAAATTTAATGCTGACGCCTTGCTCGTCTAACGCTGCCGACTCGAAATTCGCAAACTGTGTGACACAACGTTCCATTCAATGCAGCACTGAACAAAAACTAACAGACACACAACTATGAAACTCACTGCAGTTACACATTAAACACGGGCGTAAGAAGGGCTGCCAGTCGGATTTCGCTCCAACGCACCACTGGCGCGAAATTACGAATGTTCCGGAATTTTTGGAACAGACCTCGTATGTAGCAGTTTTCTGTCAACAAAAATAGTCTGTGTGTTACTTCTCCTGAGACTCAGTACGGCATCTAGACATCAGCAGTAACCGAAAATTCTGTGGTAACTAGACATTGAAGACTAGGTTAGTCCATGTGATGTAGACACGAAGTGTGCTTGTACCGCACAGAGGGGCAATGTAGAAGTTAAATTTTGCTGACTGCGTGCAAGCAGTTGACAGACGGCTGCAACGTAATGGAAAGCAGCAATTATTACGCCACCAGCTTATTACGTTACCGTTCCCAGCGGCATTGACGCGTAAATGGTCACCATTAGCGTAACTAGGTTGGATTGCGTTAAGTGCTGAGTGTTGCGCGGAGGTTAGATTTACATCGGGGCACGTTAAACGAGAGAAACGGATGAATAACACTGCTCCAGAGAGGGAATTATTATGTGGCATAGGGTCACGTCTAGATTAGATCTAGTCGAAAACTAGGGATGACGTTTTCGAAAGAATGACGTTTCAGTCGGTTAGAGGACGCACAGTATTCCGAAAATAATTTATTGTCTGGTACAGAGTAATTCCAAACAAAATGATTGGTTTCGGGACGCGTCGTCCGTCTTGAGATCTACAAGACAAATAAGTCAAAATTAGAATACAATAAAAAACTGGAAAGTAAACTAGCTTCATACCATAAAACACAGGACTTGTTTGAATCCCACCTCTGCAGAAACCACAGCGTCAATGGACGTATTGCACATGTGGAAGGGCCTTGTGTATAAAACCTAATCCCTTAGTGGGGTAGTAGCTAACTATTCTCTTGTTATTGACATACCTCAGTAAAAAATTCAATAAATTTTTTAAAAGAATATACATAATTACTTTAGGAAGTAAAATGTATAAAGCTGCATTAAAACCTGCGATTGCCGTGTTGTATAGGAGAGAGGCGTCGTACATTCGTAACGAGCAGGTTCAGTACGTAACATAGTACGACGTTTCGTTAATAAGTTTACATAATTGAAATTTTAAATATTTTAAACGTTCTTTAAACCTTCATATCGAATAAGAAGTATCTTAAACATTATTGTTGGAAGGAAACAGTGAACATACTCAGACCGAGCGACGTGGCATAGTTATTAGCACACTGAACTCACATTCGGGAGGACTACGGTTCAAACCCGCGTCCGGCCATCCTGATTTAGTGTTCCGTGATTTTCCTAAATCGCTCCAGAGAAACGCCTGGATTGTTCCTTTGAAAAGCGTCGCCGATTTCCTTCCTATCCTCGATACAATCCCAGCTTGTGCTCCGTGTCTACGGACCTCGACGTCACCGGGACGTTGAAACCTAATACTCCTTTTTAGATATTCATGGACTCGTTTGATGAAAACGAGTTCACTTCTGACCAGAAGGGGGCATCGGAGTCCGGTGCCCTGTTCCCCGCGCACGTCCGCGTTTGTTTGTCGACAATACAGTCGCTTGGATTGCACGGACAGGAAGAAATTCTACATTTGTGTAGTCATTTTTTCCGCGATTGCTTTACAATTCTTGAGCGTATTTTTGTTCTGTCGCTGGAACGACAAAGGTTGCATTTTTTTCACCAGATGCCTTTCGCTTTATTGACGTAAAGCATCATCAGTAATCTGCAATTAAATTACTTACATTTTGATTTCCTTTAAGATCGAAAAACAGTTGGTTAACAATATTTTCGTTTCTACTTACGGTGACTTTCGCTAGATTTCCCTCTTACACTGGGAAATGTCGTCTGTTAGGACAACGTTGATGTTTTTCTTCTTTAGACACTGACAGTTGTCTAATTTTTAGTTGTACTGCAGTACTATGCATTGCTTATGTTTTTCATAGCACACTTTTTCGCACACTACTGTTCTCTGTTTCTTTTTATACTTCTAAGCATGTGTTGTGGTTTGTGTTTTGTTGTGTTGCCAACATAACCTTGCCATTAGTTTGTCTTTGACCTCCAGAATATTTTTCTTTAGGTTATAGTATGTGTGTGATTCTATTTGATTATGTTGCTCTGTATTTATAAATTTTGTAAGAGTAGGGAAGGAATAGTGATGGAGTTTTTTTGGGGGGTGGGGGGGTGGGGGAGAAACCATGATCAGTGGACATAAAGAATATAGTAGTTTTGTTGTGTACATAGTTCTGCGTAGTCAGCGCGTACACAACTTTCCCACTAGAGCGCGCCCCGCTAAGCACAACTGCGCAGGCGCAGCGCTCGTCCGGCTCCGCACTACGAGATGGCGCTGCCTTTGAGACGGACCAAATTCTGCTTCCGCCGATCCGCACGTTAATATGTAACGCAGCCAATGAGATTGCTGCTAACGTAGAACCTTTTCTCCTCGCGGATCACACTTGCGCAGTGATACCTGAACACGCGAGGTATTATAACGAGTGTACAGACCTCCGAGTAGTCAGTCTACATCTGTCTGCACCAGTCTGCATTTATCTGCATTTATCTGCACCAGTCTGTACCAGTCTGCATTAGTCTGTACCAGTCTATAGTCAAGTTTCAGTCTGCACCTAAGAAGATTATCATATTCCTGTACATAGCCATGAAGATAAATGTATAGACACTTTGTCAAGTATCAGAGATATGTGAGAATAAGATTAACGTACCAAGACCAAAGGAACTTCAGATTGTCAATTGTAAATAGCATCCAGAATCAAGTTATGTAATGTTTATGCTTGTTATTATTTTAATAAATGTCTGTGAAAATTAATCAAATTCTTTTTAAAGTTGGTCACCGTCAATCTGCTACTCTAAGCGTGCAAGTGGCATTTCTATCGTCTGACCTAACGGCAGAAGATAAACACGCCATGGTAAGACCACGAGACATATTGCTGACACTCGCCTACTTCGTTAGAGCGACAAGTCAAATAATCTGATGGTGTGTGTACCGAAGGTCTTACAGTACGCACACCACAAGTTTGATGGAGTGTGAGTTGGGTGGGGGGGGGGGGGGTGAAGGTGAGGAGCAAGGAATAAAATGAAATTGGGAGGGCGGAGGGGGTGAAGGATGGAAAAGTATCTTTTCTTTTTCATGTAATGTTATCAATTATTGTGTATAGAGTCTTTCTTCCTTTCTTTGGGCCTCGTCCCACCTCACGCGGGGTCGGCCGTGTTATTACGGATTTGGCAGTGTTAGTTGCTGAGAGGGTAGCCGGATGTCCTTCCTGCCGCCACCCCGAACCCCAGGGACGGAAACAGTGTACCCCAACTGTCTGCGTCTATTGGAAGCCACGAAACAGTGCGTTCGTTTTCAAATGTCTGTGAGTCGTCTAACTGAGGAGGAACGTGCGGACCAGAGCGCATTCACCTAGCGCGAAGTGGAAAACCGCCTAAAAACCACATTCAGGCTGGCCGACACACCGGCCCTCGTCGATAATCCGCCCTGCGGATCCGGGGCCGGAGCGCCTACGCGGGTGCAGGAAGCAGTGCATGAGCGCTCTCGGCTAACCTGGCGGGTCATATTGTATATAGAGTCTGGTTTCCCATATTTATTTTATCACTGAGCAACTGTTTATTTTGTGTTAATGCTTTGTGCATGTGGTAATTTTCTTGGAAAGGGAGAAGGTGTCTGTCTTTACTGATTCTTATGATATTCGTATCTTTTTAAATATTGCTCGGACCATGTGTTCTTGTTTTAGATGATCTGCATAACATCCTAAAATTAGACCACAACTATCAATGTCTAGCTGCGCGGGATTAGCCGAGCGGTCTAGGGCGCTGCAGTCATGGACTGTGCGGCTGGTCCCGGCGGAGGTTCGAATCCTCCCTCGGGCATGGGTGTGTGTGTTTGTCCTTAGGATAGTTTAGGTTAAGTAGTGTGTAAGCTTAGGGTTCAAAAATGGCTCTGAGCACTATGGGACTTAACTTCTGAGGTCATCAGTTCCCTAGAACTTAGAACTACTTAAACCTAACTAACCTAAGGACATCACACACATCCATGCTCGAGGCAGGATTCGAACCTGAGACAGTAGCGGTCGCGCGGTTCCAGACTGTAGCGCCTAGAACCGCTCGTAAGCTTAGGGACTGATGACCTTAGCAGTTAAGTCCGATAAGATTTCACACACATTTCAACATTTGAACATCAGTGTCTAAAGAAGAAAAACATCAACGATGTGCTAGAGACGGAATTTCTGAACGTAAGCCAGACCACAACTATCAGTGTCTAAAGAAGAAAAACATCAACGATGTGCTAGCAGACGGTATTTCCATATGTAAGCCAGAAATCACGCAAAAATCACCGTAAGAACAAAGCAACATATTGTTAACGAACTGTCTGTCGATCTTAAAGCAACTGAAAATGTAACTAATTTAATTTCAGACTACTGATGGTGTTTTACCTCAATAAAACTAAACGCGTCTGGTGAAAAAAACGCGCATTTTTTTGTAGTTGCAACGACAGAACAAAAAAACCCTCAAGGACAGGAAGAAACTTTGGACACCCTCAAGGAATTAGAAATTTATGTTAGTAAACGAAAAGACCCTGATAAATTATTAAATGACCACAGTGAGTTCGTAAGAGACGCGTATTTCGATTTTTCGACGACATTTTATAAACACATATCACTCCACCTGCCATCCGGAGATGCATGTAAGCACCGCAACACGGTGCGTCGGTTTTGCTATTTGGCTGCCGCCTGTCCGTGCGGTCTAACGAGCACTACACGGCAAGTGGCCCCACCCGATTTCCCAGGAACTTCGCTCAGTGGAAGCGGAGTCAAAATAAGCGAACACGTGTCGCGGCTTTTCCATAGATATTCGACCTTTCCTGAAAATACGACAGTCACTGGTTTCGAGGTATTTTCGAGATCCTTTATGTACTTTTTACCGCACGCTGTTCACAATCGAAATGGTGGCTCAGTAAGTAGTTTCGCGGCTTTGTAACTTTGCGCCCCGTGTTCGAAAACCGATTTTTTTTTGTCGCGGTTTCATATCGCGCCGTGTTCGAATCTTGATTATTGTTTTTGTTTATTCATTTTATTTTTATTGTTTTCGTTTATTTACTCACATCTGTAGAAGGTTACTAAACGAACATTTCTTAAAAAGACGTTGTATTAATTGTAAAATTACTACTGCATTTCACAATAAATGTCACACATTTATTTATTATATGTGTATAAGGGAGGCTAAAATCTTGTTAAAGTCTCATATTCTAATATTTCATTCTCATATCAATTCTTACATTAATTCTTATCTTCTATTTCTTAGGAAGATCTGGTGCGGTCCCTTGGATGATGCTGATCGTAGAACAATTGGAAACAGAGATAATCCGAACACGACGACCGTCGCACAAAGACAGTTTGCCACAGTTACATTTCTTCCTATGAATCTCCCTCGGGAAATGAACGTCGTTAAGAGTTGTGAAGATCTCGCGCGTTGGCAATAATTTCACGGCAAAACATGCATAAGGGACCACTCGTCCGAAATCTGGCGCTTGCAGTTGATTATGAATCAAGATGCACTACAGGAATTTTACCGAAAACAATTTCAAGTAATGTCTCCTTCTTTTATTTTTTAATTCATTAACCTGACATACAATTAATAAGAGAATACGGACAACGTTATACGAGGGTTGCCCAGAAGGTAATGTACCGCATTTTTTTTCTCAGCCAAAAACAATGCTACGACTGCGGAACGTTACGTATGTATTATTTGAAGACTCGTAGGTGGGTGCGCCAAGTTTCCGTCGCTTCCGACAGATAGCGAAGCTGCAGAACGGTTTCAAAATGGCGTCTGTAGGTGATACAAGCAACGTGCCGTCATTGAATTTCCGAAAACCGTGAGGAAGATCCACAAACGCTTGTGCGAAGTCTGTGGAGCGCCTGTTATCGACAGAAGAAGCACAGTTAGTCGCTGGGCACGGAGGGTGACGTCATCAGAGGGCGGTTCGGCGGAGCTCCACGATATGCAGCAGTTGGGGAGACCATCCACGGCTGTCAGAGCTAACATGTTGCAGCGAGCTGATGTCATTTGCGAGGACAGACGCGTTACAACCTAGCAGCTGGTGCTGCATCCGTCAATCAGGAAAGGAAGTGTGACTGCAATTATTCGCACTTTTGGATAAGGATTGGTACCGACAGGGCATACATCGTTTCACGAATCACAGCATCACTATTATGCAATAGCACCGTCGACGTATCGGCAGAGTTTATATCTTAATTGTACTATAAAATCATCAGAAAGTCTTGGAAATAGTAAGTAAAGCCCACCAATGTGTTATTAAAAATGTCAGTTACTATCATCAAACAATGGAAAATCCAGGATGAAATAATGACAATATTTTGAAAAGGTCAAGTTGCTAGTTACCATATTGCGGAGATACTGAGTCGCAGATAGGCAGAGACTGTCGAAGAACTGTGCTTTCAGCCAAAAAGGCCTTCATCGGGCCGGCCGGAGTGGCCGTGCGGTTCTAGGCGTTGCAGTCTGGAACCGAGCGACCGCTACGGTCGCGGGTTCGAATCCTGCCTCGGGCATGGATGTGTGTGATGTCCTTAGGTTAGTTGGGTTTAATTAGTTCTAAGTTCTAGGCGACTGATGACCTCAGAAGTTAAGTCCCATAGTGCTCAGAGCCATTTAGTGCTCAGAGCCTTCATCGGAATTAGACAACATACCCACACACAAATACACTCACGCAAAAGCCGCTCACACACACATGACCACAGTCTCTGGCTGTGGTCGTGTGTGTGACTTGCGTTTGCGTGAGTGTATTTGTGTGTGTGTGTGTGTGTGTGTGTGTGTATGTTGTCTAATACCGATGAAGGCCTTTTTGGCAGAAGGCACAGTTGTTTGACAGTCTCTGCCTATCTGCGACTCAGTATCTCCGCAATATGGTAAGTAGCAACCTGTCCTTTTCAAAATATTGTCGGTTACTATCATCTGTTTTTCTGTAACAATCAAACATATCGTCCAACAATGTGGTTAAAAAAGATCATTTACTGCCATCTGTTTTTGTGTATTTTGAAAACACCTCTTCAGTTTGTGTAACCTTTGGCTGAAGAGGGGCTTTATCCGTTGCTAGCCCGCATCCTCGTGGGGAATTGAAACTCACCTCATGATACAGATTTATGCATTTAATTCACTAAACCACCTGTATATCTTCTTTTGAAATTTTGATTTAGGAAAGTTTTATTCAAATACGAAACTAAACTAAACTCCGTACTAACAAGCCTTGGAGGGCCAACGCTGCCGACCGACAGCCGTGTCATCCTCAGCCGATAGGCATCGCTGGGCGTGGTTATGGCGGGGCGTTTGGTCAGCACACCGCTCTCCCGGTCGCTGACAGTTTTCGTGACGGACGCCTCTGCTTCTCAATGAAATAGCTCCTCAGTTGGTTTCACAAGCTCGATTGCCAACAGCGCTCGGCAGATCCGGACAGCCAGCCTGACAAGTGCTAGCCAAGGCCGATAGCGCTTAACTTCGGTGATCTGACGGGAACTGATGTACGACCGCGGCTGACATTTAGCCTTTTATGCAACAATGTCAATAGCAAATGAACACTTAGTCAGTAAGCCACCAAGGGATTAACTTTTATGTATGGGAGCCTCCTCATGTAAATCCTTGAGGTCGTGGTTCACGCAGTGCTGGAATTGAACCACAGCCTGTGTTACATAACATAACGCCACGTTACTGTACTGATTTATAATTCTGACGTAATCCGCCTGACATCTATTTTAATTTTTATACTGACTTGATTTGTAGATCTGAGGATGGCCGACGTTGGCTGAAACCGGTCATTTATTTTTCAATTACTTTGATTGTGTCGGACAATGACGTATTCTCAAGGACAGTGTCTACTGGACGACGTTACTCAGCAGTATGTAGTTACTGTTATTTCTCAAGTTTGGTATCGGGCAGCGTTGATTACTATCAGTAACTAAAGACAAATTGATAAAACTCGTGTTACTGACAATCGATAAAAGAAGCAAGACTGCCAGTATAGTTTGGAGACCACTTGATCATAAGATACAGCGGCCATCAGTAACGTGTAATGTACTCCGCCGCTGATGATGAGAGAAGTCGAACAACTATGCGGCCGTGCTGCGATCTTTTTACAAGAACAAGGATCTTCCCTTAGAGCTTGTTAATCACTGTTACCCGCGGTTCATTTACTCCTCACCTCCGAAACGAGCGACAGGAAATTGAAAGTGATTTCACTTCTGTACTTAAGATCTGGAAGAGAAGATATACGAGTCCTATCGGTCCGATCGGTCGCAAAATGGGAACCCCCTGTGAAAATCAAAAAGTTTTATTTGTAACAGTTAGCTACACGTTCCACCTACTTCTCTAAATAGTCGCCGCTCTGATTTAGCCATTTGTTGTAGCGTTTCACCAATACCTTGCAATACCCTCGTCATAGAAGCAAGGTGCCTGTGCTTTCTGTCAATTCTCTACGCTGATCTACAGGTCGTTGTCTGTGCCAGAACGTCGTCTTCATGGCTAGCGGTTCATGTGAGGAGAGATTAAACTCAGGGAGAGTCAATTACGGGCTCTATTGCGGGTGATCAAACACTTCCCATCGAAAACGCTGCAGTAGCATCTTCATTGCCCCTTCAGAGTGCGGCCGAGAGTTGTCATGAAGAAGTAAGCGCATGACAGTTATGTGGGCTGCATGACATCAGGCGAAATCTCACACCAGGCCCTCGTATTTGGCGGGGGACACTGTTGTTCTAGGCATCTTTACCTGCTCACTGTGTGCTCAAAACTGAAAACAGAAAACAGCGACGTGAAGCGATGGGCTGGCGTACTAGAGACTCTGCTCAACACATCTGCGTGAACCTTCATTGGATTTTCACTGTGGTCTGCATTTCGCACCCCATCGGACCTTACTTTCCTAACAGCCCTCGTACAAGTAAACAGTTCTGACATGAAGGTAACACGCCATTTTGTGCATTGTGTGTAAAAGGCAAATAATTTATGAAACAGAATACGAGTTTGTTATTTAAACTAAATGCTGTCCAATTAGATGTTATTGTGTTTCTTGTCCAAACACTGTGGGAATTTTCGAGTGCTTCCATTCTAACTAAAGTATTTCCATTTTGGTAGGTGGTACCTAACGCAAAGATTTTGAAAATTGCTTCACAATCGACATTATGAATGAAGGGCTACATTAACCTATACTATGTGAGCCGCTGTGATAAGGTTTGGAAGATCAAATAGTTTGGTAACCATTTTCATCAATCGTCATTAGAAAGACATCTTTGGGTGATTCAATACAGTCCGCAGCTCCTGGTCGTGCGGTTGCGTTCTCGTTTCCCGCGCCTGGGTTCCCGGGTTCGATTCCCGGCGGGGTCAGGGATTTTCACTGCCTCGTGAAGACTGGGTGTTGTGTGATGTCCTTAGGTTAGTTAGGTTTAAGTAGTTGTAAGTTCTATGGGACTGATGACCATAGATTTTAAGTCCCATAGTGCTCAGAGCCATTTGAACAATTTTTTTTATTCACATTTTCTAGGCAGACGGAAAGAACCTGGAAAATAATGATCTTAAAAAACGAAATGGCCAGCGCGAAATCACAAGGGGAAACAGCCAGACATATGTATCGGTTACACAAAGATTACAGTCTTTCACTTTTACCATTCAGGAACGTAACACTAAAGTTTTGCAACATCGAATGAAGTATGATTTGATGGGAATTACGCATCCCGAAATCTGTTACATATGAGTTAATAAATTTCGGAACAACACAGCTGATGAAAAAGCGAATTGGAAAAGGAGAGGCAGCACAGTAAAACAAAGCAGACTTTGTACTTGGCGACGGGGGTGGCACTGTATCGTTACCTGCAGCAGGGGGAACTAGGACGAAACGCAGCAGGTGAAACTGCATTCTGGCCCTCAGAGGATAACGACTGCGAATACCACAAGGGTAACCTAACAGACAGCACTGTTTACCTCGTCGCGCTGGGAATACGAAACCTAATCTACATCGATATTTACATACGTACTCCTCAAGCCACCGCATAGTGCGTGGCGGAGGGTACCCTATACCACTACCAGCCATTTCCTTTCCTGTTCCACTGGCAAATTTTCTCAGCAGTGCTCCCAGAAAAGAACATCGCTTGGCCTTCCAGGGATTCCCATCTGAGTTCCTGAAGCATCTCCGCTATACCTGCGTGTTCATCGAAGCTACCGGTACAAAATGTAGCTGCCCGCCTCTGAGTTGCTTCAATATCTAGCTTCAATCAGACTTGGTTGGGATCCCAAACATTCCAGCAGTACTCAAGAATGGGTGGTGCTAGCGTTCTATATGCGGTCTCCTTTGCACATGACCTACAGTTTCCTGAAATTCTCCCAATAAACCGTAGTCGACCATTTGCCTTCGCTACCGACATCCTTACAAGTTCGTCACATTTCATATTTGTTTGGATGGTTACGTCCAGACATCTAATCGGTGTGACTGTGTCAAGCAGCACATTACAAACAGTGTATTCAAACATTAACGGATTGTTTTTTCTATTGACCTGCAATAACTTTCATTTTTCTTCATTTAGAGCTATCTGTAACTCATTACACCAACGGCCGGCCGGAGTGGCCGAGCGGTTCTAGGTGCTACAGTCTGGAACCGAGCGACCGCTACGGTGGCAGGTTCGAATCCTGCCTCGGGCATGGATGTGTGTGGCGTCCTTAGGTTAGTTAGTTCTAAGTTCTAGGGGACTGATGACCACAGCAGTTAAGTCCCATAGTGCTCAGAGCCATTTCAGCCATCACACCAACCATAAATTTTGTCCAGGTCGTCTTGTTTCCTTCTGCAGTTACTCAACGGTCACACCTTCAAGTATGCCACAACACATCAACAAACAGCTGCAGATTGCTACTCACCGTATCTGTTAGATTATTTGTGTATACAGGGTGTTACAAAAAGGTACGGCCAAACTTTCAGGAAATATTCCTCACACACAAATAAAGAAAAGATGTTATGTGGACATGTGTCCGGAAACGCTTAATTTCCATGTTAGAGCTCATTTTAGTTTCGTCAGTATGTACTGTACTTCCTCGATTCACCTCCAGTTGGCCCAATTGAAGTAAGGTAATGTTGACTTCGGTGCTTGTGTTGACATGCGACTCATTGCTCTACAGTACTAGCATCAAGCACATCAGTACGTAGCATCAACAGGTTAGTGTTCATCACGAACGTGGTTCTGCAGTCAGTGCAATGTTTACAAATGCGGAGTTGGCAGATGCCCATTTGATGTATGGATTAGCACGGGGCAATAGCCGTGGCGCGGTACGTTTGTATCGAGACAGATTTCCAGAACGAAGGTGTCCCGACAGGACGACGTTCGAAGCAATTGATCGGCGTCTTAGGGAGCACGGAACATTCCAGCCTATGACTCGCGACTGGGGAAGACGTAGAACGACGAGGACACCTGCAATGGACGAGGCAATTCTTCGTGCAGTTAACGATAACCCTAATGTCAGCGTCAGAGAAGTTGCTGCTGTACGAGGTAACGTTGACCACGTCACTGTATGGAGAGTGCTACGGGAGAACCAGTTGTTTCCGTATCATGTACAGCGTGTGCAGGAACTATCAGCAGCTGATTGACCTCCACGGGTACACTTCTGCGAATGGTTCACCCAACAAAGTGTCCATCCTCATTTCAGTGCAAATGTTCCCTTTACGGATGAGGCTTCATTCCAACGTGATCAAATTGTAAATTTTCACAATCAACATGTGTGGTCTGACGAGAATCCGCACGCAATTGTGCAATCACGCCATCAACACAGATTTTCTGTGAACGTTTGGGCAGGCATTGTTGGAGATGTCTTAATTGGCACCCATGTTCTTCCACCTACGCTCAATGGAGCACGTTATCATGATTTCATACGGAATACTCTACCTGTGCTGCTAGAACATGTGCCTTTACAAGTACGACACAATATGTGGTTCATGCACGATGGAGCTCCTGCACATTTCAGTCGAAGTGTTCGTACGCTCCTCAACAACAGATTCGGTGACCGATGGATTGGTAGAGGCGGACCAATTCCATGGCCACAACGCTCTCCTGACCTCAACCCTCTTGACTTTCATTTGTGGGGGCATTTGAAAGCTCTTGTCTACGCAACCAAATGTAGAGACTCTTCGTGCTCGTATTGTGGACGGCTGTGAGACAATACGCCATTCTCCAGGGCTGCATCAGCGCATCAAGGATTCCATGCGACGGAGGGTGGATGCATGTATCCTCGCTAACGGAGGACATTTTGAACATTTCCTGTAACAAAGTGTTTGAAGTCACGCTGGTACGTTCTGTTGCTGTGTGTTTCCATTCCATGATTAATGTGATTTGAAGAGAAGTAATAAAATGAGCTCTAACATGGAAAGTAAGCGTTTCCGGACACATGTCCACATAACATATTTTCTTTCTTTGTGTGTGAGGAATGTTTCCTGAAAGTTTGGCCGTACCTTTTTGTAACACCCTGTATACAGAGAAATGGTCATATTATTGTTCCCTGCGGCACTCTGATGAATATTCGCCGTCGAGGACAACGTACTGGATTGTATTATTTGAGAGGTCTTCGAGCCACTCGCATGCCTGGGAACGTATTCTGTATGCTCGTATGTTGGTTAATAATCTGCAGTGGGCCACTGTGTCAAATGCTTTTCGGAAACTCCGGAATATGGAAACTGCCTGTTGCGCTTCATCCGTCGTCCGTAGGATATGATGTGAGCAAAAGGCAAGCTGGTTTCACACGAGCGATGCCTTCTATACATCAATTGACGCCTTTAACTTTGTAGTTCTGTTCAAAGTTCAGTAGAGTGTTATTGTGGGTATGCCTCTGAATATTAAAGTATTACGTAACACAAATAACTTTTTCATTTACTCAGCTATCCCCTGACAACTGCAAAAATTCCTCCTGTTTAACATATGCTTCCCGAGGATCCGTGGACTCCATGACTCCTGATGTTTTTTGTACATCGTCAAAAATTTTCCATCAATATTTCAACGGGTCTGATGCGGCCAGACAAGGTTTCCGCTCTTGAGCAAGTCGCTTCATCTCAGAACAGCATCTGCACCAAACGTGCTCTGCCGTTTGTTCTGTATAATGGCTATCCCATTTCAAATCGGGCGAAAAACAAGAAAACTGACTCGTATTTTTTAAAATCACCGATAATTTTTACATGTCTCAATTGTTGTAGAAGGAAACACCTTTCATAAATTTGTTTTCGAGCTAAAATTCGATAAAGTAAGCGTTATTTACCGAACGCGAAAATCCGTCTGTCATGTATCTCAAGAACGTTACATCGGCTATCAGTCAGCTACAATTCATTTCGAAGCTGAATGTCTGTTGCTGATGGAGGTATACTGCAATAACAAATAGTAATTAAAACAATTTTCATAAAGGTTAATCTTAGTTAGGCTTGAGCCTCTTTTTATTAGACATTGATCTAAGTTTCAAGTTTTGTGGCGCCCCTTTTCCGAAATGTGGAAAACTTATTAACAAATAAGTTAAACATTTAAGCTCAGGCCGTAGTTTTTAGGTTGAGATTGGCTGCCGTGAAACATAAACAGCAAGTCGATCAACAACGGGGGCACCATGATTCATGGGAGCTGCCGCTGTTTTTAAGTACTTTTGCTACTGCTTTCCATAAATAGATATAGATTCCACAGATAGATATAGAAGCTACCATAAAAAAGTTGACTAATACTGTTTTTAAATGGAATGCTGAACAACGTGGCATGATTTTTATTCCGTCAAAAATTGAGTTTCTTGTAAAAAATATGAACATGATGAAAATTACATTACATGTAAGTTCTAAAAATACCGCATTAATACCGCCTCAGACAATATAATATTAATTCCATTTTGAATTTTTTTTTGAGACGTTTACTTTGAATAGTTTATGAGTCACGAGTCACAGAATCGCTTGGTTTTATTAAATTTCGGTAACGTTCACCCTTAAAAACCCAGGAAACACTTGTTTATCATAACTGCGAGTTTGCAAGAGATAAGATCTATTTAAATGGCAGAAAGCTAAATCTCTAAAAAAAGATACGAGGATTCCTGCTGTCTGAAGTGAAAAGGAACAGCCCGTATTCCAACCTACGTCAATGGCTTCTGCCCTCTGCGATTGCCTCTAGTACCAATGCCGTTGTACTGTGATACCTACATGTCCTATCATCATGTCCATTTTTCGGTTAGTATTTTCAACGTATTTTTCTGCTTGCCGGTTGTGCGGGGAAACTTCAAGCTGCGTATAAGTTTTATTTAAAGATAATGACAAGTCGTTGCGACGTCATAAGTTGAAACTCAGTGACAACTAAAGTCAGGCCACTTCTGGTTAAGGTGACTGCTGGGGAAAGCAGGAATTCCTGATCAGAATATCGGACTAGCACTAATTTGAATTAGTCACGGCATATTCATTACACAGCGTATAAAAAATTTATTACCAGTTGTCGCCGAAATCATTTAATCTCAGAACATGTTTACTGATTTCATCCGCGTTATCCAATCATTTCATTTGAGCGAATCTAATTAAGTTGTTGTCCCGGTTGTCAATTTTTTTCCTAATCAAAGACACGATTTTCTACGAACCTGAAAGAAACTCAACAAAATCAGTATTGTCTACCCTTCCTTTCTAACGTTAGAAATTATAAAGCATTAGAATAGTCCGGCAAAAAAGACATTATAGATAACTCAAACAGCCACTAAAAGGCAATGAAGAAACTCTTACATTATGCCTATTTATTGTCTAGAATGCGCTATTCAAACAATCACACAATTAGCATTATTGTATTAACATCATGTTGTAAAATATTTTTAAAATAACTTTACAGTTTTGAACAAAATGCTAACTGTACATCTTGGAAGCCTATGCAATATTCATACACCCCCGTCGGAGGCTCGAGTCCTCCTTCGGGTATGGGTGTGTGTGTGTGTGTGTTGTCTTTAGCGTAAGTTAGTTGAAGTAATGTGTAAGCCTAAGGACCGATGACCTCAGCAGTTTGGTCCCACCACAATTCATACAAGGTCTTATCGGCTTACTAACTCACACGACAAACAAAAGCTTTCCTAACTTTTCTGGAATCCTAGTAAGTCTCCTGTCAGGTAACACATTTTTCATCTGAGAAAATGATCGCTCAGCATCTGCAGAGGTAATTAGAGCATCTCGAAAACGCTGACCTATTGGATTGTCATCTTGTAGAACTTTTTAAATGTTTCTAAGTTTGTCAATATCTGAATTTTTCGAAAACACTATTTAACACTTTTCCCTAAATAACGAACCATATTTTCTTAACACTGCACTATGCACAATTTTCATTGACTTCGTGGAAGGCTGCCCTGTTTCTTGAAGCTGGCAGATCACTTGCGGCAGGAAACCGAACTCGACTGTAATGTAAGTTAAGTCTCTAATGATTATTCACTTGTCTTGAGCGCCAAAAATATTTCTTTATTTAACTTCTCATGAACGTTTCGAGCTACCCTCTCATCAGATCTTTTCCTTCGATACACATTACTGTTAAGTCATCCTCACTGCTGAAGATTCCAGAAGTTTCTTTTCTGCTACAACTGAAGATGCTCCATTCTCAAGAGCGACGACGTCTTAGCTATACTCGTTAATTTTGAACCGTCGTAAACTGCTGCTCAAACACAGGACCTCCATCCATTTACGATACGTTGAGGGGACAGAGGTATTTCTGATGCAATGTCCTTAAATGTCTGAATCCTTGACGGGGTTTTCACAAAGACCTTTTTAATAATGGACATCAATTTGATCAACATCCCGAAACGTTATGTGAAAACAATGTGCTTCGTAGGTCACTTGGAAGCATGTTGGGAAATAGCACTTTTAAAGTTGTGACAGCTTTTTTCATGTACGGTGTACAGTGCAGCATCTGAGACGAAAAATAGCACAGTACCCTACCAAATTTCTTCAGGCCACATTACCTATAGTGAATTGGTAAATAACTTGCGATAGTTTAACTGTTAACTTTTTCTAGACACTCTGCGGTAAGCAGGAATGTTTTTATTGTGTCATTCTCTGAAGAGTTTAATGGTCCAGTAATGATCTTTTCAATAAAACGACCCTTTGCATCAGTTGAATTGTCGATTCAAATCCAGATATTTTTATTTTTTACTGCATTTTAATGATATATGCTACTTCATTGTAACATTCACTTATGTATCACTTTCGCGAACGTGACTCACTGGGCACAGATTCGTCCGCATACGTCTCCGAAAACTGTCCTAATTTAGGATTATGTAGTTTCCATAACGGGATTCCTGCATCATTGAAAGCTCTAAATAAGTCGAATGCAGATTGTCATTTTCGACTCTGTGTTGTGATTACCGTTGGAAGTCAAGCGAATCTTCTTTGACTTATCCTTGGTAAGTGAATTTTTGTATTTGGTTGTATTGATAAGTAGAGAAACGAAATATTTCTTTCCATAGCTCATTGACGGCTCCTATATTATGCACAGAAATATTCTACCGTCAGTAGAAATTATGTTGGATCCGAAAATATTGATGCAACTTCGCTGTTTAACGCGTAAAGAAACACTGAATTTTTCCGCGTTACTACCTGCCTTGTACAACAAGTTCGCAATGAAAACTGAAAGAAGGAGAAATTTAGAACAATACTGAAACCACGTTTTAGCTACGGTACCTGTTGTTGCTTTTGAAGGAGGTATCATCCGACAGGAAGCCAAGTAAACACGAGCGACATTTAAAACCTTTGTCTACTGTTGCCTCTTTTTACGGCGACATTCATTACTGTTTTCAATAATAAAAGAATAAATAAATTCAAGAAGGCAAACACGAGGCATTTATTTTGGTAACTAGGCATTTATGTAAGAAAGAAAGAAAAAGGCAACATAAAACTATGGCATTCAAATCACAAAAATGTGAATCGTACAGATCGACGTTCAAATAGAAGGTGGATTTAACACGTTTAAAAAGGCATTGCGCCAAAATTCCAGTCTCTGATAATAATCTTGTTATGCCATGAATAAACCTTACACTATTTATTATTAATTCTGAATTTTGCTTCTCATGCGGCACTGTACTTCATTAGTTTCGCAGACCGGCCCAAAATCCAGTTATGTAAACGCGTCACTGACTAAAAATTGTACAATAGCGACAACCAACATTGTTCCGATCGTCACATCTTATATAGGTCAATTCTAGTTACCGATCCAAGTCATTCTATGATTCATTAATTAGATCATTTTTTCAGCACGTGTGTGCACTAAACTGTAGTCTAATATGATTTCTGCATGTTTAATTGTTCTCTGAACTACTACAAAGAAGTTGCTAATATTGGCTTCGGTAACTAGAATTGACCTACATAGAATGTCAGTTCCAGTTACCAATTAGAATTTTAGTTATACACCGCTGTAGTTTTAGAGAGCAATTACATATATAGAAATGGTATTACAACTGCAAAAATAATTTACATATGAATCATGGAGCGGTTGTAATCTGTAACTTGAATTTACCTACATAGAATAATTCTAGTTATCGATACCAATATTCTTTATTTTTTGTAGATATTCGCTTGTCATGTACTGGCTTTTCTTTTAGAATTAAGTGTGTTGGTTTCTCCACATTTTATGCTACTGTTTCGTATTTGTGGTCATTCATTTAATTTTTCCGTTTTTCTAATACATTTTAGTTTCTCCCCGCCCCAAACCCTCATTTTCCTACGTTTCTCCCGTTAGATTCAATCATTAATATAAAATTAACGCTATTTTATGACAGTATGACTTCACCACGCGCTTTACTGTAATGCAGTTTAAAGGTTCTCTGTGCTTTTCTAGTCGCATATAGTACGAGAATACTTCTTTGCAGACTTGAAAATTTGTTTTTAATTCATGTTCTTAATTATTTTCGTTATCTTCAGTTCGTTTCGATATAATTCATGACTAAGTAAATAACTGCGTGAATGTGATAGTAATTTTATCGTATGCTACATTCGTTCGTTTACGACTATGATCCACTGATTTCATAGATTGCCTACACATAGCGTCTTTGCCCTACGAGGCCCACGAGAAAGACAGGCCGCGGCGCGTACGTCACGAAGGTAGTCCTGCGCTCGCTCGCTAGCTCAAATCAGCAGACAAACTACACCTGTTAACTTGTAACTAGGTGTGTCCGTAGAAACGAAAACTGAATCTTCTACTGGAATCCGTTATTATGGAATCTGACTGTTATTAGTCCTATAATGATGGAAAGTCCATGGGCCCACTTATAATTTGTTACGGCTGTACTGGCGTACAGTAAAATAAAATCATGCTAACACGATTATCAGTTGCATAAGGCACCACTTCCAGCATGTAATGAGTACTGTTAAGCAGGAGAGACTAAATGCTATAAACAAGCCGTTATACCTTTTAAATCGAATATTGATCTTAAATTAAATTTTGCTGTAGTACTGTTAATCAGTAAGACTTTATAATAGCAGATTCCAGTGGAAGATGCAATTCTCGTTAGTATTTAGACGTCCAACTGCGAGTTAACAGGTTTAGAATGGCATTTTGTGTGCTGAGCTGAACGAGCGAGCGAGTTCAGGACTACCTTCGTGACGCACGCGCCGAGGCCTGTCTTTTTCGTGGGCCTCGTTTGCCTTAGGTATGACATCATTGCTCAAAGCCGACGAGCGGAGTCGGACACTTAGAATTTATGCACGCTCGCGGACGTAGCAGTTCCGCCTGCCGACCGCGATCCAGTTCCGTTCTCTCCAGTGGGCTCTCAAAGTCGCCTGGCTGCGATACCAGGTCCCACACGTCTCTACTCTTGGAATAGGCGCGAGAGGCCAGAAGTGTCCTGAACGATGTTTCGGAAGGCGAAGTGGTGGTATAGTTAGTGACCCAGCACCTAAGTGCTCCGGCTAATACGAGCAACTGGGAACGTCCGAAATGATGTCGGGATGTGGCGATGTGGGCGTTGTTCACTGGGGTTGTGGAGGTTGGAAGGATATTTCCAATTTCATGTCTGCGTCAAATGAAATTGCCGTTGATTTTCGTAGGTGCAACTTATATCTGTGCAGTTGTGGGACTGGCAATAGTCAGTTTTGCAATTAAAGGTGTACCGCTAGTGGTGGTGCAGTTGGTAGGTGCGGGCGGATTTTGTTTGTATGACAGTGGAACAAACCCTTTGCTGTGTTGAATGGTTTGATGTGCCACCAGTGGGTGTTAACCTCTGTTGCCAGCGTCCACGTTTGTTCCATACGAGAGCCCCGTTCCCAGTAGGGATCGCCCTGTGAGCCAACCCACGGTTGCCAGGGCTGTGGATCGTGGAGGAAGTGATCGCGTTGTCTCCCATGATGCAGCAGTGCTGGGCTCTGGCCCTTGATGGGATGGTCCTGTACGTGCTAAGGAGTAGCGCAAAGGCTGCTCTGCGGGGGTGGTCCCAACTACTTTCATCTTTTGGCGCTTAAACGTCTCTCTCGAACACTCCACATCGCCACTGGAAAATAGGTGAAAGTGGTCAAATAGGACTAAAAAGGTGTTTTAGGCCGTTTGATGGGTAGAACTGTCAGTGTGTGGTTCTATAGTTCAGTGTACTTCTTAGCTGGCTAAAATCTGGACTAGCACATTTTCTGTGGCTTCTGTTGTGGTGGACGCTATGCTTGCCTTGCGTGGGTGTCTTGAGTAAGCGACTATTGACCATAAAGAGTTCGTAAACAGGCCTGGAGAGGGCAAACGAAGGTGATCCCGAGGTTGACAGAGGGTATGCCATAGAGTGAAGGATTGGGCTGATGCTGGACGCAAGCTGAACGATTGTGCACCACAGATTCCGCGTCCATTGTTGTCGTCTCCAGCTTTCATCCACTACATTCCCCGGTAATTCTCAACATCCAGATTGGACGTGACCTTTTAAATGATGGAACAGAATTATCGCTGTTCTTTGCACTAGTCTTAACAGAGTTCATCTCGTTCTGTTCCACAGATCTGGAGCATGCGGAATAATGGCTGAAGTGAGTACACAATGGGAAATTACTTTCTTTTACATTCAACTGACACTTAGTGGGCGCCACATTGCAGTCGAGCAAAATGTGAAGCATGAGGATTTTTGACCGGCACGCTTACGCAGCTGGAGTTCTAACCCAGCTCAGATAAGGATCAATGGGTACAGAGATCACCAGTGCAATATCTTTGAATAAACTGGAAGCAGTCTTGATCGCTTAACTTTTTTAATGGTGACCAGTTTCGGACTTTTTATCAGATCATCTTCAGACAATGAATGTCTGCCGGAGGCAGTGGCGCATGGCAATCCCAGCCACAAACAAGAGGATTGTCATGCGCCATCACCCCCGGCAGACATTCATGGTCTGAAGATGATCTGATATAAAGATCGAAACCGGTCACCACTAAAAAAGTTAAGCGATCAAGACTGCTTCCAGTTTATTTATAATAATTTTAAAAAAATGGCTCTGAGCACTGTGGAACTCAACTTCTGAGGTCATTAGTCCCCTAGAACTTGGAACTAGTTAAACCTAATTAACCTAAGGACATCACACACATCCATGCCCGAGGCAGGATTCGAACCTGCGACCATAGCGGTCTCGCGGTTCCAGACTGCAGCGTCTAGAACCGTATAATAATTACAGATCGCTGTTTTCCTATTTAAGAACTATGTTCTTTAAAATGTTAAATCAATATCTTTGAGCTCACACTCCCTCTCAAACTCTCTCTGTCTATCGATTTATCTATCTACATCTTACTCTTCCCCCTCTGTAATTGCTTTCTCTCGTCGCCTATCCCTCCATTCTCCCTGAGGAAGAAATTGACCAAAAGCTCTCTCTCTCTCTCTCTCTCTCTCTCTCTCTCTCTCCCTTCCTCCCTCTCACTGTCCTCTCTCCCTCCCTCTCTCTCTCTCTCTCTCACACACACACACACACAGTTCCCTCTTTGTATTTGCTTCTTCCCATCGTCGCCACTATTATACTCACTCCCTCTGTTCCTTTCTCTCTCTCTCTCTCTCTCTCTCTCTCTCTATCTATCTATCTATCTCACTCTCTCTCTCTTCTCTCTCTCTTCTCTCTCTTTCTCTATCTCTCACAGTTCCCCCTTTGTATTCGCTTCTCACTATCCCCACTACTGTCCTCTCTCCATCTACCTCTCTGTCTTTCTCTCTATGCCTTTTTATTTGCTTCCCGTCGAACCCACTAGTGTCCTTTCTCTCTCTCTCTCTCTATCTATCTCACATTTTCCGCTTTGTATTTCATTCCCATCGACCCCACTACTGGTGGCCCTCCTCATGATGGGCTCAACCTCTCTCTCTGTTCTCCTTGAAGAAAGTGACCAAAATCTCTCTCTCACTCTCTCTCTGTCTCCAGCCTCTCCCTCTCTCTCCACCCTATCCTCTCTCTCTCCTCTCTCTCTCTCTCTCTCTCTCTCTCTCTCTCTCTCTCTGTGTCGCCGGCAGCGGTGGTCTAGCGGTTCTAGGCGCTCAGTCCGGAACCGCGCGACTGCTACGGTCGCAGGTTCGAATCCTGCTTCGGTAAATGGATGTGTGTGATGTCCTTAGGTTAGTTAGGTTTAAGTAGTTCTATGTTCTAGGGGACTGATGACCACAGATGTTAAGTCCCATAGTGCTCAGAGCCATTTGAACCATTTTTTTTCTCTCTCTGCCACACACACATACACACACACACACACACACACACACACACACACACACTCAAACGGTCCCTTCCTTTAGTTTCCCCACGCCATTCCAACAGGTGAGTACCCTCTCGTGCTAGGGTCTAGTGGACCTGCCACTCTTTCCATGTGTTTCACTGCCTCTTCCTCTGTTCTCGCTGAGGAAGGAACTGATAGAAAGCTATGACGGCAGTAAGCCTGGTGGTGCGTCGCAGGCAGGGCTGAGCGTGCCGTGGTGCCGAGGTGCACAGTGCTGGTGGTGGTGCTCGTGGTGTTTACCGGGTCCATGAGGCCGGCGAGCGGCAGCGGGTAGGCGTCGTCGCCCGCGGCGGCCACCAGCTTCTCGAGCGCCTTGACGGCCTGGTCCACCGGCGGCCACTCTGCCCTCGCCGTCAGCGCCAGCAGCTTCAGCGACGCCTCCCGCATGCCCGCCGTCGCAGAGCCCGGCTTGCCGCCGCTGCCCGACGAGCCCGTGTCGCCGGACGTCGACAGCCGGTCCCCTTTGGGCGAGTCCCGCTTCTCGGCGTCATCCTTGTCTCCGCTGCCGCCCCCGCCGCCTCCGGCGCCCGCGGTGCTGCCCCCGGCGCCGCCCGCGCCGTTCTTGCCTCCGGCGGCTGGTCCGCCGGCCTTCTTCATCTCGGATCTCGAGTCGGGCACCTCCTCTCAGGAGCACCTTTGGTCCACAGCGTGGCGTCCACAACACCGAGACGTCCCCGAGTCTTCCCAACTACTCAAATGGGTCGAAGACGAGCCGAATGAAGCACTTCAGTCATACACATCTAAGGCTGCAAGTAAGTCCAGTCTGACGTATTTTTCGACAAATCTCAGCACAGGAACGTCGTCGTAGATGACTGGACAAAATGACAAGAACGTCTCCAGGCACATACGTAGTGAGTTGAAAACTTGTACAATTATCTTGCACGATTCGCCAAGCAATGTTCACAAATAACTTATTCGAAAAAAAATTGTGATCGTATCTTTATAGAGGCCTTGCGATATATATGTTTCATCGATGCACGCTCCCAAAGAAGTTTAACCAAGAACAAGTGGCAAGATATTCTCTAAAGTATACACCAGAATCGAGCACCGTTTAATGGAGAAAATCTCCCAATTCCGTGTGGCAGGCACGAATTAATTAGCCTTCAGGTTCAAAGTCTGATAATTATCGCACAAAACTCACTGTCCAAGTGGAAGCGTGCAGAAAAATCCAGAATACTGATTTACGTTACTGTGGAATAAAATTCGTAGCTCGTTGTTGCTTTACTTCGAGAAGAATGGCTAAAAGTTACGCCGACAGCAGTACAACTTTCTCCTTATTTACAGGTGCCACAGTAACAAATCAAAATAACGTAACTTCACTTCACAGAGACCAGTAAACTGAAATTATTTATTTCACGTTAAGAAGACTAGTCTCTGATAAAATTACAGTCTGGAGAGCAACAAATCTGGCAAGAATGATGTAGCAATTCTTTAGAGCGGAAACTATTGTATCATTTCACTGTACACGACAAATGTTCTTCACCTACTATATCAACATTCTTCATCTACCTGTCTATAAGCACGCAGAAGTGTTTATTTTGATGTTCATGGACAACAAAGCGTCACGTTGTATTAGACGCGGACTAGATACCTAAAATTTTCGTTAAATAATTCTTTTTTTATACTAGGTTTCGAAAAGGATTTCAGTGCATTGCGCACAATACCCGAGCACAAAATTAGCTGCTTGACTAGTCCACAGTCCAGGCATCCACTAGGCTACAACTCGACAAATTCACTCACATTTTCAGTCGCATATTGACAACGTCAGTGCGACACATACACACCTCAAGGAGGTCGTGTAGCATGCAACACGTAGTAACACCTCATACGCTTAGTTGATATTATAACTTTTTCTGACTACTTATATGGTGTACGAGAATGCACAGGCGCTCTGGAGTACCTCTGTCTTGAAAATAACACGTTACATACTTGCAGCCTTCCCACTAGATGATATTTTTCGACTTAAATTGTTCTCCATTCTGGCAGATTGGTGAGTGTACTGTTCAAGATATTTTTCTCGGCATTTCTGCGTGCTCTGTATTGCATACAACAGCAGAATCGTTACAGGAGGGTCTGTTTTGAGGTATACACCGTTGAAAAATTGTGACAGCAGTTATTTCTCAATATATAAATACAAGTAGCGGAAGTGTTCCTGTTTTCCAGAAATGCGAGGAGTTAAAAGCGCACGCTAGGCGGCAAAGAACTTGACACAGATTGGAACGGCTACCGCTTACGGAACAGGTCACTGCCGATACTTTTTACGACCGCGGCACGGAAAGCCGTTCTGCAGTTGCAAAGCCACAGCGCTAGTCCGCGTGGCGGTAAAAAATCTGTCGAGTTGCACAAGTTCGAGCGTATTTTTTTCCGTTTGCGGATAATACGTGTAATTCTGACAAAGTTTCAACCTGCTCACTTTGCGTACTGTCACTGACGAAAATGTACTGGTCACACGTCACTTGCAAACTACCACAAAGTCACGTGCAGTGGTCGCTTTTCGTCACACGTAAACCGTACAGCACATTCTAAGTTTGTGCCAGTTGGGGTCGGTATCACTCAAGTGAGGAATGACTTCGGCGCAGTACTGCACTGGCAGCCAGCAGCGAAGTTTCACGCGTAGCGCCGCAGCGTAGCACCGCGCGGCGACAGGGTGTCGATGGCGGGTCCACAGTGCGTGCGGCGCCGGAATCGTCGGGTGGAGATGACTCGGCAGCTGTCGCGGGCCCGCGGTCGCTGGAAGCTATACGCCGGCGACTCGGTGAGCGGGCAGCGCGGCGCAGATTTCTGACGATTGCCGCAAGGGGCAGCAGCGGCGGCGCTGCCAAGGAGTGGGGGCGATTTGCATGTGCCGCCGGCGGCGCGAGCCAATGGCTGGGGGTGGGGGTGGTGGGGAGGAGCGGCGGCTTACTGGGTCACCGGAGATGAACCCAGCGCGCCCAACGCCCAAGTCTGCTCAACACAGACTGTACAGGGGCAAATCAATAAGCAGATGCCTTTATAAGAGAGTCTTACTAGATTCCTAGGTGCAAAATGTAATTATATAAAGAAACAGACGCTATGTTGCCTATTTTTTTATATATATAGAGTTGCTTTCGGTCTTCTAGTCTATCAAATAGTTGTGGCTACTCCTCCTTTTCGTAGTTCTTCGTGGGTGCTAAATTTTAATTTATTAAATTGGTGGGTGACGATGTCTTACAAGGGAACCTCCCCATCACACCCCCCCCTCAGATTTAGTTATACGTTGGCGCAGTGGATAGGCCGTGAAAAACTGAACACAGATCAATAGAGAAAACAGGAAGAGGTTGTGTCGAACTGTGAAAAAAATAAGCAAAATATACAAACTGAGTAGACCATGCGCAAGATAGGCAACGACAAGGATAATGTGAGCTCAGGAGCGCCGTGGTCACGTGGTTAGCGTGAGCAGCTGTGGAACGAGAGGTCTTTGGTTTAAGCCTTCCTTCGAGTAAAAAGTTTAATTTTTTATTTTCAGACAATTATTATCTGTCCTGAAATCCACAAGAAAACCTAAATCAGGCAAGGTAGAAGAATCTTTTTACCCATTCGCCAAGTGTACAAGCTAGGTGGGTCGCCAACATATTCCTGTCATGTGACGCACATGCCGTCACCAGTATCGTACAGAATATATCAGACGTGATTTCCTGTGGAGGAATCGGTTGACCTATGACCTTGCGATCAAATGTTTTCGGTTCCCATTGGAGAGGCACGTCCTTTCGTCTACTAATCGCACGATTTTGCGGTGCGGTCGCAAAACACAGACACTAAACTTATTACAGTGAACAGAGACGTCAAAGAACGAAGGGACAGTTCATAACTTTGCGAAAATAAAGGTTTCACTCGAGGGATGACCTGAACTAAAGACCTCTCGTTCCGCAGCTGCTCACACTAACAACGGGACCACGGCGCTCGTCAGCTCAATTTATCCTTGATGTTGCCTATCTTACGCATGGACTACTCAGTTTGTATATTTTGCTTATTTTTTTAGTTCCACACAGGTTCTTTCTGTTTTCTCGATTGATCTGTGTTCAGTTTTTCAAGGCCTATCCACTGTGCCAACTTATAACTAAACCTGAGGAGGATGCGACGGGGAGGTTCCCTTGATAGATCTCCAGGGTCGTGTTCAGTTTATTTTTATTTAAAGCTGGGAGGACGAGTCACAAACTTCATTAAAATCTCTTGAAACAGGAATAGTGGACGTAACGTAGCGTGACATAGTCGTCAATTGTTTATTAACCGCCGGCCGGAGTGGCCGAGCGGTTCTAGGCGCTACAGTCTGGAGCCGCGCGACCGCTACGGTCGTAGGTTCGAATCCTGCCTCGGGCATGGATGTGTGTGATGTCCTTAGGTTGGTTAGGTTTAAGTAGTTTTAAGTTCTAGGGGACTGATGACCTCAGAAGTTAAGTCCCATAGTGCTCAGAGCCATTTGAACCAATTTTTTTATTTATTCATCAGTCACGATCATCCTCATCCATGTTGGAAAAAGTCTTAAAACAAAGGTTATTAGGATTTTTTTTGTTTACTAACCAAGTTCATTCAATTCGATGAACAAATAGTATTTGTTTTTAATTGGAATTAATTTTAAGCCCTCAGAACTGAAAATAAATGTTTTGACACCTTATATTTGTCGTAATTAAGTTTTCACGTCCAATTTCACGCGGAAAGTCAGAGAGGTTGCTGCAATGCAGTCGGTGAAATTCTTCCAATAAATGATAGTCAGCCGATCGCTCTGTGCCGCGACCGGAAGTTAGCTTTTTCATGAAAATTCTTTAACTACTGTTGCACTGAGACTGACTTCAAAATTATAGTAAGTGTAGTCTAGTATTTTTAAACGAATCAGCCTCAGGTGTAAAATCGTAACACTTCAGTAATTGCACATATTAAATTCCATAAACAACGAAGCCGAACGAGAGATTATGTTTGATTCTGTTTTATTCGTAACTCGTACGAAACGAAACTTTCACAAATAACACTTTTCAACAACAAACGTAAACGTAACCGAGATTCTAACAGAGAGAACTAACAGAACAGAACATATTGCTACCGTCTAGAACATATACTGCTACTAATAAAAAAAAATAAAAACTTGATCAATGTAACATCTCCTTGTCATTTTGAAGCCTTTAGCTTCCTTGAAATCTTAATTATTTTATTAGGTCTACAACTTTGCTTCGCCGTTTTGCAGTAGACGGCAGTAGCGGCAAGTGGGGTTAGGGTGGTTGGTCATACGTGTTATACAATAAGCTTAGGCATCTGTAAACATAATGCCATAAAAATATTAGTCGATTTGTGATTGCATCATAAGGTTATTCTCGATTAAGTACGCCAACTTACATATCCATTTCTCGCCATTTGCGGGAAGTTATAATTTTCTGCTTTAACATGAAAAAATCTGTGGCTGTGCTCTTAAAATGCTGGGTAAGAGCAATGGTGAGGGAACTATTAGTGGAAGAACGTGCACAGAATGTTTTCAACGCCTTAAGAACGGTGATTCTGATGTCGAAGACCGGCAATGGCGGTGGAAGACAGAACGTTTTCGTAGCTATCGAAACAGACGACCTCATTATCGAAAGCAATTGATGCGTTCGAGCCCAGCACTGAAACACATACGGCCACAATACGGCGATAGGCACGTAAAGATAATTCTGCAGCAGGTCAGTGCTTGACCCCATATCGCAAACCCGTCAGCCAGCCGGGATGGCCGAGCGGTTCAAGGCGCTACAGTCTGGAACCGCGCGACCGCTACGTTCGCAGGTTTCTAATCCTGCCTCGTGCAAGGATGTGTGTGATGTCCTTAGGTTAGTTAGGTTTAAGTAGTTCTAAGTTCTATGGGACTGATGACCTCAGAAGTCCCACAGTGCTCAGAGCCATTTGAACCAAAACCCGTCAAAATATACAAGGAAACGTTGAAATAAGAACTCCTATCCCTTCCCGCCGTATTCTCCTTATGTTGCTCTCTCTGACTATCACTTTTTCTATCAGTTGCATACAGTCTGGCTGACCAGCACTTCCGATCATATGAACAAGTGCAAAATTGAATTGATTCATGGGTCACCACAAAAGACGCCCAGTTCTTCCGCCACGGGATTCGTATGCTATCCGAAAGATGGGAGAATGTAGTGGCCAGCGATGGGCAATACTATGAATCAAATTTTTTTGGTAAGTTTTTCATAATAAAGCCGCGAACTTCGACAGAAAACGGCGGAACCAAAGTTGCAGACCTAGTATCATATTAATAAATTTATCAATTTCAAACGAAAATTGACATAACTCACCTAAATAACTCAAAATAAATAAAAATATATATTTAAATTACTATACTACGAGAGAGTGGCTGTATAGCGTCGGCGTTACGTGATTAACATGTCTGGTACGTGGTGGCAAAAGAAAATGGCATTGTGACTCTCATGTACAGTAATTTTTATGTGAAATTTAGACATACAAGTGTGTTTTCATGTGTAAGTGAGCAAACGTTCTTATTTTTCCTATTTTTATTTACCTGTTCGCTTGTCATGCGTTCGTTAATTCCTTATCGAATACGAAATTAGTACTGATTCATGTAACCAACTAGTTTTGCCAGCATTTATGTAGTTATCTTACTGCTATTAATGTCGTTCTTCACTGACGAGAAAAAAATCGCAACATCCAAAAATAATTAATGTACAATAATGAAATTTCGGGAAACATTTTTATAGGTATCATATTCAAGTGATTAAGATTCCAAGATCACAGGTTAATGTAAGCGCTAAATAAGACGTTGCAACTATGAAGTGCTGGTACATTAACAACCTATGTACCCGCCAGAATGTTGAATGCAGCCGGCCGGAGTGGCCGTGCGGCTCTAGGCGCTACAGTCAGGAACCGCGAGACCGCTACGGTCGCAGGTTCGAATCCTGCATCGGGCATGGATGTGTGTGACGTCCTTAGGTTAGTTAGGTTTAAGTAGTACGAAGTTCTAGGGGACTGATGACCTCAGATGTTAAGTCCCATAGTGCTCAGAGCCATTTTTTTTTGTTGAATGCATGCATGCAAACGTGCATGCACTGTGTTGATAGGTGCTGGATGTCAGTTTGTGGGATGGAGTTCCTTGCCCGTTGCACTTGGTCGTTCAATACAGGGACGATTAATGCTTTTAGTGGATGACGCTGGAGTTGTCGTCCAGAGATGTCCCTCATATGCTCTATTGCGGACAGATCTGGTGATCGAACAGCACGTCCACCCTTTGTAGAGCGTGTTGGGTTACAACAGCGGTATGTGTGCGAGCGTTATCCTGTTGGAAAACACCCCATGGAATGCTGCTCATGGATGGCAGCACAACGGGTAGAATCGCGAGACTGACGTACGGTTTCGCGCTCAGGGTGTGTGGGATAGCCCCGAGAGTGCCCCTGCTATGATACGAAATCGCACCCCTGACCATAACTCCAGGTGTACACCCAGCGTGCCTAGAATCTAGACAAGTTGGTTGCAAGCTCCCAAGAGGCCTCCTTGTAACCAGCACACGGCCGTCACTGGCACCGAGGCAGAACCAGCCTTCATCAGGAAACACGACACACCTCCTCCCTGCCCTCCAGTTATGTCTTGCTTGACACTGCTGTAGTCGCAGTGGAGTGTATCCTACGGGGTGTCTGCCCCGCAATTGTCCTTTTGTTCAAAAATGGTTCAAATGGCTCTGAGCACTGAGGTCATCAGTCCCCCTAGACTTAGAACTACTTAAACCTAACCAACCTAAGTGTGGTGTCACCGCCAGACACCACACTTGCTACGTGGTAGCCTTTAAATCGGCCGCGGTCCGTTAGTATACGTCGGACCCCCGTGTCGCCACTATCAGAGATTGCAGACCGAGCGCCGCCACACAGCAGGTCTAGAGAGACTTCCTAGCACTCGCCCCAGTTGTACAGCCGACTTTGCTAGCGATGGTTCACTTACAAAATACACTCTCATTTGCCGAGACGATAGTTAGCATAGCCTTCAGCTACGTCATTTGCTACGACCTAGCAATGCGCCATTACCAGTTACTATTGATGCTGTAAAATATGTACCGTCAAGAGCGATGTTCACCAATTATGGATTAAAGTTAAGTATTCCAGCAGCTACGTACGTTTTTTGTTAGTCTCATTTCCTTGACCTGTTCCAGACCTCACGCCAGCCTGCGTGAGCTAAAACGCGTGCCTTTCGGCTTCCTCTCATAATGGGTTGGCTGTCTTGCCAATCCACAACACTAAGGACATCACATACATCCATGCCCGAGGCAGGATTCGAACCTGCGACGGCAACGGTCGCGCTGTTCCAGACTGAAGCGCCTTTTATCCTTGAAATAACCGATTTGTAACAGCCTGATGTGTCCCTGTGTAGCCAACTGCTGATCAAATTGCGTCTAGAGATGTAATGCGCTAGAGCCATACTGCGAAGAGGTCACAGTTCGTAGTAATTGACGGAAAGTCATCGAGTAAAACAGAAGTGATTTCTGGTGTTCCTTATCTTTATGCTGTTCCTTATCTATATAAACGATTTGGGAGACAATAGGAGCAGTCGTCCTGTTTGCAGATGACGCTGTCGTTTATCGACTAATAAAGTCATCAGAATATCAAAACAAATTGAAAAACGATTTAGAAAAGATTTCTGTAAGGTGCAAAAATTGGCGATACACCCTAAATAACGAAAAGCGTGAAATCATCCACATGAGTTCTAAAAGGAATCCCTTAAATTTCGGTTACACGACAAATCAGTCAAATCTAAAGGCCGTAAATTCAACTAAATACCTAGGCATTACAATTACGAACAACTTAAATTGGAAGGAACACACAGAAAATGTTGTGGAGAAGGCTAGCCAAGGACTGCGTTTTATTGACAGCACACTTAGAAAATGTGACAGATTTACTAAGGAGACTGCCTACACTACGCCTGTCCGTCCTCTTTTAGAATAATGCTGCGCGGTGTGGGAGCCTTACCAGATAGGATTGACGGGGTACATGGAAAAAGTTCAAAGAAGGGCACCACGTTTTGTATCACTGCGAATTAGGGACGAGAGTGTCACTGAAATGATACAGGATTTGGGGTAGACATCATTGAAACAAAGGCGTTTTCGTTGCGGCGGAATCTTCTCACGAATTTCCAATCACCAACTTTCTCCTCCAAATGCGAAAATATTTTGTTGACACCGACCTACATCGGGATGAACGGTCACCATGATAAAATAAGGGAAATCAGAGCTCGTACGAAAAGATACAGGTGTTCGTCCTTTCCGTGCGCTATACCAGATTGGAATAATAGAGAAATGTAAAGGTGGTTCGATGAACCCTCTTCCAGGCACTTACATGTGATTTGCAGAGTATCCATGTAGATGTAGATGTAGACTATGGTCTCGTTAGTGCCACGTGGCCGTGCGGAGCCAGGTCCTCTTGCGGCTGTCATGTACAGCGGTTACATTCCTACCACGTCTTTTTTTTTCAGATGTAGAAACATTCCCATCAGTTTCCATTTATGTCGCACAAGTCCTTCTTGGTGATGCGATTAGTTTCCCGTCAGTACATTTAGCTTGTGTGTTCAGACGTTGATAGTTTTTTTTTCGCTACGATGTAGAGCCACAAGGAGCTAATAAAATAAAGTCAAACATGTTTTTGTTGCATTGTTTATTTACCTGTTTCAAGTAACCTCCATCTGAGTGACGGAAATGAAACAAACCTTACAATTTAGCGACACTGATAAAAGGCAAGTCAACGCTTATAACATTTCTAGATTAAGAGAAAACTTTTGATGGTGCTGAATGGATGACATTCTTTGAAATTCTGAAGCCAGTTGTGGTAAAATAGGTGGAACCAAAAATTCTACAGCTTGTTCACTTGTTCGGCAAACAGACTGCGGTTTTAAAGTGTCGAAGGGCGTGAACGGGGAGATGTAGTTGACAAGGTACATTGAGCAAGGAGACGGAGGAGAAATTTGGAAAGGGATTTAAAAGTTCACATAGAGGATATAAAGGAAGCTTCCTGATGATACTGCAGTGCTGTCAGAGGCGACAAAGAACCTGAACAGAGCACCTGAACAGAATGAATAGTCTTGCAGAGAGGTTACGAGAACAACATCAAAGCAATTAATATTTTGGTAATGAAATGTAGTACATGTAAGCTAGGCTATGCTGAAGGCATTACAGTAGGAAATGAGACACTGAAATTACTGCTACTTGGGCAGCGGAATAACTGACAATGGCCGAAGTGCAGAGCAAATACACTGAAGCGCAAATGGAACTGGTATAGGCATGCGTATTCAAATATAGAGATATGTAAATAGGCAGAATACGGCGCTGAGGTCGGCAAGGTCTATATAAGACAACAACTGTCTGGTGCAGTTGTCAGATCAGTTACTGCGGCTACAATGGCAGGTTATCAAGATTTAAGTGAGTTTGAACATGGTGTTACAGTCGGCGCACGAGCGTTGGGATTTTCCAGTACGACCAATTCACTAGTGTACTGTGACTATTAGAAATCCGGTAAAACATCAAACCTCCGACATCGCTGCGGTCGCAAAAAGATCCTGCAAGAACTGGACAAACAACGACTGAAGAGAATCGTTCTACGTGACAGAAGCGCAGCTCTTCCGCAAATTGCTGCGCATTTCAATGCTGGGCCATCAACAAGTGTCAGAGTACGAACCATTAAACGAAATGTAATCGATATGGGTTTTAGGGGCCGAAGGCCCACTCGTATAACCCTGATGACTGCACGAGACAAAGCTTTACGCCGCGCCTGAACCCGTCAACACCGACATTGGATTGTTGATGACTGGAAACATGTAGCGTGGTCACACGAGTCCCGTGTCAAATTGTGTCGAGCGGATGGACGTGTACGGGTATGGAGCCAACCTCGTGAATCCTTGGACTGCATGCTCGTGGAGGCACTGTAATGGTGTGGGGCGTGTGGAGTTGGAGTGATACCGGACGCTTGATACGCCTAGCTACGATTCTGACAGATAACACGTACATAAGCATCTTGTCTCATCCCCTGCATCCATTCACGTCCATTGTGCATTCCGACCGACTTGGGCAATTCCAGCAGGACAATGCGACACCCTACACTTCCATAATTGCTGTAGAGTGGCTCCAGGAACAGTCTTCTGTGTTTAAACACTTCCGCTGGCCATCAGACATGAACATTATTGGCCATATCTGGGATGCCTTGCAACGTACTCTTCAGAAGAGATCTCCACCCCCTCGTACTCTTACTGATTGATGGACAGCCCTGCAGGATTCAAGGTGTCAGTTCCTTCTAGCAGTACTTTAGACATTAGTTGAGTCCATGCCACGTCGTGCTACGGCACACGAGACCTACACGATATTACGCAGGTGTACCAGTTCTTTTGGATCTTCAGTGTAAAATACGTACTGATAGTAGCAGGAAAAGTGATTCTGAAAAGTGAAAGCTTTTAACATAATTAAACGTCAGTGTTAGTGTTTACTGAAGGTGGGAGTACCCTGTCATCTCATGTTGCGTACACAAATGGTAACGTTCTTGTCGTTGCACTACCTTTTCATTTGGATTTCTGAAGATAGAAATAATTTCGGAACGTGTCATGCATACTTTCTGAACAATAAAGTAATTGTTCACCTGCTATATGAGTTTTTATTCGATCTTGTAAGCTTAACTATAGATCTATGCGTATTTATTAGAATGGTCGCTAGCCTCCTGCGTGACTTTGTCCTACCTTTAGTACTTGAATGCAGTGTACCGATGTACGGAAGTGAAACGCGAACGATAAACAGTTCAGACAAGAAGAGATTAGAAGCCTTTAAAATGTGGTGCTACAGCAGAATGCTGGAAGTTAGTAGGTACATGGAATGACTAGTGAGGGAATACTGAATAGAGTTCGAGAAAAAAGAAGTTTATGGTACAAATTGAGTAAAAAAAAGTATCGGTTAAGGGGGGACTTACTGAGGCATCAAGTAATGGAGGGAAATGTGGGGGGGGGGGGGGGGGGGAGGATGAAAACTATGAATGGGGACCAAGGCTTTAATACAACAGGCAGGTTCAAGTGGATGTAGTACGCAGTTGTTATGCAGAGGTGAAGCGGCTTACACGGAATATTGTACCCTGGAGAGATGATCAAACCAGTCTTCGGACCAAAAACCGTAACGACATCGCGTAGAGAAAAAACCGAGACATCTTGAACTGTTACAGAAATAACTCTCTTGGAGTATAGATAGTGATTTTTTGCGACCTTGGACTTCGGTCTTAGTTTGAGCCAGATTTCGTGTAAATCAATTAGCTCAGGGGCACTGGAACGTGCTCTAGCTCTGCCCCGGAAAATGTCGAGTGTAAGATACACTACTGGTCATTAAAATTGCTACGCTACGAAGATGACATGCTACAGACGCGAAATTTAACCGACAGGAAGAAGCTGCTGTGATATACAAATGATTAGCTTTTCAGAGCATTCACACAAAGTTGGCGCCGGTGGCGACACCTACAACATGCTGACATGAGAAAAGTTTCCAAGCGATTTCTCATACACAAACAGCAGTTGACCGGCGTTGCCTGGTGAAACGTTGTTGTTATGCCTCAGCAGCATGGACTATCAGCTCGGAGACCATGGCTGCGGTTACCCTTGACGCTGTATCACAGACAAGAGCGCCTGCGATTGAGTACTCAACGACGAACCTGGGTGCAAGAAAGGCAAAACGTCATTTTTTCGGATGGATCCAGGTTCGGTTTACAGCAACATGACGGTCGCATCCGTGTTTGTCGACATCAGGGTGAACGCAAATTGGAAGCGTGTGTTCGTCATCGCCATACTGGCGTATCGCCCGGCGTGATGGTATCGGGTGCCATTGGTTACACGTCTCGGTCACCTCTTGTTCCCATTGGCGGCACTCTGAACAGTGGACGTTACATTTCAGGTGTGTTACGACCCGTGGCTCTACCCTTCATTCGATCCCTACGAAACCCTACATTTCAGCAGGATAATGCATGACCGCATGTTGCAGGTCCTGTCCGGGCCTTTCTGGATACAGAAAATGTTCGACTGCTGCCCTGGCCAGCACTTTCTCCAGATCTCTCACCAATTAAAAACGTCTGGTCAATGGCGGCCGAGCAACTGGCTCGTCACAATACGCCAGTCACTACTCTTGATGAACTGTGGTATCGTGTTGAAGCTGCATGGGCACGCCATCCAAGCTCTGTTTGACTCAATGCCTAGGCGTATCAAGGCCGTTATTACAGCCAGAGGTGGTTGTTATGGGTACTGATTTCTCAGGATCTATGCACCTAAATTGCGTGAAAATGTAATCACATGTCAGTTCTAGTATAATATATTTGTCCAATGAATAATCGTTTGTCATCTGCATTTCTTCTTGGTGTTGCAATTTTAATGGCCAGTAGTGTATGACACAAAGAAATCGACCCTGATTCTCAGAATACGTGGACGTGCCAAATAACAAGGGATGTTGAACGCTTACAAGGAAAATCTGCGTAAATGGTTGCAGCTTTGTTTGTGGACGCGCTTCGATCACCAAAGTCTGCCGCACAACATACATTCTAGGTATAAACGAAGAATTAACTCAAAGCTGCAAGAATACCTCAGACTGTATGAAGAAGACCGATTAAATACGGATACAGTAAAATCAGGAGAGAAACTATCCCAGTAATTGGCGGAAGCCAAACAAAATCGATGGATTGAAACGGTAGAGAGTATTGAAATGTCTAAAAAATAGCAGAAAAGCTTGGCAACTGCTCAAACGACTCAGTAATGACCCCAGTGTCCCCAAAGTAAGACCCAACTTTACCCCAAATGAAGTCGGCCACCAGGTGCTGCTGAACTGGAAAATTGAATGAAGAAAGAGAAAAATAGGGATAACCGGACAACACCCAGAAACACAAATGCGTCCTTTAAGTTTACTTTTGGAAGAACTGAAAGCTGCTAAAAATGGCTCTGAGCACTATGGGACTTAACTTCTGAGGTCATCAGCCCCTAGAACTTAGAACTACTTAAACCTAGCTAACCTAACGACATCACACACATCCATGCCCGAGGGAGGATTCGAACCTGCAGCCGTAGCGGTCTCGCGGTTCAAGACTGTAGCGCCTAGAACCTCTCGGCCACACCGGCCGGCACTGAAAGCTGCTATAAAAAAGCGTAAATCCGCCAAAGTGTCAGGACTTGACGATTTATTGGCGGAGCAGATAAAGCATTTTGGGCCTGCTACTATGGGATGGCTGCTGCAATCCTGTAATAACTGCCTAACACGACAGCAGATTCCTAAAATCTGGAGAAGGACAAGGAACATCGCCATACTGAAACCCGGCAACCCAGCTTGCGATGCCAAGAACTTCCGCTATATATATCTTTTGTGCCACGCTTACAAAACCCTCGAAAGGATGCTGCTTGACCGTCTGACCCCACAACAAACTGGATTTAGACCAAAAATAATTGTACAGCACAAATTCTGAACCAGACACAGAATGTCGAGGATGGTTTTGATAATGGTTTGGTTATAGGAGCCGTATTCGTGGATCTCCCCGCAGATTATGACACTGTGCAGCACAATATCATTTTGCACAAAATATATCAATTAACGAGCGATTATGATTTTACTAGCTTCATAGGAACTCTCCTTCTCAACCGTAGATTCTGTGTCGAACAAGACGGCAAAAAAAGTAGATGGATAATATAAAAAAGCGGTGTGCCACAAGGCAGAGTCCTACCACGAGCCTTGTTTAACAACTATAGTAACAATTAGCCACAACCTCTTAACACAGAACGCTTCATTAATGCTGACGATCTGGCGCTAATACCTCAAGCCAAAGACTTCGAAGCAGTAGAGAGACTCCTAACAAATGGACTAAACACTCTCACGGCATACTACCAAAATAACAACCTGAAACCAAATCCGGCTAAAACTCAAGCATTCGCTTTTCATCTACGAAACAAAGACGCCAACAGAAAATTAAAAGCCGTACGGGATGACAAGGAGCTGGAGCACTGTCATAATCCAAAATATCTGGGGGTCACGCTGACAGTTAGGAAGCACTGCCTAAATACAAAACAAAAAGTATCCGCTCGCAATAACATCACCAGAAAGCGCACAAGTAGTGGAGGGGATACCCATCCGATAGTACTCAGGACATCGGCACTTGCATTTCGGCGTTTCCCAAGGAAGTGTTATAGGCCCTCTATTGTTCCTGATCCATATTAACGACATAGGAGAAGATCTCAGTAACCGTCTTAGATTGTTTGCAGATGATGCTGTCATTTACCGTCTAGTAAAGTCATCAGATGACCAAAACCAATTGCAAAATGATTGAGATATCTGTATGGTGCGAAAGGTGGCAATTGACACTGAATAAAGAAAAGTGTGAAGTTATTCACATGAGTACTAAAAGAAATCAGATAAATTTCCTTTACGCGATAAGTCACACAAATCTGAAGGCTGTAAATTCAGCTAAATACTTAGGGATTATAATTACCCTAAATTGGAACGATCACATAGGTAATGTTGTGGGTAGAGCAAACCAAAGACTGCGATTCATTAGCAGAACACTTAGAAGGAGCAACAGGTCTACTAAAGAGACAGCTTACACCACGCTTGTCCACTCTATTCTGGAGAATTGCTGTGCGGTGTGGGATCCGCATCAGGTGGGACTGACGGATGAGATCGAAAAAGTTCAAAGAAGAGCAGCTCGTTTTGTATTATCGCGAAGTAGGGGAGATAGTGCCACAGTCGTGATGCGTGAATTGGAGTGGCAATCATTAAAACAAAGGCGTTTTTCGCTGCGACGAGATCTTCTCACGAAATTTCAGTCACCAGTTTTCTCCTCCGATTGCGAAAACATTCTGTTGGCACCAACCTACATATTGAGAAATGATCATCACGATAAAATAAGAGAAATCAGAGCTCGCACAGAAAAATTTAAATGCTCGTTTTTCCCGCGCGCCGTTCGAGAGTGGAACAGTAGAGAGACAGCCTGAAGTTGGTTCATTGAACCCTCTGCCAGGCACTTTATTTCGAATAGCAGAGTAATCACGTAGATGTAGATGTTACTCTGCCGCTGAATACTTCTGGCCCTTTTGGTACAGTTCTGTTCACGCCAGGCACGTGGGCCGCGGTGGTCTCGCGGTTCTAGGCGCGCAGTCCGGAACCGCGCGACTGCTACGGTCGCAGGTTCGAGTCGTGCCTCGGGCATGGATGTCTGTGATGTCCTTAGGTTAGTTAGGTTTAAGTAGTTCTAAGTTCTAGGGGACTGATGACCACAGATGTTAAGTCCCATAGCTCTTCACTAATAGTTCACGTTAGCCTCACTGCTGGGGGATACAGGTTCCACTATGCTACTGGAAATTTGTGGTAAGGTGTTATGGGACCAAACTGCTAAGGTCATCGGTCCCTAAGCTCACACACTATTTAATCTATCTTAAACTGACTTACCCTAAGGACGACACACGCATCCACGCCCTAGGCAGGACTCGAACCTCCGACGAGGGAAGCCGCATGGACCGTGACAAAACGCTCTAGACCGTACAGCTACCCCGTGTGGCCCACTATGCATTGAATGATGCCAAACTAGGATGCGCCAGTGACTGAGGTAGTGACTAAGTGACTGCACTAGTGACTGAGGCTGAGACTCCGGTCCGCAGTACTTGCAGCTGAGAGGGCGTTGGCGGCATGTTGGTTGTGAGTCTGTCTTTGACCTCTCTCCTGACAAGAGCACTTGATCCAGCGCCGACTATCGGTCTTGTTGCTACATCTTTGCCGACCGGTTTGCTGGTGACAGCTTACACCAGCACAACACCACCGTCAATGGCACGACAAAACCTGTGTAATACCACAAACACAGATACCTCATTAAGGACCCTACCCTCAGAGGACCTCCCTCCCTCCCTCCCCCCCCCCCCCCCAGGTGAAAACCTGCAATGGAAAACATGGAAAAAGTTGTAGTCCCTCAACAGACCAAGAAGCAGTGTGGGTAGAACAAAGGATATAACGGCCAAATGGAACTATCTTGGGGACCCATCAACTTAATGTGAATGTCGAGCTGAACAAACCAAGTGACTGTACAACTGCCCTCCCCAGTTTCCTACACCCTGGAGGACCTGTTGTGGGCCAGGGACAATGCCGTATAGCTCGCTAATTTTTGGTCTCATTATATTTTGTGTTTGTAATCTGTACATACGTAACTATTATTATTTGGCTCTATTTACCTCACATTGTATCTATATTTCCTTCGTATGCATTAATTTTATATATCTAGGCTACTTTTATCTTTTTGTATATTCCGTATGCTGCTCTTTTTATACGAATAAATAAATAAATGCCCGAAGAACATTGCAGTGTACATTAGGACAATAAAGCCACTGCAATATAGTATTTCACGCCTAATAACTGGGCTTCAACTTTAATCATACGTCTGTTACTGTATGGGACTAACAGTATCTGTGCAAGAATATGATGTAGACGAAAGCGATGAGAGATGGAAGTTTGGATCGCCCCGGGGAGCTTGCTGTGGTGGCCAAGGGGCTCAAGCCGACCATTCGCGTCAAGCGGAAGATCCGGCTTCGAGTTCTGGCCCATGCAAAAGTTTTCATTGTCACCAGTGCCTAGTGCAGACAAAGTTTAGCAATATTCGCAAATGCAAATATGGTTCTCATTTACTAAAGAATTTTCGGGAAATCGCTTGAAACCTAAATCTGGATGGAATTTGAACTGGCGTCCTCTCAAATACTAGTCCGGTGTCCTACTACTGTGCCACTATTTTTTTCCTTTCTTTTTGCACCAACTAATTCGGTGAAACAAAATGTCTCATGTAATACTGCGCCATGATAAATATTTGCTTAGTAATGAGACAAGTCCCGTTTCTGTGATGTGGAGCTCGTAGATGGCGGCTATAATTTAACTTGAGCCACAGTAAACGGAAAACTATTTACGGTACTGACAACCAACTTTGTGGGAATGATGTTCAGACTACAGGCTGCAGGATTCGCACTGTTAGTGGTGTTAGTGTCGTAAGTTGTCGTTAGGCGCCGGTACTGGTACGGCGACGTGCGGCTGGAACACAATCATTAATGTCCATTGCAACTGCAGACAGTCAAGGAGGGTCTGGACAAGGTGAAAAGGGCTTTCCTCGTAAAGCTGTTTTATCAGAACAGCAACAACAGTGCTGCTGCACCATGCAGCTCCACTTCGCATTCCTAGTGAAGCCACTCGGTTATTCCATAACAGTATAACAGATTTGGAGAAGGGCGCACCACTGGTCGATCGTTCCAAACTGCGTGGCCATCAGAACTACCAGATTTGAACCCGTGTGATTTCTGGCTGTGGGGTTACCTGAAGGACTTGGGTTATCAACGGGACACCAACATACGTCCGAGGCTGAAGATGAACATTGCGAGTGTGGTAGCCAACACGCCACCTGAGATGTTTCGGGCAGTAGCAGAACAGTGTCTAGAGCGGTTCTAGATACTGATGGTCGTCACATTGAGCAACGTTACTAGCCTGGAATGTAAACATGGTGCGCAATTGACAATTGTTACCTTCTTATGTGGAAATTAAGATGTGTTTCTTTCGATGGTTTATTCGTTATTTCTAACTATTGAATGGTCAAATGGCGTAGCGATGGTGTACACCAGTTCGGTGGACAATTTCGCCTGATGACAACACAGTGAGCGCAATGTCTGGGTTTGAACTGACGCTTCGAGACAATGTGCCGTTAACGAATGGAGACACAGCATTTTCCCTTGGGCTGCACTGAGAATGTAGCTTTCCTTTCATCTCTGTTAAACAGGTATCAGTGACAGATCAATTTCATGAGGTCAAAAGCGTATTGAGAAAGAGGTTTCTCAAAAAAGAGAAAACACGAATATGCAAGTAAAGAGGATGGAGCAAAAATTACTTGAGCGAGTCACTGACTGTGACAGGTTCGTAGTTATCGTAGTTATAGTAGCAGTTATTATTAAATAACGTTTATATTTATGGTACGTGCAGTTCAGGACTCATATTCCGACGTGCCAAAGCAGTTCCATGTAACTTTCAAGAATTCTCGAAGAAAACGACTTTGAAATTTTCCCATGTTCTGTAACGCTTTAGATAAAAGTTCTTTTCTTCATGGGCTGCCTGTCCCTGTGACATAATGCTCGAATCCCGTGTGAATGGCCCCAGTTCGATTCCAAACTGTGGTAAACTTTTAAAGAAAGGTGCATGTTCTACTGTTGTAGAACATAAAACATATACAGATGAAACAAGAATAATTTTTAACGTTTTTTTCTAATTTCAACATTCTTTATCAACAATCTTCTACAAAATATCAGTATTTTAGACTTTACATTTGTAATGAAAACGATATTTTTTGTGCTATATGTATTTAGAAATAAGAAGACGTGTATTTTTCAACAAAAAGAGCGATTAGATATCTGTTAATAAGCATATATTTGATGAATTTGGTATTTAAGGGACGCAGGTATTCGAACTGAACGAAATAAATAACAATGAAAAAAATAGTGATTCGAACCAGCAACATAGCAGTTACCAGTTTCGAGCGCAACCGACTTTTTCCCCATCTTCCTGTATTTTTCACGGAAATGCTCATAAAACAAGCAACTTTGTTTAAAAATTTGCATCAGTTAGAAAAAGAAATCAGGCGCCTAAAATGGAAGCAATCATTGAGAGCCATACGGCCTGTCGAA
Source organism: Schistocerca serialis cubense (assembly GCF_023864345.2). Taxonomy (NCBI): domain Eukaryota; kingdom Metazoa; phylum Arthropoda; class Insecta; order Orthoptera; family Acrididae; genus Schistocerca; species Schistocerca serialis. Next base: position 93,150,443 of record NC_064645.1, read on the forward strand.
AACTTGGCAAACTTCAAAGCCGATTTCCTCGAGAATTATTGAGAGTTGCATCTAACTGCTATAGGGGACTGACCTATGAGTTCTGAATTTCATACACGATACATATAAACAACATGAAAAAACCGTTTGCCTTGTGGTCTCCTTGTTAAAAGCTACAGTCAGCTATGTGCCGTAACAACGGAAGCCTTTGTATGGTGTGCATTGCTATTGGTGGTACAACTGATAGGACTCTCTAATCTTTGAATATAGAGAGTAACAGTTGCCAGATAATTTAGGAGAATCTACTGAGATGCATTTTAAATTTCATTTTCTGTTTATGAGGACTCTCAATTTCTTGCTTGATGTTCATAGACAACATGGACTAGACTAAATGTACATTATTTTTAAATCACACATTGTGGTTGCGAAATCAGAATTAAAATGAAATTTGTAATAAAGCTTATTCCATTCCACGATGGGCTGTAATTGCAGCAACCGGTTTCGACAAATAAATAACAGACAGTCCCGGTTGCAAAGTTATTTTTGTTACAAATAATGCGTTCGGCCTGGTTAAGACTTCTTCAGATTTACTAAAAGAAAAGGGAAAGAAAGGATGTAATTACACAAAATTACTAGTTAATGGGCATTGTTCTAAGCTGCGCACATGTTTGAAAAAATTAAAAAGCAACCATGGCCCTTAACTTGCAATTTTATATAATTACAGCCTTGCTTTTCCTTTTCCTTTAGAAAGTCTGAGGAAGCCCTAATCAGGCGAAATGCTTTATTTGTAATAACAACTTCGCAACTCAGACTGTCTCTTTATATAATGAAATTTATAAGTGTTCTTATCGAAAACCACCACTTAAGAGTAACTGCACTGGGAAATTTCAAAGAGTGATCCGCAAGATAGGCGGTTATGTACCTTAAGCAGTAGTATTAGTCTACATTTTCATTGAAATGAGTATATTCTTTACATTTTCTGCATTATACCGAAAATAATCCCGCAAGGTAATAGGGACGCAAAGGGCGCAAAATAAGAAAATAATCTGTTCTTCATGTCAATAACTGTTAAATAAAACTAACAGTTCCTTTTTGACGCTTCGATAGGTAATATTTTCGAATAACGTCTTTTCTTGCACGTACATTTAGTTTTATACGTAGGGATGTCCAATTATTTACGTCTCTTTCGTAACGTTAAACATATTGATGATATGTTTCCAACCAGATGAATAGATGCAAGGCGCTTATAAAGTATTGACCTTCCTCTTTCCATTTTCTAATTTTTTTCTCAAAATATGATGGTGGCGGAAGCTACTAGGACATCGGAAGCATCAATGCAGATATCATTCACAGACTCTGGTAAAAGAGTTTGAAATAGAGAAAAAAGAAAGATATTTGCAATAGTATGAATGAAAAGTGTAATACTGTAAATACATTCACTTTGTCTCTATTTTAAACCCCTTTGTCAGCTTAGGTGGTACAGTTGGGGTGAAGGAAGGGGATGTGTTACTTCCAGACAGAAAATCTAGTTGCCAAGGGTCAGATCCATCGTTTACCCCAGAATTTTTTCCTGTAACTTCTGTCACCTCTTTCAATGTTTCTTAGTGAGAAAAATGCGGAGATGCACCGCCTTTCGAGATGTTCGAATGTTTAAATACACTCCTGGAAATTGAAATAAGAACACCGTGAATTCATTGTCCCAGGAAGGGGAAACTTTATTGACACATTCCTGGGGTCAGATACATCACATGATCACACTGACAGAACCACAGGCACGTAGACACAGGCAACAGAGCACGCACAATGTCGGCACTAGTACAGTGTATATCCACCTTTCGCAGCAATGCAGGCTGCTATTCTCCCATAGAGACGATCGTAGAGATGCTGGATGTAGTCCTGTGGAACGGCTTGCCATGCCATTTCCACCTGGCGCCTCAGTTGGACCAGCGTTCGTGCTGGACGTGCAGACCGCGTGAGACGACGCTTCATCCAGTCCCAAACATGCTCAATGGGGGACAGATCCGGAGATCTTGCTGGCCAGGGTAGTTGACTTACACCTTCTAGAGCACGTTGCGTGGCACGGGATACATGCGGACGTGCATTGTCCTGTTGGAACAGCAAGTTCCCTTGCCGGTCTAGGAATGGTAGAACGTGGGTTCGATGACGGTTTGGATGTACCGTGCACTATTCAGTGTCTCCTCGACGATCACCAGTGGTGTACGGCCAGTGTAGGAGATCGCTCCCCACACCATGATGCCGGGTGTTGGCCCTGCGTGTCTCGGTCGTATGCAGTCCTGATTGTGGCGCTCACCTGCACGGCGCCAAACACGCATACGACCATCATTGGCACCAAGGCAGAAGCGACTCTCATCGCTGAAGACGACACGTCTCCATTCGTCCCTCCATTCACGCCTGTCGCGACACCACTGGAGGCGGGCTGCACGATGTTGGGGCGTAAGCGGAAGACGGCCTAACGGTGTGCGGGACCGTAGCCCAGCTTCATGGAGACGGTTGCGAATGGTCCTCGCCGATACCCCAGGAGCAACAGTGTCCCTAATTTGCTGGGAAGTGGCGGTGCGGTCCCCTACGGCACTGCGTAGGATCCTACGGTCTTGGCGTGGATCCGTGCGTCGCTGCGGTCCGGTCCCAGGTCGACGGGCACGTGCACCTTCCGCCGACCACTGGCGACAACATCGATGTACTGTGGAGACCTCACGCCCCACGTGTTGAGCAATTCGGCGGTACGTCCACCCGGCCTCCCGCATGCCCACTATACGCCCTCGCTCAAAGTCCGTCAACTGCACATACGGTTCACGTTCACGCTGTCGCGGCATGCTACCAATGTTAAAGACTGCGCTGGAGCTCCGTATGCCACGGCAAACTGGCTGACACTGACGGCGGCGGTGCACAAATGCTGCGCAGCTAGCGCCATTCAACGGCCAACATCGCGGTTCCTGGTGTGTCCGCTGTGTCGTGCGTGTGATCATTGCTTGTACAGCCCTCTCGCAGTGTCCGGAGCAAGTATGGTGGGTCTGACACACCGGTGTCAATGTGTTCTTTTTTCCATTTCCAGGAGTGTGTGTGTGAATTCCTATGGGACCAAACTGCTGAGGTCATTGGTCCCTAGACTTACAAACTGCTCAAACTGATTTATGCTGAGAACAACACACACACACACACACACACATGCCCGTGGGAGGACTCTAATCTCCGGCGGGAGAGGCCGCGCAGACCGTGACATGGCGCCTCAAACCTCGCGGCCACTCCGCGCAGCGCCTTTCGGGATCCGCGTTAAGCTGTATGTCCCCCTACAACTGGTTGGGTGAGCCAATTCGGACGCCGGAGGAAGTAACGGCGTACCACCTTCAACAGGGCTGTGTCTGGAAAAGCACTGCGGTGTTCGCACTAACATTGGGATTATGACAGCTGTATCTTCTAAGTTTGTAAATTACTGAGAGGAGAACTTCTAAAAAATAAGATCAATGAGCTGTCTAATTTAGATTTCAAAGTCGAGGATATGTCACCGATATAACTTTGGCTCTGCTTAAAATGCCTACTAAAATGAATGTGCAAAGTAATAAGCATCCACCTGCGCAACGGTTCGGGAAGTGCTGTCTTACATCGAACTGCTTTTCAACTCAAGCTTACCGCGTTTGTGCTCAACTTTCCTTGTATGAGTCAGTTCGCGAACTGACCCTGCAGATCGTTCCAATGAAAGAATATCCATTTCACTAATACTATTGTCTACTAACCAATAGTTCAGGTGCACATGACGACGTCGCAAGCAGACAATGAACACACAGAGAACGTATATGACGATACTGAAAGGGTAATTCAATACGTAAAGGGAGATGAAAAACTAAAAGTCATGGGGGATTAGTATGGGGCTGTAGGGGAAGGGATAGAAGAAAGGATTACCGGACAATATGGGCTTTCAAGCAGGAATGAGAGAGGACAAGAACTGATAGAGTTCTGCAATAAATTTCAGATGGTAATAGCAAGTACTCTGTTCAAGAATCACAAGAGGAGAAGGGCGGGAGACACATGAAAATTTCAGTCATATTACGCCATAGTCAGGCAGAGATTCCGCAATCAGACATTCGGTCGTAAGGCGTACACAGGTGCAGATATAGACTCACATCACAATGTAGTAGTGATGAACAGTAGACTGAAGTTTAGGAGACCTGCCAACAATAGTCAATGCGCAAAGAAGAGGGATACGGAAGTGCTTAGGCATGACGAGATACGCTTGAAGATCTCTGAGGCTATAGATCCTGCGATAATGAATAGCTCAGTAGGCAGTTCGGTTGAAGAGGAAGATAACTGTAAGCAAACCATGGATAACTGAAGAAATACTTCTGTTGATCGGCGAAAGAAGGAAGTAGAAAAATGTGGGGGGAGATTCGGAAATATAGAAATAAAAGACCCTATGAATGAAATAAATAAGACGTGCAGGGAAGCTAACGCGAAATGGCTGCAAAAAATGTGAATAAATCGAAAAAGAAATTATTGTCGCAAGGAATGACTCAGCATATAGAAAAGTCAAAACAACCTTCGATGAAATTAAAAGCAAAGGTGGCAACATTAAGAGTGCAATGCAAGTAGAAAAATGTTAAAGGAGATTCGGAAATATAGAAATATAAGTCTCTTAGGAATGAAATAAACAAGACGTGCAGGGAAGCTAAGGCGAAATGGTTGCATAAAAAATGTGAATAAATCGAAAAAGAAATGATTGTCGCTAGGAATGACTCAGCATATAGAAAAGTCAAAACAACCTTCGGTAAAATTAAAAGCAAGGGTGGCAACATTAAGAGTGCAATGGGAATTCCATTGTTAAACACAGAGGAGAGAGCGGATAGGTGGAAAGAGAATCTGAAGGACTCTATGGGGACGACATCTTGTCTGATGACGTAATACAAGAAGTAACACTACTCGATATAGAAGAGATAGCGGATCCAGTATTGGAAACAGAATTTAAAAGAACTTTTGACGACTCAAGCTGAAATAAGTGAAAGGGGATTGATAACATTGGATCGGAATTTCTAAAATTATAAAATAGTAAGAGCTGGAAAGTTCGGGAATTATCGCAAAATCAACTTAACAGCTCATGCTTCCAAGTTGCTGATAAGAATAATATACAGAAGAACGAAAAAAAAACTAAGAATCAGTTAGATGACGATCGGTTTGGCTTTAAGAAAGGTAAAGGCACCAGAGAAGCAGTTCTCACGTTGTGGTTGGTGATGGAAGCAAGACCGAAGAAAAATCAAGACACGTTCACTGGATTTGTCGACCTGGAAAAAGCGTTCGACAATATATAATTGTACAAGATGTTCGAAATTCTGAGAAAAATAGGGTGCAGCTATAGGGAAAAACTGGTAATATACTTGTACAAGATGTACAGGAACCAAGAGGGAACAATAATAGTGGAATATCAAGAACGGAGTGCACGTTTTAAAAAGTGTGTAAGGCAGGGACGGAGTCTTTCACCGCTACTGTTCAATCTGTATATCGGAGAAGCATTGAGAAAAACAAAATAATGAGTCAAGAGTAGGGTGAAAGGGTATCAGTGACAAAATTCGCTGATGACATTACTATCCTCAGTCAAAGTGAAGATTACAGGATATGTTGGAAGTCAAAGTGAAAATTACAGGATATGTTGGATGGAATGAATAGTCTAACGAGTACAGAATATGGATTGAGAGTAAATCGAAGAAAAACGAAAATAGTGAGAACTAGAAGAAACGAGAACAACGCGAAACTTATCATCAGAATTGGGGATCACGAATGCCTAGGCAGCAAAGTAAGATATGTCGGACGGAGCAAGAAAGACATAAAATGCAGACTATCACTGGCCAAAAGGGCATTCCTTGCCAAGAGAAGTCTATCAAATACAGGTCTTAATTTGAAGAAGAAATTTCTGAGAATATACGTTTGGAGCACAGCATTGTATGATAGTGAGACATGGAGTATGGGAAAGCGGGAATAAAAGAGAATCGAGGCCTTTGGGAACGTTGAAAATTATGTGGACTGATAAGGTAAAGAATGACAAGGTTCTCTACAGTAAGGGCGAGGAAAGGGACATATGGAAAACATTGGCAAGAAGAATGTGTATCAACAATGTGACGGTCTAGCGATGAGTAACTGTTTATCATGTGTCCTGGTGGACATTTATACAAACGCACTGGAAACGAAGGTTTTCAGAGAGAATCAAGAATGTGGAACAGTGTTGGCTTTTATAGACGGTACGTTGCTGATAGATTCATGATCGTAAACGGTTCAAGAGAAACACTGGATAACTTGAAGACGGTATTTAATTCGAATCCTAAAAATGTCGCATTCTAGCTGGAGCATGAGGCAGAAATGAAAATTAATTTTCCAAACCTTATGGTGCCCAGAAAAGAGAATTGTTTAGAGTTTGCAGTTCACAGGAAACCGACTCACACCGACACGATTGTCCATAACAACTCTTAACAATCCTAGAAGTCGTAAGATGGCAATCCTTTAACACAGTGGTGGCACGCGTATGCAAACTGCCGTTGGATGGGATGGAGATAGGCACCGAACTCAAGATGCTCGAGCAGATAGCTGTTGCCAACGGTTACAGATCTGAAGTTGTAAACAATCTGTACCGTAAGCATAAATTCCAAAAGTGATGCAAAATTGTGTACAGTACAACGCACCTGTTAAGAAACAAAGACATACGCTAGGTAAACCAGCCGAGGGCAAAACATACACCAAATTCTAGAATGCAGGTGTCTACAAATCACGATGTGGTACCTGTGATAAATACAGGGTGATTCAAAAAGAACACCACAACTTTAAAAATGTGTATTTAATGAAAGAAACATAATATAACCTTCTGTTATACATCATTACAAAGAGTATTTAAAAAGGTTTTTTTTCACTCAAAAACAAGTTCAGAGATGTTCAATATGGCCCCCTCCAGACACTCGAGCAATATCAACCCGATACTCCAACTCGTTCCACACTCTCTGTAGCATATCAGGCGTAACAGTTTGGATAGCTGCTGTTATTTCTCGTTTCAAATCATCAATGGTGGCTGGGAGAGGTGGTCGAAACACCATATCCTTAACATACCCCCATAAGAAAAAATCGCAGGGGGTAAGATCAGGGCTTCTTGGAGGCCAGTGATGAAGTGCTCTGTCACGGGCTGCCTGGCGGCCGATCCATCGCCTCGGGTAGTTGACGTTCAGGTTTCATAACTAACCTTTTTCGTAGGACTCTCCATACAGTTGATTGTGGAATTTGCAGCTCTCTGCTAGCTCTGCGAGTCGATTTTCCTGGGCTGCGAACAAATGCTTGCTGGATGCGTGCTACATTTTCATCACTCGTTCTCGGCCGTCCAGAACTTTTCCCTTTGCACAAACACCCATTCTCTGTAAACTGTTTATACCAATGTTTAATACACCACCTATCAGGAGGTTCAACACCATACTTCTTTCGAAATGCACGCTGAACAACTGTCGTCGATTCACTTCTGCCGTACTCAATAACACAAAAAGCTTTCTGTTGAGCGGTCGCCATCTTAGCATCAACTGACGCTGACGCCTAGTCAACAGCGCCTCAAGCGAACAAATGTACAACTAAATGAAACTTTATAGCTCCCTTAATTCGCCGACAGATAGTGCTTAGCTCTGCCTTTTGTCGTTGCAGAGTTTTAAATTCCTAAAGTTGTGGTATTCTTTTTGAATCACCCTGTACTACGTAGGACAGACCTACAGCAGTTTCGAGATAAAATGTAGAGAGCAGATCAGGCCGTCGAACAGAACGGGTTACGTACAGCATCTAAGAACGGAGGGGCATGTTCCAGATACCATAGAGAATACGTTGAGCAGTTTACGCAGAGCAAAAAAATGGAAGCGGAATTATATGTCCTTGAACAGTTGTAAATACAAGTTGTATCAAGAACAATCATCCGATTTGGCACGTCTATATTTCTGAAACTAATAAACATATACAATGAATTTTGTTTTTTGATGAACGGGAATCTCAAAAAGTTTTTTTTCATACCCTTCCATAGATGTTCAGCATGGTCCCCTTGACATGCGTGGCATTTGTCAATGCGGCATTCAAATTGTTACCACTCTGCAGCGAGCATGTTTTGAGTTACACTTTCCACAGCTGCTGTTATGCCTTGTCTCAGTTCATTCATTGTTATTGGTAATGGAGGTACATAAACAGAGTCTTTCATAAACTCCCACAAGAAATAATCACATACAGTCAGATCCGGTGACCTTGGAGGCCAGTAATGTAAGGCTGCATCATTTGGTCCAGTGCGACCGATCCGTCGTTCAGTAATCCTTGATTTAAAAATACCCTCACTTCCAGATGCCAGTGTGGCGGTGGCCCACGCTGTTGGTAAATGAAGTCGTTCGAATGAGCCTCCAGTTGTGGGAAAAGAACGTTCCCAAGCAAATAGAGGTAAGTGCTTCGTGTAACAGTGTTTTCGGCAAAGAAAAATGGACCGCACACCTTTTCCCGTGAAACTACACAAAACACATTAAATTCAGGAGAGTCTCTTTCATGTCGTTCAACTTCATGTTGTTTTTCTGTAGCCCATATTCTAATATTATGACGGTTGAAATTTCCATTTAAAAGTGATGTTGCCTCGTCACTAAACACTAAGCGTGGAAGAAAATGGCCATCCTCCATCTTGCCAAGAACGAAATTACAGAATTCTACACGTTGTTGTTTGACACCTTCATGAAGAGCTTGTACTAGCTGCATTATGTATGGTATCTTGTGTAAACATCGACGTAACAAACGCAGACAGACATCGGGGGCATGTTGATCTGTCGAGCTGCACAGTGAACGTATTTCTCTATGGCGGATGCGTTCGACGCCTGTGTCAGACACTCGGGGACGGCCCAGCAATTTGCCTTTACATAAACGACCTGTTTCTCGGAATTGTTATTTTTCTGTTCTGTAGGAGGACTCACATCATACCCGGTCGCGATGAACAGTTTTTACTGACCCGCACTGAACAAAACGTAGAGCATCAAAACGCCTTCTCTTGTCAACTGGTTCAAATGGCTCAGAGTGCTATGGGACTTACATCTGAAGTCATCAGTCCCTTATAACTTAGAACTACTTAAACCTAACTAACCTAAGGACATCACACACATCCATGGCCGAGGCAGGATTCGAACCTGCGACCGTAGCAGTTGCGCGGTTCCGGACTGACGCGCCTAGAACCGCTCGGTCACCACGGCCGGCTTCTGTTCTCCCGACACCATTTTTACACTGCTGATACCTAGCGAGAACCATGTAAACCTCGAGAGTTTGCTCTTTCGAACAGTACATTGTTCAGGCACATATCTCAAATAACACAATAGTTAAGATTTTTTAAAATCGAATAAATCTTTTTGATACACCCTGCATACTCTAGAGTCCTAAGGTGAAAGAGCCTCACAATCTGTTAAATGAACAGTGAGAATTTCAGTAGAATAGATTTGTAAAATTTTTCAAAAATGTGGTATAATGTATCAAGTGTATGGTTCGGACACTGTACTAGGTGAAGGTACTACCACGTCAAATGTGATGGTTACAGCCCACCGGTATGCACACTGCAATGCATTAGTACCGTTAGAAGTGGTACAGGGTTTGCGCCCAGTCCATCCACGTGACTGTGGATTAGAGTAAAGATGAGCAGTACATAGATAATGAGCAGTTTCAGATGTTTTATATGTATGTAACGTTACTATTGTACCTTTAGGAATTGGTGTTGAAACTCCGACAGCAATGCTGTATGATACAATAGTGAATATGGCCATAGCAAACTGCGAGGCAGTCGGTACTGGAGAGTATGAATTTTTCCGTTTGGTTGGAACAGATAAATATGGTGGTTTGTGTAGGCGCCACATTCGTGTGGTACGGGGCTCATGCAGATGTAATCCATGCCTTGGATCTTCACTAGAACTTTAGCTGTCAGCATGGCCGTACTTATATGTACCACAGTCTACATAGCATATATTCTTTCGTGGCTGGATTACATATGACTTGTGACGTAGTTTTGGTTTCTAAAGGCATGTAATATTTCCATAAATAGTCACTTATAACTAAAAATGTATTTACATTCGTGTGTAAGCAACAAGTGATTTATAATACTGCTTCTACATAGTAGCTAGCACCAGGTATATAACGAGGTTGTGGGCCTGAGTTCAAAACCTGTGATGGGCGTGAGGGCACAGGACGGTCCTACAATAGACTGTATCACACTAGGAATCACTAGGGTAGTGCATTTCAGGGTGCTATAATATCTGGCGCCATCTCACAAGTACCAGCCATAGAAATTAGCATATAATACCTGTTTCTCTATTGACATTTAGGATGGTGTCACGGATGACATTGTTAGCATAATTAGATGAATGACGAACACTAACTTCGCTTAACGAAGGTTTATTCAGCACTTGCACATACAAGAGCACGGAGCGAACTGCCTCCGGCCAGAACATATACTGTATATATACAGCTACAGAACATTCCAGTACAATGGTCCTAGAATTTGTGGATACTTCTATAGTGTACTCGAACCGAAATTATACAACCCAAGCGAGTTTTGAACTCACGACTCTCCATGCCACATTTTAGTATCATAACCACTACACCACGGTGCTACTTAGCTTCTGCTGCGACTTTGCTCCCTTCTTAAGAGAACAGCGTCTCGGTGTTACGTCCTAGTCCGTGAACGAGTCATCGGTCCTGCATACTCCAACTCCCAATAACGGATGCTCGCCCTGACAGTGATCTTAGAACTTGTAACCTCCCCACCGAAATTTTTAAAAGAAAATAAAGCAATACTTAATAGAAATGGGAGCCAAGTGTAACCTCCGCACAAAAATTTTAAAAGAAAAGGACGATACTAATTAGAAATGCTGATGGACATGGCTCTATGCGTAACCTGCCCACAATGAAATGTACTGACAATGGCAACAAAAATGTGAAATTCGCAATCTGACTCAAATATAAATCCTTCAAAAAATTAAAGTCCATTCAGTGACAAGAAAATTCAATTAAACCGAAATATCGGTCTTTGGCCCTGTGTAAAACAATCAGAATTAAAGTCTTACCTCAGAATAAATGGATGTCACATATCTGCTCTTGTTGTTGCGCACCGCTTGGAGGAACTGCATTGCAAATAATAATATTCTCTTTTTTTGTGATTTTAGTGGAATTTTTCTTCAAAAGAAGTGGAATGAAATGGGAAGTGCAACGAAATCTTGAGTTCAATAAAAAATTAAATTTTTGAGAAAATGCTTTTGAAATAAAAAAATTATTATTATTGGGAGACTTGTTGGAGAATAATTACAATAAATAAAATTTTTCATTATCTAATGATTATATTAATTAACAGTATACCTTATTCCTCATCTTGACCAGTGTTGCCGACCGCCTACATCACACAACCGCACTGGGCTGCTACTACTGACCGACCGCTCTGCATGACGACTACAGACTGAGTACCGCTCTCAACTAGACAGAGCTACAGACTCGCAACGACTACTACTGACAGACTCGCAACGACAGAACTGACAGACTCGCTCGCAACACTCGCGCGGTCAAGCGCATACTCTCTGGTCACAGATGCTACAATGCCTCGCCATCGCTGCTATGTTACATACGTGTTTCATAACCCTCCACTGGGGGGGCAAAAATTTGGCAGCGATGGTGAGTCATTTGGACTTGCCAAGCGCGGCAAAATTTTTCTTTAATTAACAAAATTCTACAACTTACAGAATATTTAAATGTTGTGCACACGCACTAAGTACAAAATATATCAGACAAAGACAAAATGTGAGTACAAAACATAGTAGCAAATCAGAAAAATGTATATACAAATTATTTGACAGATAATAAAGTGCACAGGCACTGAAAAAATTCTTTAGCATATGCAGAACAAATAAACAGACTGGCAAGAATAATTAGATGTAGTACATAAAGTAAATGTTGTGCACACGCACTAAGTACAAAATATATCAGACAAAGACAAAATGTGAGTACAAAACATAGTAGCAAATCAGAAAAGTATATACAAATTATTTGACAGATAACAAAGTGCACAGGCACTGAAAATTCTTTAGCATATTCAGAACAAATGAACAGACTGGCAAAAATATTATGTTGACAAGTGACATAAGTGTACTCGCATTGGAGTTCAGCGAATCGAAAAATGTATAACCTATGAACATCTTTTTTTTTTTTTTTTTTTTTTTTATGTGGCAAGAATCAGGATAGGAAAGGGAAGGATTGCATCATGGTTGTAGCACTTTAGATTGCACACAGCTGCTCTGAAAGTCCATATCTTTCCACAGAAGTACAACACCAAGTGACACAACTTGAAGTTCTTTTCCCATCAGAATTTATCAGTGTAGCCAAGACACTGAACTGTCGTAGTAATGTTCCATGTTTTCATTTTGGCAGTACATTAGGTACACCAAACAGTGGGACCATAATAACGTCTTCATTGCTCACGGTGGTGGACAGCATGTCGTGTCAACACCACACTCTTACAAGGCACACCAACGTAGAATTAGTGCAAAACCAAAGATAGTGCTCCATGATCACTAGGATAAACAGGACAAATGGACATTGCAGTAATTCAGGGTAGTCAGCTTATGAGGTGAAGGACATCAAGTCACATAATATTGACAATTACAGACTTAATTAGTAGTTTGTGGCATTCATAGCCCAGTTATTGAACATTTCTGTACCAAGTATGTAGTATTACAGAAAAATGTTCATTAATTGTTGTACATAGAATCAGTAGCCTTCTTTTCCTGGTTACAAAGCATTATGAAATAATCGCATTCTTTTCAGTTACAGAGTATAATTAAGAATCCTTAACCTTCTCCTAATTACAGTTAATTAATCATTTGTCATTCCAATAATCATTAGCCTTTTCCTAATTACAGTTAATTAATCATTTGTCTAATTAATCATTTGTCTAATTACAGTTAATTAATCATTTGTCTAATTACAGTTAATTAATCATTTGTCGTTAATTAATCATTTGTCATTCTAATATAGTAAGAATCATTAGTATTCTCCTAATTACAAAGCATTATTAAACAGTACCATAGTTAATTAATTATGTGTCATTACAATCTATTAAAAATCACTAGCTGGCATCATGGGTAATCGTATTACAATAAACAGTGGCGGTCCTTGGCCAGTTACAAAGTATATTTAGTAAGACAGAATAATGTTCATCAGAAGTCTTAGTTGAAAAGGAGAGTCAATTATTGGCCTAGCATTAACATAATACATTGAGTGATACAAATTATTGGCACTCATTGGCCATTAACCAAAACATGAAAAGTCAACATGGGAAAAAAGGGCTAATTAATGGCATAATTAATAACAATTCTTCAAGTGACATTAATTATTGGCACTCAGTGGCCAGCAAGTATTGAATAGAATCATCATTCAGCATTATTCAGATTATTACGAAGTCATTATTAAAAATCAGTTAATTACAGTCAAATCATTAATAATCACAGGTATTATAAGTAGTATCATTACAATAAACAGTGGCAGTTATTAGCTAGTGACAAAGCATTATTTTGAATATAGTCTCATTAAGAGGTCATTACTCAAGTGACATACTATTCAGAGCTAATCAGTATTATTCAGAATTTTCTCAAACTGGTATCACTATTTGGCACTGTTAATGCATTTTATTTTATTTTTTTTTTTTTTTGTTAGCAATGCATTGCGTTGGGATCGATAATTAATTGCTGAAACATAACACTATTTGCTTTTGACCTATTGCAGCAAATGAGGATAGGTAACGTCATTCGTCATGAGTCAGCTGTAGCAAGATTATGTAACAAAGCAGTACATGTGATCACATTTATAAACGGTAGACACAAATGGGTAAAAAATATAAAAATGCAAGTACTAGAACAGGTATAATAAGTAACAGGTTTAGTAAGTGTCATGAAAAACTTCTCCTGGAAAAAATACAAAAACGGATTATTGACCTGAAAGAAGAAGCGCACACTATGCTGAAAAGTAGTGAACTTCGAATTAACAAGTAGTGAAATGTGTATAAAATGTGTTCCATAGCTGTCCTTTCCAAAACTTTCAGTCATCCTACTATGCAATGTAACACCTGCTGTCAAAGCAAACTGCAACAAATACTTAAATAACTACGTAGCATGAATACATTACTTCAACATTATCCTCATCTGTAAAGAAAAAACTTCATTATCCATCACTTCATTATCCATATTATCATAACTTCATTATTATCATCACCTGTAAAGAAAAACTTCATTATTCATAACAGCATATCCTTCATCATTATTCATCTGTATTCATTATCATCTGCAAAAAATCACTTCATTACTCATTACACAACTATTCCTTATCACTAGCATATTTCATCACTAAAACTAAGATGTGTAGTTCTCTCTGACAGCCTGCATCAATCACCTTGTATTCTGAAAGAAAAAATTAGTTAAGACTGCTATTCTTCGATGAGTATAGTATATTCTTGTTAATGCCTGTTAATCCTGATCCATTTACTCTTCCTCATAAAGTTATTGCATCTCCTTTCGTTTATTCCGTAGGTGAAATTCCCATTTATGTTAAATTTATTTCTTAGAATCATCATTCCTTTCTGAAATTGATGAACAAAGATTAATGTCCTGCATTTAAATCATATACCCCCTAGATAATGACTGGTTTATGGTAACATAATTAACCCTACAGCATAACATGACAGAAAACGTAATATGTTAAAGACGTTGACAGTGTTCAGATGCAAAAATGTACACAGAATAATACAATGCAGTAGCAAAAAAAATGTGAAACAGTCACGATGTTGAGATGTCATAAGGCAAAAAATGTCAAAGTCGACTGGTGTGTGTTATATCGTAACTATTGCACAGTGCATACAAACAAAACTGGAGTACAATCATATACACAAAAAAAAGTGGAAAATGTGCACGGTCTGATGTGTAACGACAAGAAAAGCGACCTGCTAACCTTACCTTGCCGGGCACTTGCCAAGAAAAAATACGATAATCATCAATAAGTAGTCACATAAATATAATTGCAGAAATAGTCATAAATGTGTAAATTCATCTGGAAAAATATGCATGGTCTGATGTGTAACGACAAGAAGAGCGACCTGCTAACCTTACCTTGCCGGGCACTTGCCAAGAAAAAATACGATAATCATCAGTAATTAGTCAGGTGAATTAATTGCATTAGTAAATGGCATCATAGTGTGTTGAATCATACAGTGGTTTCACTCAATAAACGGTTTAATGTTTGAGATATGGTGATTGCCTTTCGATTTTCTGGTTCTCAAAGTTTCGACGTGTACAACATTGGGGTGAGGGATGCTGCGAATCCGATATGGACCTGCGTATAGAAGTTCAAATTTACTGCACTTACCTTTTAATTTGCTGGATAAATAGTGTGTACGTACTAGTATCTTCTGTCCAACGTGAAAGACGCGGCGTGTACAAACCTGTTTTTGCTGTCTTCTCCGGCGCTCTGCGGCACGTTTGATGTTGTTCAGCGCAATGTCAATTATTTCGTGGTGTCGTAGGCGACGACTTTTGGGAAATTCTATTAATTCTTTAATTTTGTTCGGTGGTTCAACGTTTTTCAGTATAACAGTCGGAGATAGCATAGTGGATTCATTTGGAATGGAATTAATTACATCTTGGAATGAGAGTATGTGTGTATCCCAATCAATATGTCTTTTGTGGCAGTATATTCTACACAGTTTACCAATTTCCTTCATTAATCTTTCACAGGGGTTCGAAGAAGCGTGGTACTTGGATATATAGATCGGAGAAATGTTTCTAGCTCGTAACATGCGTGTCCATACGCTACTACGAAATTGTGATCCATTATCAGAAATTACTTTCATTACATGCCCTACATGAGATAGAAAATGTTTTACAAATGCATTTGAAACAGTTTTAGCAGTAGCTTTGCGTAACGGAGTGAAAGTAACAAATTTTGAAGTGAGCTCAACAGCGACAAAAATGTAGCAAAAACCTCTGTTAGTTCTCGGAATCGGACCAAAAATGTCTACTGCGGCCATGTGTCTTAATTTAACAGGTATAATGGGATACAATGTCGGAATATGTGAAGTGGTGTCTGATTTAGCTTTCTGGCAAATTTTACAAGACGCTAAAACTCGTCGTATACGTTTTTCCATGTTAGTAAAATAACAGTTCTGTCTCAGTATAAGAAAACATTTTCTTGCTCCGTAATGTGCGTAACTTAAATGAGTGTACCAAATTAATTTGTTGACCAGTTCGTCAGGTATGCATAATAACTAATTGTTGCTGTCAGGGTGAGAGCGGCGAAACAGAATGTCATTGCGCACAGTGTAATGGTTTCTAATCGTAACATTATTCCTATCTTGCCAAAGGTGTTTAATTTCTTTCCACACATTGTCTTTATTTTGTTCTTGCGCTATGTCCTGTAATGACGATGAAATAAAGTTTTCAAATGCAACTTGCTGAATGTACATGACACTGAAATTTGTTTTGCAGAAGTTGGTTGCTACGTCTTGCTGATTGTTGCCGAGAGAACGCGATAGTGCGTCTGCTATAACATTTTGTGTGCCGGGAATGTGAACAATCGTAAAATTAAATTCCTGTAAATAAAGTTTCCATCTACTTAACCTGTCGTGAGTAAATTTAGCCGAAAGTAAAAATTGTATCGCTCTGTGGTCTGTGTAAACGGTGGTATGTCTGCCATAAAGAAAGTGCCTAAATCTCGTGAAAGCCCATACAACACATAATGTTTCAAGTTCTGTAACAGAATAATTTCGTTCAGCGGGTGACAAAATGCGGCTTGCAAATGCGATGTTTTTAATTACTATAGAACCATCTTCTTCGATTTCCTGGAAAATGTGTACGCCTAAAGCGGTGTTGGAACTGTCAGTGGCAATGGAAAAATTTCTACTAAGATCCGGGTGCGATAAAAGTGGAGCATTCAACAAAGCATGTTTCAAATAACATTCTCGTGAACAAAATTCTGCGTGTCAAAAGTAATGTTTGCGTTACTGTAATATGCAATCTGTGCTGTATCTGGTTAAAATTTATCGTACGTGTTATTATTTACGGGAGAATGTTGTGGCATATCCACTATATGAACTGTTCTGTTATTTCTTACTGACGTATTACGCTATCGATGACACCTATTGTCTGGATCATTCATAATTATTTGTTGTTGCCGATGTTGTTGCTGCTCATAAGATCGACTGTTATTAAATGTACGCTGAAAATTGCGCTCATCATTTTTTTACGTCTGTCATGATAGTAATTTCTATACGGCGCATTGTGATACGAGTTGAAATAGTGTGTTATCTGTACGTAGTTATTTCTTTGCTGCCATGCGTTACTATTTGTTGGAGCTGGGACTATACGTGCACGCGGCGAAACATTAAAGTTTGGTTGACCTTGTAGACTACATTGTTGGTTAGGTATGCCAAGCGGTTGACTTTCATGTTGTTGCGGTGAAAAGGTCTATTGTTACCAAAAAATGCGTTTGCTGTTAATTTTACACATACTGATGATTACGATTTTTATCTGTTATTTAAGTTCTCGTGATTCTGGAGTGCCTAATGAAAATTGTCACATTCGGTAAAAAATTTGTCTGATCGGGTTTTCATTACTCGTTTCTTAATACTAGGTAGAGCAATAGTTAAAGAGCAGTTTTGATAGATATAAAGGATAGTAGAAGAAAAGGCAGCAGTGCAGAAAACTAAAGATGAAATAGCACTACTACAGCTCGGGGCCCTATGCTCGCTACGGCACATATTCATTAAAGCGTAATGAATCCCCTGAGGTCATTTACGCACTGCAAATAAATTTTAGCTTTTGCGTTGCAAGCAATAGCGGTAAAATTCCAAAAGTAAATCGCTGTATTCTTGCTAATTCCAGTTTCTGCATAATACGTAATGCTGATGAAAATACAATAGCAAATTGCCGCCTCTGGTTCAAAGCTAGTTTCTGCATTACAGGTAATAGCGGTGAATGTACAAAGATAAATTGTCGTATACAGTGCAAATCGTGTACCTGTACGCTGTCATTATTAAATTCCTTACATTTTCTTACAAATGCAAATTGCTCGAAATCTACGTTCTCGTCACTCAGTTTGATAACACGTTCAGGTTTGTGTGTGAATCTGTTCGTCTGTGTCATTTCGGATTTCAAGTTGCGTAGCTTTTCAGATTTTAAGTCGCGTGGCTTTTCGGATTTTAAGTCGCGTAGTCTCTGTAAATTGTTCACATTATACACGCTGCGTGACTCTGACAAATGCTCGCAACGTGGCGTCTGCTGTATGTTATTAACTGAAGTGTTTTTCATTTCTGTTACTTCTTGTTGTAAACTTGACAACTTCCTCCGTAACGTATTGTGAGATGAATCGATCTCATTAATTGTCTGCTGTAAATTTTGAAATTCAGGTGTTTGGATAAATGAAACCGGTGCAGTATCGTCTGATTTATTGTCATTAGCATTTTCGATAACATCAATACGACTGGCCAATTCATCACATCTTTCAGCCAGTATTTTAACCTGATCATCGGTTTTAGAATCAGACGCATTAATCTGTTTTTGCAACTTGCGCGTAGTTTCGTTCAGTTTTTTAACATCAGCTTTGATAACATCACAATCCTGTGTTAGATCTAATTGTTCGAATCTATCTGTCACTGTTTGAATATTTACTGTGTGTGTATCTGTTTTTGATTTAAGGTCAGAAATTTCATCCCGTAATTCCGCGTTCAATTGTTCTATGGTATTAATTTTGTCGGACACTGTAGTAATATTATTGTCTACATACGTCTTCGCTTTCGCGAATATTTTACGTTTGTCCTCTTGTCTTTGTGCAGTGATTGTTTCCATGACTTGTCGTTTTACTTTGTTTTGATCCTGAATAAATCTGCGGAAACGCGTATCACTGTTCTGTATGTGCTGATTAAAGCGCTCGTTAATCTGAGTGTTCTGCTGTTCGAATTTCGCGTCTATCTTTGCGTCCATAGTGCGCGAAAGTTCTACCGTCATTGCTTTAAACTCGTCGCGTAATTGTGTAGCTTTTTCAGAGCATAGTTTAGCGACTCCGCTAATTTCGTCTCTGAGTGTTTCTGTTGCGGCTGTTTGCATTTCTCTTAATTCTTGCGAAACAGATTTAATTTCTTCGCTATTTTTTTGTGAACAAGCCTCAATTTCCGCTCGCAGCTGTTCCTTAGTGTCATGGCACTGCGCAGCAACGGCTCTAATTTGTTCACTGAGCTGTCTCGAATTGTCGTCTAATTTTTCATTTAAGTGTTGTTTGAGATTTTCATTATCTTGTTTGTTCTGTTCCCTAAGTTGTTTAAAATTTTCGTTCTGTTCACTAAATTGTTGTTTGAACTCTTTACTACTGTTGTCTTGGTTTTCCATCATTTGGTTAATTCGTTGCAGCAATAGTGTCATAATTTGATCCGAACCAAAATTAGCATTTCTATTCTCAGTACTGTTTAATGATATCCCTGCAGTTGCCGCACTTTGTGTGACCATTTGGTCATTTTGCAACTTACAAAAAGGATTATCAGTCCGATGTACACTGTCACTCACTATTTCGGAATTAAATAAATCCGTCTTACTTTGTGTATCCTGTTCATTTTCATTAGACAAATTCGTCTGTTCGTCACTTAAATTTTCCAAATCGGGTGTGTTAAGCTCGGCAGCGCTCATTACCATAGAGCATTCTGCGTCATCAATTGTCGTCAAGTTAACAGACGAGACAATTGAGTTCGTTTGTTCATCATTAAGGTGAAAGTCATCATTAGTGGTTGGAATGCACTGATTGTTAGTGAACGCAGGATTGTCATCATTACGTTGCGTATCACAATTACTATCGGTCACGTTGTTTAAGTCGGTAATTTCATTCACAATACTTCGCGATACACTATTCACAGTCTTTCGCGGCATTTTTGCAACAGTCACAAATATTCACAAAACAATAAGCACAAATGCAAAAGCAACACACAAATACAATAGAGCAACGAATTGTCGTTGACCTGTAGAAAAAAATTACAAGTTAATAAAAGCGTTGCGCCAAATTCTAATTATACTTAAGCAAATAAGAGCAGATATCTGACTGTCGCTCAAAAGACTCTCAACGAAATTCGATCCTGGACTGGGTGTCGCCAAGTGTAACCTCCCCACCGAAATTTTTAAAAGAAAATAAAGCAATACTTAATAGAAATGGGAGCCAAGTGTAACCTCCGCACAAAAATTTTAAAAGAAAAGGACGATACTAATTAGAAATGCTGATGGACATGGCTCTATGCGTAACCTGCCCACAATGAAATGTACTGACAATGGCAACAAAAATGTGAAATTCGCAATCTGACTCAAATATAAATCCTTCAAAAAATTAAAGTCCATTCAGTGACAAGAAAATTCAATTAAACCGAAATATCGGTCTTTGGCCCTGTGTAAAACAATCAGAATTAAAGTCTTACCTCAGAATAAATGGATGTCACATATCTGCTCTTGTTGTTGCGCACCGCTTGGAGGAACTGCATTGCAAATAATAATATTCTCTTTTTTTGTGATTTTAGTGGAATTTTTCTTCAAAAGAAGTGGAATGAAATGGGAAGTGCAACGAAATCTTGAGTTCAATAAAAAATTAAATTTTTGAGAAAATGCTTTTGAAATAAAAAAATTATTATTATTGGGAGACTTGTTGGAGAATAATTACAATAAATAAAATTTTTCATTATCTAATGATTATATTAATTAACAGTATACCTTATTCCTCATCTTGACCAGTGTTGCCGACCGCCTACATCACACAACCGCACTGGGCTGCTACTACTGACCGACCGCTCTGCATGACGACTACAGACTGAGTACCGCTCTCAACTAGACAGAGCTACAGACTCGCAACGACTACTACTGACAGACTCGCAACGACAGAACTGACAGACTCGCTCGCAACACTCGCGCGGTCAAGCGCATACTCTCTGGTCACAGATGCTACAATGCCTCGCCATCGCTGCTATGTTACATACGTGTTTCAAACTTCTTTTGCCACTACGCTCTTGGTCACCTTTCCGCTTGTTGCCTGTTCCTGGAGCTTCGAATTTACCCTGGATCGCAAGATCCTTACAGGGCTTAATTCGAAGGACGTGGACCGTATCTCTGATCTTTCGTCGTCTTGTGTCGGGGTCGAAATCTTCAACTTCATAAGTAACATCAGACAACTATCTTACAACCTCATAAGGTCCAAAGTAGCACCTGAGGAGCTTCTCAGAGATATCAACCTTCCGAACAAGAGTGAAGACAACAGGGAGGTGGCTCGCGTCATACGTTCGGCGATCGTTTTCTGGAGCCTGCAGCGTGCTGAGTCGAGCTAACTGCCGAGCATCCTCAGCTCAGGTTGACACCTGGCCGATGTAGTCGTCGTCCACGTCATCAGGGTGTAACAGGAACACAGTATCCACCGTCGTAGTCGCCTCACGCCCATGCACCGTTAAAAATGGAGTAAATCCTGTGGTGTCTTTTTTGGTGGTGTTGTAGGCAAACGTCACGAAAGGCAGCATCTCATCCCAGTTGCTCTGCTCAACACTGACGAACATTGATAGCATGTCGGAGAGCAGCGCGCTTCGTTACAGGATCATTTAGTAATCGCGAAAGCGTTACGGAGATGATAGATAAACTCCAGTGGAAGACTCTGCAGGAGAGACGCTCAGTAGCTCGGTACGGGCTTTTGTCAAAGTTTCGAGAACATACCTTCACCGAAGAGTCAAGCAGTATATTGCTCCATCCTACGTATATCTCGTGAAGAGACCATGAGGATAAAATCAGAGAGATTAGAGCCCACACAGAGGCATACCGAAAATCCTTCTTTCCACGAACAATACGAGACTGGAATAGAAGGGAGAACCGATAGAGGTACTCAAGGTACCCTCCGCCACACACCGTCAGGTGGCTTGCGGAGTATGGATGTAGATGTAGATGTAGATGTAGATGTAGAGGGCGTTCAGTAAGCCCGTTAGCCAGTCGTCATGTGATGAGTAATGTTGCACCGACGGTTTATCTCTGTCACAAGATTCGATTGAAAAACTTTCCCTCTGTGTCATTTCTCTGGCGCGTTGCGTATCCGGCACTATCGATAGCGACTTGTATTTCTGTTTCCGTCTGGTTCGGACTGCACAGGCGCTGAAGCGGCTGCTGCCCTCTGGAGCGTTTTTCGCGGGGGGCCGCGCTCGCTCGGCTCGGCAATTGGATTCGCACCGAGCTGATCGTATTTTTCCTTCCGCCCCGGCACGAAGGTGTGGTCTCTTTGTTGGCGGGCCTCGCTGATTTGGGCGTTGGGCAGTGTGGCGTGTTGATGATGTGGTGTAATGGACAACTGATGGATTCCCGCACGAGATCGCTCGAGGTTCTCAGCCTCTGAAAAGGATGCCACTATATCGCTTGGGTTTCCGCACCCAGGAGTTGTAAGGACTGCAGGGCAGGTTTTCTGCGTGTTTGCTCTGTCTGCTCTGCGTGGCGGGGTTCGTTTCACCTTACTTCACCTTACTTCAGCTGTTGTTCATATTTTCTGCGTGATTCCGTTTTAGCCAGAGTCTGGGTGTCGAGTTTTCTGCCGGCCGCGGTGGTCTAGCGGTTCTAGGCGCTCAGTCCGGAGCCGCGCGACTGCTACGGTCGCAGGTACGAATCCTGCCTCGGGCATGGATGTGTGTGATTAGGTTAGTTAGGTTTAAGTAGTTCTAAGTTCTAGGGGACTGATGACCATAGATGTTAAGTCCCATAGTGCTCAGAGTCTCGAGTTTTCTGCTGGTGTGTACCCGGTCGTCGCCCCTGTTTTCCCGTCCGGGGGGCAGCCGTATCTGTTGGTGGGAATTATTTAGCAATGTGTGTTTTGCGTGGACCTGGTGTGCTCACGCGCCTTGATTCTGAGTTGAAATTGCTGTGGTCAGGCTGGCTCGGTTGCTGGAGTGTGTGTTATTGCTTTTCTGGCTTGCTGGGGACTGCGAGCGCGCCTGTTCCGTTTGTGATGTGGCAACAGTCTGATATTTTTATGTGTGCTTGTTAAGTTGCTAGCAATTGCTTTTAGCCTTGTGCTTACTTATTTTATTTAAATTTCTGGCCATTGTCATTTGTCTGTTCTTTTACCTTTATTTATTTGTAGTGTTAATTAAGCCTAAGACGATGTCCAAGGTGCTAGCAATTGATTTTAGCCTCGTGTGAACTTAATCCTATTTAAATTCTTGGGCATTGGCATTTGCTTGTTCTTTTACTCTTATTTATTTGTGGTGCCCAGTCAGACCTTGGTATCTGCCAACCTTATTTTGGCTACTGGCGTTCAGGTGCAATATTGTCGGATCTATCCCGGATTTGTCATTAATTGAGAGTTTTTTTATACTATATTTTTGGTAGTAGGTTTGGCAAGTGCACTTGCGTATGGTATTTATTGTGTTTACCCCTCCCCCCTTCTTACTCCTTCGTGTAAACTGATTTTGGCAAGATTGCTAGGTGGCCTGTGTTATTACCTATGTAAGTTTGCCCGCTGCTGTAGTCATAACATGTTTTGACCGGCAAGCGGCCCATGTTGGCGAAAGTTTGAATGTGTTTTGCGCTGTTGATGTTGGGCCTTGCCGTACATACATTTAGTCGTGTATGTGTTGTTGTGTTAAGGATTTTAGGGCATTTTTAACTGAGATACCTGTTGAAAATTTTATCACTCTTTTGAAGAAGGTATAGGAAGGAGTAACTTCAACTGAAAATTTAATTGTAAATTATACATTTGTGCTTCACATTTAAAAATTTGTCTGTATTAGGTGAAAGTATGTAGTTTAATGCACAACGATTATTTGTTAATGTATCAAATTGTAAACAGTTTTGAAGTTTCTCTGTTTACCTGTGGTATATAACATGTTTATTACCTCATATTGTAAGCAGCTTGATTTGTTTGTGTCTCTGTAATTTGTAAGCCACAGTGTAATTTATTGCAATTAATTGATTGTTTTGGGGGAAATAAACCTTGAATTGTATGTCCCCTTTTCATTAACCGAATCCCATCCAAATCGTCCGCTCACCCTCGATCCGAAATTAACGACCTTGGGGCACCGTGTTTTAATACAATGTCTTCCACGATGAATTTGGCTACCTCGGATGCTTCTGCTGTTTTCACGGCTTTTGTAATGGCATAGCGTGTCAGATAATCAGTGCAAACAATAATCCATCGATTCCCACAAGCGGACGTTAGAAATCGCCGGAGGAGGTCAATCTCTACACGCTGGAAAGGTGTTTCGGCTGGTGGAATTGGTATGAGTCGGCCAGGTGGTTTCTGAGGAACTGCCTTTCTCCTCTGGCACACTCGACAGTGCGACACATAGTGACGGACACTCCTAAATAAACCTGGCAAGAAAAATTTCTTTCGGATTCTATCGCATGTCTTAGTAAATCCTAGATGTCCGACTTCAGGTGTGTCATGGAATTTCTGTAGAACATCTAAGCGCATGTGTTTAGGAATCACTGGTAGCCACCTCTTTCCAAAAGGATCAAAGTTTTTCTTGCAGAATAATCCATTAACTACGTTAAATTGTCATTTCACATCCTCTGACCGATTTAAGGCAAGCGTAACTTGAGATATCTTGGTGTCCTTCTTCTGCTCAGCAGAGAGATCCTGGATTGTAGCGAGACAGCCATTATCTTCATCAAAGTCTTGATGGTCTTGAACTGGGTTTCTTCAGAGACAGTCGACATCTTGATGTTTTCTTCCTATTTTGTACACTATGGTAATGTCATACTCTTGAAGACGTAGTGCCCCCTGGCGCGTCGTCCTGTTGGATCCTTAAGACCTGTCAACCAACAAAGTGAATGATGGTCCTTAACAACTGTGAATTGCCTCCATAGTGATACTGTCGAAATATGCGCATGGCCCAGATCACAGCAAGACATTCTCTTTCTGTAGTTGAATAGTTTCTCTCGGCTTTTGTAAGTGTCCTAGAAGCATAGGCTATAACCTTCTCTTTTCCATCTGAAATTTGCACCAGAACAGCACCGATCCCATACCCACTGGCATCTGTGTGTTGTTCTGTCGGTGCTCTCTCGCCACGCAGACCAAGTACAGGGCCAGTAGTCAGAACTTTACGCAGCACATCGAAAGAATCTTGTTGAGCACCACACCCGGTTAAATTTAGCATCAGCTTTTAACAACTCATGGAGTGGCCTGGTTTTGATACTAAAGTCTCTGATAAAACGATGGTAATAAGAACATAGTCCGAGGAAGCGTCTCACATCCCTAATACTTTTAGGAATAGTAAATTCCGATATAGCTCTCACCTTTTGTGGGTCTGGCCGCACACCTTCGTTTGACACAATGTACCCAAGTATTTTGATTTCTTTTGCTCCAAAGAGACACTCTCTTGGATTAAGTTTCAGTCTGGCTTGTTGGAAACACTTAAGAACGGCCCTCAGTCTTTTTATGTGTTCATCAAATGTCTCTGAGAATACTATAATGTCATCTAAATTACAAAGACACATCGTCCACTTCAGGTGCCTTAGAAGACTATCCATCATTCGTTCAAAAGTTGCTGGTGCATTACACAAACCAAACAGCATTACCTTAAACTCATACAGGCACTCATGGGTGATGAATGCAGTTTTCTTACGATCAGCCTCATCTATTCGATTTGCCAGTATCCCAAGTACAGTTGAGAAAAACTTAGCCTCCTTCAGAAAATATAGCGTATCGTCAATTCGTGGAAGAGGGAAACGTCCTTTTTAGTTATCTTATTAAGCTTCCTGTAATCAATACAAAAGCCGGCCGCGGTGGCCGTGCGGTTCTAGGCGCTCCAGACCGGAGCCGCGCTGCTGCTACGGTCGCAGGTTCGAATCCTGCCTCGGGCATGGGTGTGTTTGATGTCCTTAGGTTAGTTAGGTTTAAGTAGTTCTAAGTTCTAGGGGGACTGATGACCACAGCAGTTGAGTCCCATAGTGCTCAGGGCCATTTGAACCAATCAATACAAAAGAGCCAACTGCCATCTTTCTTCCTGACGGGGATCACTGGTGACGACCATGCGCCCTGCAGAGGCTGAATGATGTCATTCTTCATCATTTTCTCTACCTCGTAGCGAATTATTCGACGTTGTCTTGCTGACACATGGTATGCTCTCCGGCTTATTGGTTGATGGTCTCCAGTGCTAATCCGGTTGTTCACTGTCGATTTGTCTAATTTACTCTCCACCAGTGGATTGAAGCATTCAGAGAACTCTTGAAGAATGGCAAGTAGCTTCTTCTGTTGTCCCTTCGTGAGACCAGGTGATAGTAGAGCTAGAAGATCTTGTCTGGTAGTGGTAGCGCTAATTTCGCCCACAGACTGGTCATGGGAGGTTTCTATGATGCTCAGCTGTTCTTCAATTAACGGATCAGCATTTGCTACGCGCATGTGTCTTGGAAGGATCTGCGGTTCTCGGCGGCAGTTGACTATCCACAATTCACTGAATCCGTTCTTAAACGAGGCGACAGAGGCTGGGATGACCAAGTTATTCTTCAGTGGTATGCTTCACTGACATTCCACAACAAGATCCATGGGTTGATGCATGGCCTAACAACCCTACCACAACAAAGATCAAAAATTAATTATGATTGTAGTGTTGTTCACGCTGCTAAATATTGCATTTTCGGGCAACAACAAAGTTATATTATGTGGCAGGTGTCATTAGAGGACAGTTAATAAAGTCATTTCTTGAAATAATGGATAAACTAGGCACTCATCTTTTCGTGTTTCCCACGCTGTTCTCGTTATGAACTCATGGCTCAATCGTCGAAAATCTAGGTAGTGATGATTCCAAACTCGGATGCAAAGAGGCCTAGGTGTTGTTCTGCGATATTCAAAAGTTTTATAGATGTGTTTCATAAACCATTCTTGAAGATTAAACTTTTGCAAGTTAGGACAATGGTGATATAAAAAAGTAATCATCACTCCAAATTTAAGTTACGCTTGACTCTCTAATACCCTCTTACGCGCCCAAAAATCAGAGTTACAAGTACGTCAATGATCATAGTGACAAAAGAAAGAATACACATAAAATAATATCATTGCAATATATACATATCGATGTATCGAAGTACCTCTACAGTAATGAAATCAGATCTGAATGTTGTCACAGAAATATGTTAACTATTTTACAGAAATACAGTAGAATATTGCTGGTATCGAGAGGTTGAGGTGAGGTGCCGTAATGGTTACGTAATTCAAGTACCATTACAATGGCATGACACGTGACAGTTACCTTTCTAGCGCTGACTGCAGGAATGATCACTTCATCCAGCACACATAGTCTCCACACACTCGGATGCGCATCTTTCTGTCCACAGTATCTCATTCCGTCTAACATAATCTTCGAGCGACCACAATCTATAACTGCCTGAGAATCTTTCAGAAAGTCCCACCCGAGAATGACGTCATGACTACACTACGATGTATTCTAAGGGCTGTGTATGGCCACTTATACCCACATGAATGGTACATATTCCTGTAGGTTTTACATATTTCCCATTAACCACCCTTAGCAGAGTTGTTTTGCTGTCGACGAATACGGTTTTCTGCACCTGGCGACGGTACTTCTTCGAAATGACTGAATATCATGCTCCAGAGTCCACAAGAGCTTGGGCTGGTCGGTCATCCATGAGGACATCGTCGTAGTTTCCTATCATCTTTGTTGTGGTCGACGGAGGAGGATTTTTCTCTTCGGCGGCCTCACCTCCAAGCAAGGTCGCACCCTTTAGTTTTCCAGTTGCGGTGGCTAGGTGATCGGCTGGAGCTTCTAAACGGCGATGGAGACCTTGGTCGGCGTGTTGGGGAGCGTCCCCTCCAGCGACTAGCTACGTCGTCCTGCACCCACATCTTCTTGTTCATCTTCGTCGTTCGGGAGTTGCCGTCGGCTAAGATCGGTCTGCTGCCTTCTGGCGCGGGCGTCATCAAATACCCGCCCCTTTATCGACAATAGCGCACCACATGTCCCGGTCGTCCGCAGTGGAAACATACTGGTTGGTTCTCCTGGGTCCTCCAGAAGTCAGTCTTCCTTGGTACCCAAACAGGTTCCTCATGCGGCGTTATAGGAACGTAACTTCGCCTGGGTCTCGACTTTTTCACCGTTTTAAAGGAAAATGAAGAACGAGAGATTGGGCTCAATGTCTGTTCCACTTCCTGCCTTATGACCTCTTGAAGCGTCTCGGTTTTTTGCTCGCTGCGCAATCCAAGTGCCTTCTGAACTTCCTCTCTCACTATCTGACGAAGAACACTTGTGAAATCAGTTTCTTCCTACATCACAGACATCGATACGACGTTTGGAAGCCGTTCAAACTTCTTGCGTGTAATTCTTTTTTAATGCATTGTCTCGATATACTGGCACCATTTTATGAAGTCGTTTGCTGTCGAAACCTCCTCCACGAGGAGGGCTTGATACATGGCCTCGGCAACACCCTTCATGAGATGTGCAACCTTATCTTCCTCCTCCAGTCTAGGATCCACAGTTTTACACAGTTCCAAGACGTCTTGAAAGTAGGATGCTGTAGTTTCTCCTGGACGCTGTTCCCTGCCCTTTATCTTCAGCCTTGCACTTCTGTCGTTGCGTGTCGCCGAAATACTTGCGCAGTTCCGCCTGGAATACTTCCCAGCTTGTGAAATTCTCCTCGTTGTATTCATACGATTGCTTGGCAGTGCCCTCCAAGTAGAAAAATGCGTTAGCTAAACACAAGGTGTCATCCCATTTGTTAAATTTGGCTATACGCTCATATACCGTCAGCCACTTGTTTGGAACTTGACCATCGTCACCAGAGAACCCGGAAGGATGTCTCATGTGGTGGCAAACCGTTGCTGTCATCGTAACGTCCTCTTCTTCTTCGTCTCCGGTAGATTGCGATCTGCTGGATATGGCTCGAACTTGGGTTTTTCGCCACGTAAACGGCGGCTCTGTCGTGGCCTGATGGGAGCCACTGTGTCGTCGATAATGTGTGCTATCACAAGTTCCAATACCCACCGCCTCCACCAGAATAATGTCGCGTAGAAGAAGGTGTAATTAGATGAATGACGAACACTACTTCACTTAACGAAGGTTTATTCAGCACACGCGTATACAAGACCGCGGAGCGAACGGCCTCCGGCCAGAACACATACAGTATATATACAGCTACAGAACATTAAAGTACAATGGTTCTTGACAATTGTGGATACTTCTAGGATGTACTCGAACCGAATATAGAAATTAAAATTGTGCAGTCCAGGTAACACTACACCACGGTGCTACTCAGCTTCTTCTGCGAAAATACATATAATGAAATCAGTTAAAAAATGTTAATTAAGTCTACAAACATATTTTAGACTATTAAGCGTACATTGGTATTTCTTGCAGTGAGCAGAGACAACAGACAATTCCAAATTCCAACCTCTCAGTGCTCCATCTCGCTTCGAGATCTCTCTCTCTCTCTCTCTCTCTCTCTCTCTCTCTCTCTCTCTCTCGCTATCTATCTATCTATCCATTTCTATCTCCATCTCTGTCTCCCGCTCTTCGCATCCAAAGCTTCCAGCTTCCCAGACATGAACATTATTCAGCATATCTGGGATGCCTTGCAACGTGCTGTTCAGAAGAGATCTCCACCTCCTCGTACTGTTACAGATTTATGGGCAGCCCTGCAGGGTTCATAGTGTCAGTCCCCTCCAGCAATACTTCAGAAATTAGTATATTCCATGCCACGTCACGCTGAGCACTTTTGCGTGCTCGCGGGGGCCCTACACGATATTAGGCAGGTGCAGTAGTTTCTTTGGCTCTTCAGTGTATCTACACTAGCTGATCAGAAGTATCCGGACACCTATTAGTTGCATTACTGTGTGGTGTGTCCACCCTTCGTCTTTATGAGGGCTTGAACTCTGCTATGGACAATGATATATCTGAATGTCAGGGCAGGAATCGTTGCCAATTCTTCATCGAAAACCGAGTCCGCGTCGATAGCTGCGTGGTCAGCGCGGCAGACTGCCATGCCAAGGGGCCTGGTTTCGATTTCCGGCTGGGTCGGAGATTTTCTCCGCTCCGGCACTGGGTGTTGTGTTGTCTTCATCATCATCATCTGATCCCCAGCGACACGCATTTCGCCGAAGTGGCGTCAACTAAAAATATTTACTCCAGGTGACTGGCCTATCCGACAGGAGGCAATAGCCACACGACATTTCCATTTCCATCGAGAGCCGAAATCAGAGAAGGTAAGAACGTCCGACGCTGGGGTCTGCAGTGGATTCAACATTCTAATCCATCTCGAAGGTGTGATTCTTGAGTTTCTCCCGGCGTATTTGATAATCAAAATATCCACGGGTATGCTGCCGGTCTATAGTGTCCAACGGGCACAATATTTCGGCGATCAAACATGTCGCCATCATCAGGTGAACTGACGGACTGAGCTCCTGTGAACGTGCCGGCACGGAGATCCGTACGCTATGGCTGCTCAGAGGCAACTGGGTTCGGTCGCGGCGGCGGCCGTTTTAAATACCCTCCGCCCGCGGCGCGCTCCCTCCGCCGTCCGCGCCCAGCGCCACGGTCGCGCGGTGGAACAGATTGCGACGGCGTCTGAAATGACGTCGGTGTGATGGCTCTGTCCGCCGTGGTCGTCACAACTATACGTCTGCTCGATTTACTCTTGATTAACCCGATCGCTGGGTCCCAAGCCTTGCTAAGATTATAGCCACAGTCACGGTTTATGAGGTCGTCATTGGTGCGAATTTCGATGGCCTCTCTAACAACGCTGTCCCAGTATCTCGACGTCTGTACCAGAATCCTCGTGCGGTCATACTCCATGGCGTGATTTTCCGACAAACAATGTTCAGCGACCGCCGACTTGCTCGGATACATCAGTCGAGTGTGCCTCTGGTGTTCACGGCATCGATCCTCGACGGTACGCATCGTCTGACCAATATACGACTTGCCACATTGACACGGAATCTGGTACACGCCGGCCTTCCTCAAACCGAGATCATCTTTGGCGCTCCCCACCAGTGCACGAGTTTTATTTGGAGGACAAAACACAGTTCCGACCCGGTGTTTCTTTAGAATGCGGGCGATTTTTCCCGAGAGTGCGCCTGTGTATGGAATAAATGCAGTGCCTACCTCCTCCCTCGTGACTTCATCCATCTCAACAGGTTGTGCTGCAGTGGTTGGGCGGAGAGCACGTTGAATCTGCCACTCTGAGTACCCATTTTTTCGAAATACAGTTCTCAGATGTTCCAATTCCTGGGGTAGACTCTCTGCGTCAGAGATAGTGCGCGCCCTATGTACTAGAGTTTTAAGTACCCCATTCCTCTGTGAAGGGTGGTGGCAGCTGTCTGCATGCAAATACAGATCAGTGTGCGTAGCCTTCCGATACACCCCATGACCTAGAGTGCCGTCAGCCCTTCTCTTGACCAAGACGTCAAGGAAAGGTAATTTACCCTCCGTTTCAGTCTCCATAGTGAATTTGATGTTGGGGTGTATGGAGTTTAGATGTGTAAGGAAGTCAAGGAGTTTATCCATACCATGTGGCCAGATGACGAACGTGTCGTCAACGTAACGGAAAAAGCAAGTAGGTTTCCATACGGATGACGACAGGGCTTCCTCCTCGAAGTTCTCCATGTACAAATTCGCTACCACCGGTGAGAGTGGGCTACCCATGGCGACTCCCTCCGTTTGTTCGTAGTATTCTCCATTAAAAAGAAAATACGTGGAAGTCAAGACATGCCTAAAAAGTTCAGTGGTCTTCTCGTCAAACTTCTGACTAATCAATTCTAGTGACTCTCGCAGGGGCACCCTCGTAAACAAGGAAACGACGTCAAAACTCACCATGATATCTGACTCATCCAACCTGAAGCTATCAAGGCGTTTAACAAAATCCACGGAATTACGGATGTGATGAGGGCATTTACCCACATAAGGACTTAATATTCCCGTCAGGTATTTGGCCAACAAATATGTAGGTGCCCTGATGTTGCTGACAATGGGGCGTAATGGTACCCCCTCTTTGTGAGCCTTCGGGAGTCCATATAGTCTAGGCGGTACCGGACCTTGGGGTAACAATTTCTTAGCGTCACCCTCCGGTAAATTTGCGTCCTTGAGAAGCGCCCTCGTCTTGTTCTCCACCTTCTTTGTAGGGTCAACGCTGATCTTCCGGTAGGAATCGTCATTTAGCAGGCTCTGCATCTTATCAGTGTAGTCCTTATGGGAGACAACAACTGTAGCATTGCCTTTGTCAGCCGGTAAGACAACAATTTCAGAGCGCTCCCTCAGATCACGAATGGCCGCCCTCTCTTTACTGCTGATATTTGACTTCATCGGCTTGGATTTCGTCAACGCACGACAAGTTTCACGACGTATTTCCTCGGCTGATTCTGGTGGAAGTCGAGCTGCAACCTGTTCAACAGCACTAACAATTTCTGCGACCGGAGTGAACTTGGTGGTGGGAGCGAAGTTGAGACCTTTCTGCAAAACCGAGACCGCATCATCACTCAACACCATGCCACTCAAATTGATGACAGTCTTGCACGGAACCTGCAGGGATGGTTTGTCAAGGAGACGTGAGAACTTAGCTGTTTGACGTCCCGTAGCCTTCTTATGGGCGGAATCAGCTGACACCCAGGTGACACCATCAATCCAATCCCAGGAACAAGAAGTGAACTTACTAGCCAGTTGCAAATGTAGTTTGAGTAATTCCTGTGAGATAAACTCAAGGCTCCGGCGGGTGAATTGCACTCTCTCACGTACCAATGCGAGGCTGGCTCGTTTCTTGATTCTCTTAGCTGCTGCAGAATCGATGTGATGCATAACCTTAGCAAAATTTGGGACAACATTCTCGGAACGACATCTCTTTAGAAAGGCAAGAGTACTTAGCAAACGACATCTACGGTGGCGCAACTTTTCAAATTTCTACATGCTGCGATACATCTCCTCCCCGTAAAGGTGTATGATGTGATTCTTGAGTTTCTCCCGGCGTATTTGATAATCAAAATATCCACGGGTATGCTGCCGGTCTATAGTGTCCAACGGGCACAATATTTCGGCGATCAAACATGTCGCCATCATCAGGTGAACTGACGGACTGACGAAATCCAAGCCGATGAAGTCAAATATCAGCAGTAAAGAGAGGGCGGCCATTCGTGATCTGAGGGAGCGCTCTGAAATTGTTGTCTTACCGGCTGACAAAGGCAATGCTACAGTTGTTGTCTCCCATAAGGACTACACTGATAAGATGCAGAGCCTGCTAAATGACGATTCCTACCGGAAGATCAGCGTTGACCCTACAAAGAAGGTGGAGAACAAGACGAGGGCGCTTCTCAAGGACGCAGATTTACCGGAGGGTGACGCTAAGAAATTGTTACCCCAAGGTCCGGTACCGCCTAGACTATATGGACTCCCGAAGGTTCACAAAGAGGGGGTACCATTACGCCCCATTGTCAGCAACATCAGGGCACCTACATATTTGTTGGCCAAATACCTGACGGGAATATTAAGTCCTTATGTGGGTAAATGCCCTCATCACATCCGTAATTCCGTGGATTTTGTTAAACGCCTTGATAGCTTCAGGTTGGATGAGTCAGATATCATGGTGAGTTTTGACGTCGTTTCCTTGTTTACGAGGGTGCCCCTGCGAGAGTCACTAGAATTGATTAGTCAGAAGTTTGACGAGAAGACCACTGAACTTTTTAGGCATGTCTTGACTTCCACGTATTTTCTTTTTAATGTAGAATACTACGAACAAACGGAGGGAGTCGCCATGGGTAGCCCACTCTCACCGGTGGTAGCGAATTTGTACATGGAGAACTTCGAGGAGGAAGCCCTGTCGTCATCCGTATGGAAACCTACTTGCTTTTTCCGTTACGTTGACGACACGTTCGTCATCTGGCCACATGGTATGGATAAACTCCTTGACTTCCTTACACATCTAAACTCCATACACCCCAACATCAAATTCACTATGGAGACTGAAACGGAGGGTAAATTACCTTTCCTTGACGTCTTGGTCAAGAGAAGGGCTGACGGCACTCTAGGTCATGGGGTGTATCGGAAGGCTACGCACACTGATCTGTATTTGCATGCAGACAGCTGCCACCACCCTTCACAGAGGAATGGGGTACTTAAAACTCTAGTACATAGGGCGCGCACTATCTCTGACGCAGAGAGTCTACCCCAGGAATTGGAACATCTGAGAACTGTATTTCGAAAAAATGGGTACTCAGAGTGGCAGATTCAACGTGCTCTCCGCCCAACCACTGCAGCACAACCTGTTGAGATGGATGAAGTCACGAGGGAGGAGGTAGGCACTGCATTTATTCCATACACAGGCGCACTCTCGGGAAAAATCGCCCGCATTCTAAAGAAACACCGGGTCGGAACTGTGTTTTGTCCTCCAAATAAAACTCGTGCACTGGTGGGGAGCGCCAAAGATGATCTCGGTTTGAGGAAGGCCGGCGTGTACCAGATTCCGTGTCAATGTGGCAAGTCGTATATTGGTCAGACGATGCGTACCGTCGAGGATCGATGCCGTGAACACCAGAGGCACACTCGACTGATGTATCCGAGCAAGTCGGCGGTCGCTGAACATTGTTTGTCGGAAAATCACGCCATGGAGTATGACCGCACGAGGATTCTGGTACAGACGTCGAGATACTGGGACAGCGTTGTTAGAGAGGCCATCGAAATTCGCACCAATGACGACCTCATAAACCGTGACTGTGGCTATAATCTTAGCAAGGCTTGGGACCCAGCGATCGGGTTAATCAAGAGTAAATCGAGCAGACGTATAGTTGTGACGACCACGGCGGACAGAGCCATCACACCGACGTCATTTCAGACGCCGTCGCAATCTGTTCCACCGCGCGACCGTGGCGCTGGGCGCGGACGGCGGAGGGAGCGCGCCGCGGGCGGAGGGTATTTAAATCGGCCGCCGCCGCGACCGAACCCAGTTGCCTCTGAGCAGCCATAGCGTACGGATCTCCGTGCCGGCACGTTCACAGGAGCTCAGTCCGTCAGTTCACCTGATGATGGCGACATGTTTGATCGCCGAAATATTGTGCCCGTTGGACACTATAGACCGGCAGCATACCCGTGGATATTTTGATCATCTCGAAGGTGTTCCATTGGATTCGGGTCGGTATTCTGGGCAGAGCAGACAATTTCAGGAATGTTATTGTCCAGAAAACATTGCCTCAACACATGTGCTGCTTTATGACAGTGTGGATTGTCATGCCACTGCAAGCTTTCAACATCTCCGACCTTTTGATCAATTTCGTGCAGCATGCGATGCTATAAAATCTGTTGATTTCCTTCTGCATTTAGTCTTTGCTTTAGTGCGATAAGGGGAAGGCCGGCCGGGGTGACCGAGCGGTTCTAGACGGTACAGTCTGGAACCGCGCGACCGCTACGGTCGCAGGCTCGAATCCTGCCTCGGGCATGGATGTGTGTGATGTCGTTAGGTTACTTAGGTTTAAGTAGTTCTAACTTCTAGGGGACTGATGACCTCAGAAGTTAAGTCCCATAGTGCTCATAGCCATTTGAACCATTTGATAAGGGCAACATACTCTGACCACGAAAACCACCCTCTTACCACAACACCACGTCCTCCATATTTCACTGTTGGCATGGCAGATGATGGCTTCAAATGTTCTTCAGGAATTCGACAAAACCAAACAGTTCCATCGGATTGCCACAGGATACAGCGGATTTCATCACTCCAAGTCACTCATTTACAGTCACCCACCCTCTCCACCACCTGAATCTTTGCTTAGCGTTGGCTGAAGCAATGAATGACCTATGAGGAGTTGCTTCACCTCTGTATGCCATCCTTTTCATCCCCGTACGCACAGTTGTTGTGCTGGCTCGACTGTTGGAACTGACGAGTTATTCTTTCCGCTGATTTCGTGAGCAATTTTTTACAAGCGACTTACGCATTGCTCGACGGTCTGTGTCCGTCAGTACACAAGGACTGTCTGGTCTCGATTTAGCTGTGATTGTACTTTCGCATTTCCACTTGAGATTCAAATCACCAGCAGTGGACTAGGGTGGCTTTGGAAGGATTGAGGTGCGCCTGATACATTTTGTTACTCAGACCACTCCAGGTTCGAAATCACTGAGCCCTGGTGTCCGCACTGTTCTGCTGTTACTACCTTTATACACACAACAGAAACCCCCTTCCCCCCCCCCCCCCCAAGCCTCCTGCTATATTGGCAGAACAACCCCTCGTGTTATTTGAGATGTGTGCTTGAGCAACGTACTGTTGGAAAGAGCAAACTCTCGAGTTGTACGTGGTTCCTGCTAGGTAGCAGCAATGTGCGCCCCCTGCACTTCCAGTAAAAACGGCATCGGGACAACAGAAAGCGTTTTGTGTTCCGCGTTTTGCGCAGTGCAGGTCAGTAATAACTGTATGGCATGACTTTCGTGCTAGGGCCTCCTACAGCACCGGGCGTTACACGACGGCATGAACGATTCCGAGAAACATGTTGTTTGTGTGAAGGCAAATCGCCGGGCCGTCCCCGAGTGTATGACACGGACGTCGAACACATCCGCCGTAGTTTCACAAGGAGTCCTCAGAAATCCGTTCGCCTTGCAGCTCGACAGCTCAACATGCCCCCGATGTCCGTCTGGCGTGTGTTGCGTCGACTTTTATCCACGAAACCATACCAAATTCAGCTACTGCAAGCTCTTCGTGAAGGTGACAAACAACAACGTGTGGAGTTCTGTAATTTCGTTCTTGGCAAGATGGAGGATGACAGTTTTCTTCCACGCTTAGTGTTTAGTGACGAGGTAACATTCCATTTAAATGGAAAAGTAAACCGCCATAATGTGAGAATATGGGGTACAGAACAACAACATGAAGTTGAACAACATGAGAGGGACTCTCAAAAATTTAATGTGATTTGTGCAGTTTCGCGGGAAAAGTTGTGCGGTCCATTTTTGTTTGCCGAGAACAGTGTTTCAGGAAGCACATATCTCGATTTGCTTGAGAACTTTCTTGTTCCGCAGTTAGAGGATGATTGTTACGACTTCATTTAGCAACAGAGTGAGACACCGCCACACTGGCATTTGGAAGTGCGGGAATTTTTAACTCAAGGATTACTGATCGATGGGTCGGTCGCACTGGACCACATGATTCAACCTTACATTACTGGCTTCTAATGTCACCGGACCTGACGCATGTGATTATTTCTTGTGGGGGTTTATAAAACACTTTGTTTATGTACCCCCATTACAAACAACAATGAATGAACTGAGACAGGGCATAACAGCAGTTGTGGAAGCTTTAACTCGGGACATGCTCGCTGCAGTGTGCGAACAATTTGAATACCGCATTGACATATGCCGTGCATCTCAAGGCGCGAATATTGAACACCTACGAAAAGGTATGAATAAAAACTCTTTGAGTTTCCCGCTGTAATCTCCTCCCCTCCTTCCTGATTGCATCTGTTGTCCACATTAAACAATATCCAGTCCAAGTAATTAATAAGTAAAGTCTTTTATGAATATTTGAGAAGAGCGAAGCTTACAATAAACTGTCAAGTTTACCTAGCTTGTCACGGTGAGATGGGTCCAGTTCTTCTTGTCTAGGGGTCTGATTCTTGAAGCTGAAAATCTCACATTAGGTCCTCACGATTGGTTTGAACTAAATAAAATTTAAGATAGTTGTTGCAGCGTTTTGTACGTAAATATATTTTCTCACATTTTATTGCATCATACAGTATTTTTATTTTTCACATTAACAAAGACGAAATTCCATTGCTCGCAGAGAAATACAAAAATACGTCCGATCACATCAGAGGCAAGCTTACGACTCCCACACTGCGGAAAAAACAATATTCCAAAGGGTTCACAATTTTTCTTAACAAATGAGTTTCTATTAATTTCCATTGCGTTATTAATTTAGATTGTTATTTCATAAATTATTCCAGAAATAAATATAGTAAACAGTATAGGATTGCGTAATTA
This sequence comes from Schistocerca serialis cubense, assembly GCF_023864345.2. Lineage (NCBI taxonomy): Eukaryota > Metazoa > Arthropoda > Insecta > Orthoptera > Acrididae > Schistocerca > Schistocerca serialis. Next base: position 93,188,418 of record NC_064645.1, read on the forward strand.
ATAACAGAAACTTAACAGAATTTTAACTGTACATTCAGGACTACAACTGATCAATTATAACATCGAAACTAAAATATTTTATGAAGTAATTCCTTTTCATAAATTTTACCTTGAAATATTACATACCGTACTGTGTGTAAAATTATATGAAAGTTTTCAGAAAAGCAACTGAGATAATATTGACCTGTCCAAAATTCGAAAAATGATACTGATATCGACAACTACTGTTGAGGAAAAGTAATAATAGAGGAGGGTTTCCCGTTAAACCGTTCATCGAAAAACAAAATTCATTTTATATATACCGGGTGATCAAAAAGTCAGTATTAATTTGAAAACTTAATAAACGCCGGAATTATTCCGTGATTTATTCAGTTTTCAAATTTATACTGACATTTTGCTCACCCGGTTTATTAGGTTCAGGAATGTAGACGTCTCAAATCGGAAGATTCCTTTTGGTACACCCCGTATTTGTGCATGTGCGAATTGAGAGCAGCCACTTTGTTGCTACCAGCTATCCCCCCCCCCCCCGCCCCCCCCCCCCCACACACACAGAGGTATAATACACAATTAAGAACAAAACAGTAAACAGGGATGATTAATAGTGTTAGAAGGAGTACGTTGCTTGTGTTAAGTGATGGGAAGCTCATATTCGAACTGCAAGTTAAAACCATCTTCAACCGATAGGCTGTGGAGGAGTTGGCCGTCCGTGCCTTACGGAATGCAGCTTTATAGCCGCCAACTGGTGACTGATGTCGCCGTATAAGTCAGCCCCCTCCCTCCCTCCCTCCCATTCCCCTCTCCACCTTCCCCACAACCCCCTCCCAGGACCCAGCGCCGGGTGGCGCCTGGCGACTCCAGCCACGGCCAGCAGTGCTCGATGATCGCTACTGACGCACTTTGTGCTGCGTGAGGCGGTGCTTGCTGCGTGCGGCGAGTGCGTGACCGGCGGGCGTCTCGGCTTGTAGCGGCTGCCGCCACGGCTGCCATCGATCGTCTCGAGGCGGGACCGTTTCTTCCCAGAGCTTCCAGCGCCTCAGCTCCACCTGCTTTTATACACTCACTCTGAAGAGCGAACTCGTCTTTACCAGAGACGAGGTGGTATCGTCGGGTCTGCCGTAGGGACGTGTGCTAACGACGCTTTTTTTCTCTGTCAACACAAAATACCCTGCGGCAGAGTACAGATATACGAGGTGCGACAATAAAGTAATGAGACTGATTTTCTTTGCAAGATGTGGCAACCCTGCAGACATGTGTAGGCACAATATCTTTGACCTTGGTCTATAAGCTGCTTCTAGTCCAAGTGGCACATCGATGCAACTGCTCAGTCGTGAGTTGTGCTGTAATAAGTGAACCATAGGACGCCTAAGGGGTGGGGGGTGGGGGGTTAGCTGAACCCACAATTTTTTTATGTCCCCTGCTTTTGCCCAAGTAACTTTCATACTACATATTCCCTTTGAGTTATTATTTGTTGGCTATATTATGAAACATTAGTGTCAATATATTTTATAGAAAATTCCTGCTTTGAAAGAAAAAATAAATAAACTTATTATGAGTCCAACACCCGTCCCCCCCTTAGGCTTCCATGCTTTTCCCTTAGTAGTATTTCATATTTCTCATCTCTACAACAATGCAAGTTAGTTTCTTGTTGGTTGGTATTCTTGATATTCACAACAATCGGTTTACTTTGAGAGGAAGTGATTGTTGATGTGAATCAGCTGTTATTTATCTTGTAAACTTGCAGTGAGTTAGTGCAGTTCCCTACTGTTCACACCCAAACTTAGAAATGACTAAAAGAATACGTGACTCGTCTTTAGAAAGAGTTCTGAACGAAATTTTAGGTGAAGATTCTGACTCGGGGAGTGAAAGTGAATATGAGGACGGTGTTATGGAGTATGATTCAGATCGGGAAAGTTATGTGGATCTTAGAGAAAATGAAGACAGCGCAGCTTCAGGCAGTGGCCATCAGGATGTTACTGTGGCCAAGTTTCGAAGAAGGTACGTAACCACAAAGCCTAGAATTCCTCGGAGGTATGTTGCTAATATAGTAAGAGAGCAGGCAGGAGTAACTTCAGCTGGTGTTTGCCATTCACCTGGAGAAGCCTTGAAGTTACTTCTTACGCCTGACATCATGGATGTTATAGTAAAACATTCAAATGAAGAGGCAGTTAGGCGAAATGTTACTTTGACTAATGAGAAACAATTGTATGCCTTTATAGGATTCCTGATACTTATGGGGGCTAATAATGACAATTCTGTCAGTGTACACAATCTTTTGTCAGACCTAATGGGTCGGCCAGTTTACAAGGGTATAATGGCAAGAGAACGTTTCAAGGAACTTATTGCAATCATAAGGTTTGATGACAAAAGTACCCGCCAGCTAAGAAGGGAAGCAGAAAAGTTCACAGCAGTCCTTGATGTTTTCAACAAAGTGAATGATAAGTTTCCACTACTGTATAAAGCAGGGGTCCACCTCACCATTGATGAGATGCGCAACTTGTTTAGAGGGCTCTGGAACTAGTGAAATTGCAGGTAGAAGAAAGAAGTACCAATGCAAGAGGTTTATCTAACCAAATTGTTCAATCAATGGAGACTATTCTACAAAAGAAAATCGAAGAAGTGACAAGAGAAGCACGTCAGCCTCCTGTAGGGAAAGGTCGGTGCAATATTTGTGTAAGAGAAGCTAAAACAAAGAAGCAGAAGTACAACAATCTAAGTAAACCAAAACAATATTGTGAACAGTGTCATAAACATGTGTGTAACACACATTCAGAAAAAATTGTGAAGTGTGTCTCTTGCCTTGCAGTTGAGGACTAAGAGTAGTCTATTGTATATGAATACATCTGTATTTTGTATTGTAATATGTCAATTTTTTATTCACTCAATTCAATATTTATAACAATTAACAACATTTATAAAGCGATGCCTTAGTTAAAATACATAAACCATTTTGAAAGTTGTAATCTTTTGACAGTAAACTTATTTAATACCCGTGGATTCGCCGACCCCCCCCCCCCCCCCCCTTAGGCATCCAAGTTAGAAAAAAAGGCTTCGGCGTCCTAGGGTTAACACGTATTTGTGTCTTTCGTCACGGAAATGGAACCGCATAATATTGCGCAACGGTATGCCATTTCCTTTTGCGTTAAATTGGATGAAAACACGACGACAACTTACAGTAAGCTTCAGAAGGCTTTTGGAGAAGAGGTTATGTCAAGAGCTCAAGTTTTCCATTGGCATAAAATGTTTAGTGAAGGCAGAACGAATGTCGAAGATGAAGACTGCAGTGGACGACCATGCATGCTCGTCTGCTTCTTTGATTCAAAGGGAATTGTTCATAAATAGTGGGTGTTAACCAATATAACTACAAAGAAATTTTAGAAAGACTTTGTAAAAGAGTTCGTTGTGTCTGTGCCAACACTGCTGGTAATTGGATTCTGCTTAACGATAATGGGCCATCCCATACTGCTGTGTCAGTACAGCAATTTTTAAACTCCAAACAAATTTCAGTGCTACCACAGCCACCTTATTCACCAGATAACGCTCCATGCGCCTTTTTTTTTATTTCCAAGAGTCAAAATGGAGGTCAAGGGACACCATTTTCAAACAACACAAGATGTCCAAAAAGCTGTGACGAGGGTCTTGAAGTACATTACAGAAGATGGTGTCCAGAAATGTCACCAACAATGGCAGTAGCGCTGGAAAAAGTGTGTGCAATCAGAAGGGAACTACTTTGAAGGAGACAACACTAAACTTGACTAAAACAGTAAGCAACATTTATTTTCACATCAGTCTCATTACTTTATTGTCACATCTCGCAGACGTAGAAACGCTCTGACGAGTGGGGTGAGCGGCAGTCTGCGACTGTTTGATCATAACGCTCTAGTGTACGGGAAAAGCATCGTCGCTGAGTGACTGTAGCAAGACGCAGGAGGTCTCTGACAGAATTTCTCTATTTGATCTGATGAATGGCAGACTGTTCTAAATATTAAAAAAATGTGAGTTAACGAAGAGTAGTAGCAAAAACAATCCTGCAGTATTCTAAAACGGTATCAGTAGTGTGCTGCTTAACACAGTCACGTCAGTTCAATATGGAGGTGTAACATTGCAGAGGGAGGTCAAATGGAAACAGCACGTGAACCTGCTTGTATGGAAGGCGACTGATCGACTTCGGTTTGTTGGGAGAATTTTATCAGAGTGTAGCTCACTTGCACTGACGGAGAAAAAATCCGACATACCAAAAGGTAATTAATGTAGAGTAATGAAATTTTGGAAATACGTTTCACCAGGTCGATTAACATTGCAGGATCACAGCTTAATGTAAGCGGGAGATAAACCATTGCAATTGTCAAATGCTGATGCATTAATCACCGGTGTAACTGCCAGAATGTTGAATGCAAGCATGCAGACATGCATGCATTGCGCTGAACAGGTGCCGGATGTCAGTTTGTGGGATGAAGCTCCAAGCCTGTTGCATTTGGTTGATCAGTACAGGTACGCTTAAAGCTGTTTGTACGAGGGTCACTACAAAAGAAATGCACAATATATTTTTTTTAATCCATGTTTGAAAGTTTTACAGTGTGTAGATACATCCTTTAGGAACAATATTTTCATTTCTGCACATAATTTCCATCCCTCTCAACTGCCTTACGCCATCTTGGAACCAACGCCTGTATACCTGCACGGTAAAATTCTGTACCAACCTGTTGGAGCCACTGTTTGGCAGCGTGCACAAGGGAGTCATCATCTTCAAACCTTGTTCCACGAAGAGAGTCTTTCAGTTTCCCAAAGAGATGATAGTCACTTGGAGCTAGGACAGGGCTGTAAGGCGGGTGTTTCAGTGTTGTCCATCTGAGCAGTACGAGGCCTGTCGCTGCGAGGACAATCCTCAATATTGCCGTGCCCGCTTTCATCACATAACTGCTTGCCCACCGACTAACTGCACTGCGATCGACAGCAGCTTCTCCATACACCTTTTTCAACCTCTTGTGGATGTTTCCCACGGTCTCTTTTTCACAGCACAGGAATTCTATGACAGCACGTTTCTTCTGAGGAACGTCAAGGATAGCAGCCATCTTGCAGGCATGCTGTGACGGCGCCACTCACGGGAACAGGTTGGTTCAAAAATGGTTCAAATGGCTCTGAGCACTATCGGACTTAACTTCTGAGGTCATCAGTCTCCTAGAACTTAGAACTACTTAAACCCAACTAACCTAAGGACATCACACACATCCATGCCCGAGGCAGGATTCGAACCTGTGACCGCAGCGGTCGCGCGGTTCCAGACTATAGCGCCTAGAACCGCTCGGCCACTTCGGCCGGCGGGAATAGGTTGAACTAAGTTTGAAAACAGGCGGGAAGGATGTATCTACACACTGTAAAACTTCCACACATACAGAATGAAAACCGTATTTTTACAAAAATAGTGTGAATTTCTTTTGGAGTGACCCTCGTAGATGATGCTGTAGTTGCCATCAGACGTTGTCCCTCATATGCTCGATTGCAGACAGATCTGGTGATGTACAGGCCGTGGCAACATGACGACGCTCTGTAGAGCATGTTGGGGTACAACAGCGGTATGTGGTCGAGCATCATCCTCGTGAAAAACACACCCTGGAATGTTACTCATGATTGACAGCACAACAGGGCGAATCACCAGACCGACGTACAGGTTTGCACTTAGGGTGTGTGCAATAACCCTAAGAGTGCTCCTGCTGTCACACGAAATCGCACCCTAGACCATAACTCCAGGTGTAGGTCCAGTGTGTCAAGCATGCAGACAAGCTGGCTGCAGGGACTCAACCGGCCCCCTTGCAATCAACACACGGCCATCACTGTCACCGAGGCAGATCCAGCGCCGGTCGCGGTGGCCGAGCGGTTCTAGGCGCTTCAGTCCGAAACCGCGCGGCTGTACGGTCGCAGTTTCGAATCCTGCCTCGGGCATGGATGTGTGTGGTGTCCTTAGGTTAGTTAGGTTTAAGTAGTTCTAAGTTCTAGGGGACTGATGACCTCAGATGTTAAGTCCCATAGTGCACAGAGCCATTTGCAGATCAAGCTTTCATCACAAAACACAGCAAACCTCCACGCTGCCCTCTAATGAGCTCTCGGTTGACACCACTGAAGTCGCAAATGGGTGTGCTTTGGGGTCAGTGGAATGCAAGCTACAGGGCCTCTGGCTTGTAGCTGTCCTGGAGGTAACGGATTTGTAACAGTTCGTTGTCACTGTGGTGCCAAACTGCTGCTAAAATCACTGCTGTAGATGCAGTACGATGCGCCCCAGCCGTACTCCGAACACGGGTCTTCCCTGTCCTGGAGGTAACGGATTTGTAACAGTTCGTTGTCACTGTGGTGCCAAACTGCTGCTAAAATCACTGCTGTAGATGCAGTACGATGCGCCCCAGCCGTACGCCGAACACGATGGCCTTCCCTGCCGGTAGTGTCACATGCTCGTGCGGAACCCGATCTTATTGTGTCAATACACTCTCGTTACTACCGCTGCCAGCATTCATGCACAGTGGCTATATTCCTACCAAGTCTTTCTGCAGTACCGCAGAAGGAACATGGAGCTTCTCACTATTACACGAACTCGTGTTGATAATAGCGTTTTTGCCTCCTTTAAGGAATTTTTGACTAACATCAACTCACCACTTCCAGTCTCAAAGATAATTAACGCTAACGACTGTGACAGCGTGTATTTAAGATCAACCTTAATTGCATTGTCGTAGCGGCACTACTAGCGTCACTCTTGTGTGACTGGCGTGAAATTTGGACAGACATCATCTTTCATATGTAGAAACAGTCCTTTCGTTCATGTCGCACAACTCCTTCTTGGCGTTGCGATTTTCTTCCGTCAGTGTATCAAGAAGACCAAATGCAGAACTGTAGTGCGACCGATTCTTGAGTACTGTTCGACTGTTTTGGATACCTGCAAGTTCGACGTAAAGGAATACATCGAAGCAATTCAGAGATACGCTGCCAGATTTGTTACCAGGAGTGTCAATCAACACCCGAGTGTTACGAAAATGTTGCGTGAAATAAAATGAGAATCCTTGGAGGGAAAACGTCGTTCTTTTCACGAAACGCTACTGGGAAAATTTAGAGAACCGACACATGCGACATGCAGCAGAAATATGCTACTGTTATTAATGTATATCTCGCGTAAGGACCACATCGGTAAGATAATAGAAACTGGGGTTCGTATGGAAGCATACAGGCAGTCGCTTTTCCTCGCTCCATTGCGGCTGTAACAGGGAAGGGTATGATTAGCAATGGCAAAAGGAACTCCCACCGTGTAGCGTATAGTACCTCATGGAATATGTACACTATGTGATCAAAAGTATCTGGACACCTGGCTGAAAATGACTTACAAGTTCTTGGCGCCCTACATCGGTATTGTTGGAATTTAGAATGGTGTTGGCCCACTCTAGCCTTGATGACAGCTTCCATTCTCGCAGGCATACGTTCAATCAGGTGCTAGAAGGTTTCTTCTTCACGGAGTGTTGCACTCAGGAGAGGTATCGATGACGGTCGGTGAGGCCTGGCACGAAGTCGGCGTCCCAAAACATCCCAGAGGTGTTCTACAGGATTCTGGTCAGAATTCTGTGCAGGCCAGCCCATTACCGGGATGATATTGTCGTGTAACCACCCCACCACAGGCCGTGCATTATGAACAGGTGCTCGATCGAGTTGAAAGATGCAATCGCCATCCCCGATTTCGCTCTTCAACGGTGGGAAACAAGAAGGGGCTTAAACATCAATGTAGGCCTGTGCTCTGATAGTGCCACGCAAAACAACAAGGGGTGCAAGCGCCCTCTACGAAAAACACGACCACATCGTAACAACACAGCCTGAGAATTTTACTGTTGGCACTACACACGCTGGCAGATGACGTTCACCGGGCATTCGCCATACCCACACCTTGCCATTGGATCGCCACATTGTGTGCCGTGATTCATCACTCCACACAACGTTTTTCCACCTTTCAATCGTACAATGTATACGCTCCTTACACCAAGCAAGGCATCGTTTGTCATTTACCGGAGTGATGTGTGACTTATGAATAACTGCTCGACCATGAAATCCAGGTTTTCTCACCTCCCGCCGAACTTTCATAGTTATTGCAGTGGATCCTGATGGAGTTTGGAATTCCTGTGTGATGATCTGGATAGATGTCTGACTGTTGCACATTACGACCCTCTTCAAGTGTCTGCGGTTTCTGTCAGTCAACAGACGAGGCCGGCCTGTACGCTTTTGTGCTGTATGTGTCCCTTCACGTTACTACTTCACTATCACATCTCAAGCAATGGATCTAGGGATGTTTAGGAGTGCGAAAATCTCGCGTACAGACGTATGACACAAGTGACACCCAATCACTTGACTCGTTCGAAGTCTGGGTGTTCCTCGTAGCGCCCCATTCTTCTCTCTCACGATGTCTAATGACTGCTGAGGTCGCTGATTTGGAGTACCTGGCAGTAGATGGCAGCACAATCCGCCTAATATGAAAAACGTATGTTTTTGGGGATGTCCGGATACTTTTGATCACATAGTGTATATAAATGTCGAACGTCTATAAAGATGCAAATCAAGGGAATAAAAAGAGCTTCTCGGCGTAAACGAAGACAACTTAGTAGCGAAACGGTTAAAAATAACGAATTACGACACAGCTAACAATGCACATGATAATCACCAAACTTATTAACAACCGCATAAAACTTTGGACTGTAGTCGAACACCGATACAATCTGGCATCATAAGAACACATATGAAGTTGGAAATATAAAAATAGCCATTCTACCTTCGCCGAACATGTGATAAAACATGGACACGAGCAATCCAACATGTGATCTGACATGACATTTATTACCGTGAATAATCACAACAAAAAGTTCTTGACGTTGCAAGAAAACTTTGGCATACAAAAATCCATTGCAATGGAGAAGAAGGTACTCAACGACCAAATCGATATAAGCAACAACTCTCTGATCATGCTAGCCACCAAAACAATAATACGAGGGTTGCAAGTTAAATAGTGCCAACTGTTTATTCACAACCGATATAAAAGAGTTTCATGTCTGTCCTAAAAAGTAGTCACCAGCGTTGTGTAGAACCCGTTGCCAGGGATGTGGAAGGCGTAGTATACCGTTAGCAGAGCCTGTTCTGTTGGTGGTGCGAATGGAGCGGTCTACAGTTATGGTGATTCTCGTGTACGACTGTCATGGTGTCATCCTAACGCATTACATTACGTTCCTCCACGGCAGACCGTCAATGCACAATATTACTGTTCGTTTTTGGAGCATCGCCTGCGACCATCTTTGCGAAAGAAGCGGCGACACTTTCTGCGCAACCCACTCATCATTTTGCACGACAATGCGCGGTCGCATACAGCGCAAGCTGTGGCTGCTCTGTTCGGTTGATGGGACTGGTAATTACTGTACCATCCACCATACTCCCCGGATCTGAGTCCTTGTAATTTTGATTTGATTCCGAAGATGAAGGGACAACTTAGTGTCATTCGCTTCAGAACTGTTCCAGAGATTCGACAGGCAGTAGACCGCTGCAGTCGCACCACCAACAGAACAGGCTCTGCTAACGGTATACTACGCCTTCCACATCGCTGGCAACGGGTGCTACACAACGCTGGTGACTACTTTGAAGGACAGTAACAGGGGCAGACATGTAACTCTTTTGTATCGGTTGTGAATAAATAGTTGCCACTATTTAAGTTCCAACCGTCGTACATCGAAATGTAACCAGGATAAATAATTAATGAATCTCCCTCCCCCCCCCCCTCTCTCTCTCTCTCTCTCTCACACACACACACACACACACGCACACACACACACACACACGCACACACAAATAAGAATGACACATTTACACACACACAACAAACGAAAAACATCAAACCACACACACATCACAAACAAGAGACGTCAGATAAACACACAACGACAGTTGGCAACACTGCACACCGAAAAACACGCTTATGTTGATCACAAAATGGAAAGTGCAAGTGATGTCTGCGAAGTGTTGAATCAAGCGGGTGCGAAAGAACACCGAAAATTCGCCAATTGGAGCATAGAAACTAACAAAAACTTCAACAGAACCACACGCATGAGCTATCAGTATTGGAAATCATAACACCAAACGATAATTTCACATCACGAAATTCGTGGATCAAAAGTTGATTTTAATCTAAAAAACAAAAGAAAAACAAGATAAAATGTAACATTGCATGTATTACAGGCCTCTGAAGATGCTTCGCAAATAAAACAAGCGAAACGTGTATCGATTTAAACAAACTGCCTTCAGTTAGTTGCACAGACGGAACTTACCTCCACGGAAAGAAAGATCAGTGCACCACTAGCAGTTATTGATCGAAATCAAAGACTAGAGGGATGAGTTTGAATTACAATTGTGTCTGGAACTACTAGATTGAGAGAATCCTTTAGTCACAGTTTCAACAACCTAAGATCTAGTACTACATTGTTATTATACCGAAGAATATGCATCATTGTTTCGTCTTGATAATGATAAACCGAGAATAGAGAACGGAACGGGAAAGAGAACTTCATATCACCAAAACTGTTCTCAGAAATTATTCAAGAACTTTTCAGATTGCTGTCAGTGAAACATATCTAAACCAGCTTCCATTTTTTGGTAACTATGGTTGTCGCATTAAAGTGACAAAATTAGCAAACAATGCTCGGTGAAAGGATTTGCTGAGCTGAGAATTCAAGGTGAACACGAATAGATTGAAATTAAGAGGGTGGTTTGAAAAGTTCTCGAAACTGAATAGAAAAAAAAGCATTTACGTCACTGAGACTTTTTTTATTTTTCAATGTAGTCTCCTTGTAGATTAATGCACTTGGTCCAACGATGTTCCAGTGCCTTGATCCCATCTCGAAAATGAGTTTCCTCCAGGCCTGCAAAATAGTTGTCAACTCCTGTTATCAATTCTTCGTTTGGAGTAAATCTTCATCCATCAAGAAAAGTTTTCTGTTTTGGGAAGAGAAGGAAGTCTGACGGAGCCATATCAGTTGAATAAGAAAGGTGTGGCAAAAATTCATACCTTAATTCGTTTAATTTTGCCATGGCGACGGCACATGTGTGCGGGCGCGCATCAAGAGTCGCGGCACCCATCTCGCAGATAATTTTTTTCATTTCTAATTCTTCAGTTAAAATGTGATATACCCTTTCAGATGACATCTGGCAAGTGTGAGCAATTTCACGCACTTTCAATCGGCGATCCTCCATGACCATTTTGTGCGCTTTTGCAATGATTTCTGGAGTAGTGACACATCTTGGCCGACCACTGCGCGGATCATTATCTAAGCTCTCTCAACCAAATTTAAATTCATTTGTCCACTTGGCAACAGTTGAATACGATGGAGCGGAGTCCCCCAGCGTATTCTGGAAATCGGTATGAATGTCGTTTGCTTTCATACCTTTCTTTACAAAATACTTGATCACTGCTCGAATCTAGATTTTTTCCATCTTCGCAAATCACTACACGGGAACAACAGAGCCACGTCACCGCCACAGCTCTCTTCCAAGAGTACTGATGTGGCGCATGTTTACAGGCAACAGTCCAATGAATATCACGTGAACAACTCGTTGCGCTAGCGCTGACCTCTCGTGGTGGTTCCAGGAACTTTTCAAACCACCCTCGTATATTTATTATTGCTAGTTACAGCTTTCCAAATTTTTATTACCTTTAATTTTTTGGTAAAAGTCATTGCATATTGAAAACTTCAAATTACAATGGATGAATAATTTTACAATGGATGAATAATTCTGCTTTTACCGTATCGACACTCAGTTTGTTTCTAGCGCCAGGCCATGAGTCTCTTTCAACATAGACATTGCTGCATGGAACCGCCATTGCCCTGTAGATATTTTTTATGTTTGAAAACATTTTCCAGGAAAACGAATTTGTGTTCGTAGAAGCTTGAATTTGTAACTGCGCCGGCTGGCAGACAACGCAGCAAATGTTAAATGACTATCTTTTTCAAATCAGTAAATAAAGTAGTGATGTGAATAGAATTGTAAAAATACTTAACCACTCATACTTTGTTGCCAAGCACTGAAGACGGAGTTGAAATACCGGTTGTTCGGTAAAATACTTAATACCTGCAACCCGTTTGGTGACGTTATATCACAGCGCGGATAATCTCAACATAAGTGGAAGACAGTAACATATCATTTTGAAGGAAGCCCTGAAAATCAACGTTAACAAGACATGAAAAATGCACAAAGAAAATGGTTCAGTTTCACAATGAAGTCATGTAACACTTTAATGAGAGCAGTTAAAGCACGACTGAATGAACAGGGAAATAAAACAAATGGTAAACTGGTGGAAATTATCTGGAGTGCATACAGTAATTTAAATAGAGTTTATAAATTCAGGAGTAGGTATGAAAATCCATGGAGAAGAAATAAAAACTTTGAGGTTCGCCGATGACATTGTAATTCTGTCAGAGACGGCAAAGGACCTGGAAGAGCAGTTGAACGGAATGGACAGTGTCTTGAAATGAGGATATAAGATGAACATCAACAAAAGCAAAACGAGGATAATGGAATGTAGTCGAATTAAGTCGGGTGATGCTGCCGGAATTAGATTAGGAAATGAGACACTTAAAGTAGTAAAGGAGTTTTGCTATTTGGGGAGCAAAATAACTGATGATGGTCGAAGTAGAGAGGATATAAAATGCCGACTGGCAATGGCAAGGAAAGCGTTTCTGAAGAAGAGAAACTTGTTAACATCGAGTATAGATTTAAGTGTCAGGATGTCGTTTCTGAAAGTATTTGTATGGATTGTAGCCATGTATGGAAGTGAAACATGGACGATAAATAGTTTGGACAAGAAGACAATAGAAGCTTTCGAAATGTGGTGCTACAGAAGAATGCTGAATATTAGATGGGTAGATCACATAACTAATGAGGAGGTATTGAATAGAATTGGGGAGAAGAACAGTTTCTGACACAACTTGACAAGAAGAAGAGACCGGTTGGTAGGACATGTTGTGAGGCATCAAGGGATCACAAATTTAGCATTGGAGGGCAGCGTGGAGGGTAAAAATTGTAGAGGGAGACCAAGAGATGAATACACTAAGCAGATTCAGAAGGATGTAGGTTGCAGTAAGTACTGGGAGATGAAGAAGCTTGCACAGGATAGAGTAGCATGGAGAGCTGCATCAAACCAGTCTCAGGACTGAAGACCACAACAACAGCAAATTCAGATTTTGATGTGTCGGAAACGAGAAATTTACTTGTAGTGCACAATTCAAAATTTTACAGATGGTAGTGAATCATGGATTGTCAGTGACTAAATAATTCAAAAACATAATGGTTGTTCTAGTAGGAAAATACCAGGGGAGATGTTATTCAATATGAGTATTGAGCTAGCAGTAAAGGAAACCAAGAAGAAATCTGAATAAGGAACTGAAGTTCAGATAGATGAAATAAGAACTCTGAGGTTTGCTGCTGAAATACATACACTTTTGAATGTTGTAACTTAGAAAATTTATGAGCAAAAGTAACATCGAAGTAACTTTAATGATGTATTTCAGAAGTGTAGAGTGATTTTACGAAACTAGATTGCTTAAGGAACAACACAGTCAAGTTGAAGCTGGTTAATTTTCCGCCAGTGACGAAACGGAACGCTGAACACGACGCTGGCAAAGAGGCAGTGTTGCCTCGACTGTTCTCAGGACCACGACTGATGCCTCGAACGATGTCGACATTACCACTGCGTCAAAAGAGGCACCCAAAAGAGGAACTGGAACGAAACTTCACGGGTTGAAAGGCTACGGTATTGCAGTGATTACAAAATGGAGTCAAACTTTCAGCGAACTTGGCAGTGTCAACCTACTTATTAGTACGAAGTTGCGCCCCGTCTGGCCTGGACACGTGCGATGATCCGCTTGGAGAGTGTGTCATAAAGCCTTTGGATCCTCTCCTCAGACCAGATGGGACGGGTTTGAAGTCCGAGCTGGTCCATCACACGTTATATTGGGGAAAGATCTGGAGCTCTTGCGTCCCACGGGAATATCACAGCATAACGCAGACAGTTGTAACACCATAGTAAGATATATTGTAGTTTTTTTCTTCTGATTAATTATGCTTCTCATAAAGTGTATGTTCTTTAATATGTGCTCTTTAATATGTTGTACTATGTTTTCTCTTTACAGATTAATTGCTTTGGTTGTCTTTGTTAATATGGGTAAATGCAATGTTTGCCTAAAAATGTTTACTTCCAACTTTGTAACTGCTGATCCACACTTACGGCTCTTTGTTCATGTTACGGTAAAAGATGGAGTTGTTTCCCTCTAAAATTGAAGTTATTTAGCGCGCGGAAATTGCGGTTGGCGCGAGTGAATAGGTGGACACGAGAGTCAGTCAGAAACTAGCTACCGTACAGTTGGCAGCTAGTGATTGGAAGGTGCATTGTGCAGGTGCCGAGTGAGGCTTTTAGTGCTTGGATTTATAACGCCAAAGCCTCGGGTGGATGAGTGGATTTAATACAATGTTCTGTGGCCTGAAAGTATTACAAAATCTGATCATCGTCGCCATGAAGAAAATAACAGAGCGTTTCAATTCCAACGGCAAGTCCATCTGACATCACATACTCGCCACCAGTATTGCGCAATCACTGTAACAGAGAGGAGGAATCGTAGTTTGTAAAGTGATGTATCAGCACATTTAGTATGTGCAAATACAAGGTAACTCATACCAAAATTTATGGTCCTACCTTGATTTGTTCCTCACCAAAATACCTCTCAGGATCCTCTCCGTTTGAACAATGATCTCAGAGTGCCCAGAATGTGAGAAATGGGGAAATGATAATCTAAAAGAAAGACAATTATCTGATTAAGTTTGTTTGAAACTGAGTGAAAAAAGCTATAAAAATTACTGTGGATTTTGGTACAGTTGAGGAGGAAGTAAGTGCATCTTTAGTGAAAGACTCCCAGTGATTGAACTAATTCATTTTACTAAAGTTTTGTGGACTCTTAAAATTACTTGCTTAACTTCTGGTTTAAAAAGTAAAAAACTGTGATGATAACTAATAGACAACGATCCATTTTGAGGTTAGCCTTAAAGTACATGTTCTTAAAGATGGGTTTGAAATGCAATACCTGGTGAATTTACTGTAAAATCTGTTATAGAAATGCATACAAAGTGAGTCAATATTTCAAAAAGAGAATTCAAACTTTGGCATTCTTTAAATTAGTCATGAAAGTGTGTTAGTTTGTTTTACAAAAGTACTCAAGATTAAGGGCCTCCCATTGAAAGTTGCTAAAAATACACTACTGGACATAAAAATTGCTACACCAAGAAGAAATGTAGATGATAAACGGGTATTCATTGGACAAATACACTCCTGGAAATTGAAATAAGAACACCGTGAATTCATTGTCCCAGGAAGGGGAAACTTTATTGACACATTCCTGGAGTCAGATACATCACATGATCAAACTGACAGAACCACAGGCACATAGACACAGGCAACAGAGCATGCACAATGTCGGCACTAGTACAGTGTATATCCACCTTTCGCAGCAATGCAGGCTGCTATTCTCCCATGGAGACGATCGTAGAGATGCTGGATGTAGTCCTGTGGAACGGCTTGCCATGCCATTTCCACCTGGCGCCTCAGTTGGACCAGCGTTCGTGCTGGACGTGCAGACCGCGTGAGACGATGCTTCATCCAGTCCCAAACATGCTCAATGGGGGACAGATCCGGAGATCTTGCTGGCCAGGGTAGTTGACTTACACCTTCTAGAGCACGTTGGGTGGCACGGGATACATGCGGACGTGCATTGTCCTGTTGGAACAGCAAGTTCCCTTGCCGGTCTAGGAATGGTAGAACGATGGGTTCGATGACGGTTTGGATGTACCGTGCACTATTCAGTGTCCCCTCGACGATCACCAGTGGTGTACGGCCAGTGTAGGAGATCGCTCCCCACACCATGATGCCGGGTGTTGGCCCTGTGTGCCTCGGTCGTATGCAGTCCTGATTGGGGCGCTCACCTGCACGGAACCAAACACGCATACGACCATCATTGGCACCAAGGCAGAAGCGACTCTCATCGCTGAAGACGACACGTCTCCATTCGTCCCTCCATTCACGCCTGTCGCGACACCACTGGAGGCGGGCTGCACGATGTTGGGGCGTGAGCGGAAGACGGCCTAACGGTGTGCGGGACCGTAGCCCAGCTTCATGGAGACGGATGCGAATGGTCCTCGCCGATACCCCAGGAGCAACAGTGTCCCTAATTTGCTGGGAAGTGGCGGTGCGGTCCCCTACGGCACTGCGTAGGATCCTACGGTCTTGGCGTGCATCCGTGCGTCGCTGCGGTCTGGTCCCAGGTCGACGGGCACGTGCACCTTCCGCCGACCACTGGCGACAACATCGATGTACTGTGGAGACCTCACGCCCCACGTGTTGAGCAATTCGGCGGTACGTCCACCCGGCCTCCCGCATGCCCACTATACGCCCTCGCTCAAAGTCCGTCAACTGCCCATACGGTTCACGTCCACGCTGTCGCGGCATGCTACCAGTGTTAAAGACTGCGATGGAGCTCCGTATGCCACGGCAAACTGGCTGACACTGACGGCGGCGGTGCACAAATGCTGCCCAGCTAGCGCCATTCGACGGCCAACACCGCGGTTCCTGGTGTGTCCGCTGTGCCGTGCGTGTGATCATTGCTTGTACAGCCCTCTCGCAGTGTCCGGAGCAAGTATGGTGGGTCTGACACACCGGTGTCAATGTGTTCTTTTTTCCATTTCCAGGAGTGTATATTATACTAGAACTGATATGTGATTACATTTTCACGTAATTTGGGTGCATAGATCCTGAGAAATCAGTACCCAGAACAACCACCTCTGGCCGTAATAACAGCCTTGATACGCCTGGGCATTGAGTCAAACAGAGCTTGGATGGCGTGTACAGGAACAGCTGCCCAGTCAGTACTCTTGATGAACTGTGGTATCATGTTGAAGCTGAATGCTTCAACACGATACCACAGTTCATCAAGAGTAGTGACTGGCGTACTGTGACGAGCCAGTTGCTCGGCCACCATTGACCACACGTTTTCAGTTGGTGAGAGATGTGGAGAATCTGCTGGCCAGGGCAGCAGTCGAACATTTTCTGTATCCAGAAAGGCCCGTACAGGATCTGCAACATGCGGTCGTGCATTATCCTGGTGAAATGTAGGGTTTCGCAGGGATCGTATGAAGGGTAGAGCCACGGGTCGTAACATATCTGAAATGTAACGTCCACTGTTCAAAGTGCCGTCACTGCGAACAAGAGGTGACCGAGACGTGTAACCAATGGCACCCCGTACCATCACACCGGTTGATACGCCAGTATGGCGATGACGAATACGCGCTTCCAATGAACGTTCACCGCGATGTCGCCAAACACGGATGCGACCATCATGATGCTGTAAGCAGAACCTCGATTCATCCGAAAAAATGACGTTTTGCCTTTCGTGCACCCAGGTTCGTCGTTGAGTAAACCATCGTAGGCTCTCCTGTCTGTGATGCAGCGTCAAGGGTAACCGCAGCTACGGTCTCCGAGCTGATAGTCCATGCTGCTGCAAACGTCGTCGAACTGTTCGTGCAGATGGTTGTTGTCTTGCAAGCGTCCCCATCTGTTGACTCAGGAATTGAGACGTGGCTGCACGATCCGTTACAGCCATGCCTGTCATCTCGACTGCTAGTGATACGAGGCCGTTGGGATCCAGTACGGACGTCCGTATTAACCTCCTGAACGCACCGATTCCATATTCTGCTAACAGTCATTGGATCTAGACCAACGCGAACAGCAATGTCGCGATACGATAAACCGCAATCGCGATAGTCTACAATCCGACCTTTAAAGTCGGAAACGTGATGGTAGGCATTTCTCCTCCTTACACGAGGCATCACAACAACGTTTCACCAGGCAATGCCGGTCAACTGCTGTTTGTATATGAGAAATCGGTTGGAAACTTTCCTCATGTCAGCATGTTGTAGGCGTCGCCACCGGCGCCGACGTTGTGAGAATGCTCTGAAAAGCTAATCATTTGCATATCACAGCATCTTCTCCCTGTCGGTTAAATTCCACGCCTGTAGCACGTCATCTTCGTGGTGTAGCAATTTAAATGGCCACTAGTGTACATAAAGTTACAGGATTAACGAATATTCTCACTGCTCTTCAAATTTATGTTGAGTTTTGTGCACACTGTGTGGTAAAAAGTGTAATATCAGTTTATGAGCACCCACTTACTGTTTTATTCTCTTTGAAGGTAAAGTTACTATGGATAACATTATCCATGAATACAGTTACTTCTTTGCTTTTAAAGAAAAGTGTGAATATTTATGCAAGTGAAATTTAATTGAATGTGTGATGTGTAGAAAATATCTGACAAAATAAGACTAGATCCATGCCCAATTTCCAGTTTAGTGTTGGCTTGCGTTTTTTGTGTTGATGAAGTTACTCGGGTTTGACAAAGTCTTTAAAATTGATGAGTATAACAGTGTCTTTTGTGTTCGTGAGGGCAAGCATGTTTTACAATAACTGTTAGTATCCAATTTACAACTTTTTTTTGCTTGTGGTCGGGTTCATTGCACTTTCGTAGGAAAGAAGTATAGGCTGTGTTTTTTCCACTAAAACTATTTACGTTTTCTTTCAAAGAAACGTTACACGTTTCTATGCCTAATTAGGCTGGTGGCCGTATTCTATTTCATTTGAGCAAGTTTGATTAGTTAAAACAGTTTCTAAATTGGATCAGTTACCTTCAGTGTGTTTACGTAATTTCAATTTCATGTCCGATAAGCAAAACCCTTTAGGCATTTCACGGTCAATTCTGCAAATGGTGCAAATGGCTCTGAGCACTATGAGATTTAACATTGGAGGTCATCAGTCCCCTAGAACTTAGAACTACTTAAACCTAACTAACCTAAGGACATCACACACATCCATGCCCGGGGCAGTATTCGAACCTGCGGCCGTAACGGTCGCACGGTTCCAGACTGAAGCGCCTAGAACCGCTCGGCCACACAGGCCGGCTACAATTCTGCAAAAATCGTCACAGAAGGTAACATTATACTGCATCTAAATACCATAATTGGTTATAAATATAGTATCAGTGCACAAACGGGGCAGTGTATAGTGTTGTACGTGGCTTTTCCCGTGACAGGACTAGTTGCTCTGTTGGGACATAGTGCGTAGTAAACCAAATTTGCTAATTGATAGCAAACAACGCGTAGGCAGTTAACGTTATGCAGTTCGTAGAGACAAGCATTGTCTTGCTGAAAAATGACACTGTGATACTGTCACATGAAAGGTAACCACATGAAGACGCCGGATGTTGGTGACGTGCCGTTTCGCCGCCAGAGTTCCCTTTGTCACTGGCAGCCATGATGTGAAGTCAATTGCGATGGCTAACTGCAACGCCATGCCAACTCCTCTGAGCCTCTCCGAGACACTGGAAGAACGTCACCTCTGCGCAGATTCCACCCATCCTCTTCGACAGTGGTTACCTGGGGCAGTGAAGGCCTGTAACCGCTGAACACAATGCGAAGCCATTCATCAGCCGTGCATGCTTCCCAGGCGTCCTCCGAGCTGATCTCACCATCAGGTGGTATGCAGATCGTACATTGTGCTAACTCGGAATTCTACAAACAGTCCTCCTGAAATAACTCGTATATACAATGTCTGAGTCTTAATCCCTTGCCCTTGTTGAAGAATCGTGCCAAGTGAGGACGCACACCACACAAATAATAAGAATCAGTTTAATAAAAACACAAAAATAGTACTCCAAGAGAATGACTGGGTTGAGGGTCTGGCAGATAATTTTTAATTGAAAGCCAGAAATACTGTGCAGAATGGTTCAGATGGCTCTGAATACTATGGGACTTAACATCTGAGGTCATCAGTCCCCTAGAACTTAGAACTACTTAAGCCTAACTAACCTAAAAACATCACACACATCCATGCACGAGGCAGGATTCGAACCTGCGACCGTAGCGGTCGCGCGGTTCCAGACTGAGGCCCCTAGAACCGCTCGGCCACCACGGCCGGCTGTGCAGAATGAAACAAATGTTTATTACCGCTAGGTTTTTATATTAACATATCAATATGCATATTAAGGTGATGCCTCCCGATTGATTATAGCACAGTGTGAGTAGATAAAAATGGCACAAAAGTACTAATCTTCTGTTTTCAATAAAGACAGGCATCTCATCTATCACTGAGAGCACACGAGACTCCAGTTGATTTACCTATCAACATGAAGGTTGTTGACGTATAGAAGAAAACCACACTTTGAGCATACACTGCACTGCTTATATGTCCCACAAATAGCCCTTCTCTACCCATCTCGGCAAGAGCGATTTGAATACGGCCGGAGCTGCGGATGCTGACCCTGTGATGTTCTCTGCAAAGCCGAAACCACACCAAGCGGCCCTCTCGTGGTGTCGAGATGTGGATCAGCGTCCAATTGCAGTTCTGTCTGCCCCACACGATCGCTTATTTGCGAAGCTAATGTCCGGGGTGCCGGACGAAACGCAAAACTTCCCTATGACTCGCACGGACCAGAGCAAAACTAACCGCTCCCCTTCGAAGCCAAAACGACAGTATTTAATTTCCGTAGCTATCAGATGGACTTCACACTCCTCGCCAGTGCCCGTCGAATAGTAACAATTTTCTTATGGACTACACAATCAGCGTCACTCCCGCTCGCTGTCTGGATGCCCAGCATCTGTCCAATCAACGTTGCTTTTGGGACGCTCCCGCTGTCTGAGGTCAATGGCCCGAGCGCCACACCGGCGCCGTTTTCAGAATTCGCGGAAGGGCCCTCTGCCGCCCGGCCTCGGTGCCGCCGTCGTCTGGGGCGGTCGTCCGGTCTACGGTAAGATCAAAGCGACGCTCCTGCACAGGATGCCGACTCGGGCAGCCCTCTCTGTGGATGTTATAAAATCTCCCCCTGAGTGCTCAGCACCGAGCCCACTTACATTGGTTTCCGGGAGAGAAATATGCCACGGAAAATTTACTCACAATACATCATTTTTACTCTAATGCAGCTTCTGTTCATTGTGCGTTTTAAGAAACCTGTGATAATCATACAATGTAGGCTTTCACGGCCGGTGTTGTCTTCAGTTAAAACTTCCGGGCTGAGAGGCCGTGGTCGATGTATAAAATTTCCGCCTGACGTTTCGTCTCCAGCCGCGGGAGACATCTTCTGAGGTTGTCCGGCTACCGCCACTGAGGCTCCAGGTACTCTAGCATTTATAGAGAGCATAGAGGGCACCACCATTCGTCATGTGATGCCGAAGGTATGCCTATCTTTGGAAGGCGTCATCATTCTCGATTAACATTAATCGATTGTCATTCTGCCGGCGCAACGTCGACATCCATATTTTGTCTAACTTTAAAACTTCCTCTTTTCTATTGTCATGCTGTTTGTGAATCTCTATTGCTTCTATATACATGCGCACACAATCAATGCGGATAAGAGCATTGTTGTACTTGCATCTGATAAAGGAAATGCTACGGTTTTGCTGAACACCGAAGATTATCACAAGAAGATTAGTGACCTTTTGGATCCGACTACGTACAAAAAGCTTCAGAAGGACCCTACAACCAAAATTTTGAGAAATACCAATCAACTGGTGAAACAGTCTTCTCTTTCTTCGGATGATAAAAAACAACTCTGCAAAACGGAAGCTTATCCACCCAGACTTTATGGACTCCCAAAGGTACATAAACCACAGGTCTCGTTGAGACTGATTGTGAGTGCCATAGGATCTCCAACACAAGAGGTGGCCAGATATCTCGCCTGCTTGCTGCAACCACACATTGGCAGAACGGACAGTTACATTAAAAACTCGGCGCATTTTATTGAAAAACTGAGGGAGATTAACGTCAGTCCAAGTGATATTCTCGTGAGCTTCGATTTAGTGTCATTGTTTACCATGGTGCCTGTAAACGAAGCTATTTCATATATAGCAGATATTTTTACTACTGACATAGTGGCTTTATTTAAACACTGCCCGACGACAACTTATTTCCGGTACAACAACGAGTTTTACGAACAGATCGACGGGGTGGCGATGGGAAGCCCTCTCAGCCCAGCTGTTGCCAATTTATTTATGGAGATTTTAGAACAGCGAGCGCCGCAGACTGCCAGTAAAAAGCCTGCTAAATGGTACCGCTATGTTGATGACACATTTGTAGTGTGGACTTATGGTGAAGAAGAGCTGGATGTCTTCTTGGTGCATCTGAACAGTATTAACCCGAAGATACAGTTTACGATGGAGAAAGAGAGCAACGGTCAACTCAATTTCCTAGATGTATCGGTAATTAAACGGGTGGATGGGACGCTGAGCCACAAGGTATGTAGAACAAACACTCACACGGATCGATACCTCCACAAGGAATCTAACCATCATCCAAGGCAAAAAAGAGGTGTCATGAAAACCTTAGCGGACAGAGCCAACAAAATCTGCGAGCCGGCTTACTTACAAAATGAACTAAATCACTTACGGTCAGCCTTCATGAAAAACGGATATACCAGCAAGGAAATTGATCGAGCCCTCCATCAAAGAAGAAAAGAAGCCAGAAGTCCAGAGCAACAACGGTCACCTATTGGAAAAGTTTTCCTACCGTTCATTAATAAAGTCACGGACCGTATCGGGAAGTTTCTGGCCAAGTATGGGATCGAAACAATCTTCAGGCCCACCAAGAAGCTTGAGGAATATTTTAGAACTGCAAAAGACGCCCGACACCCCCTAGCAACACCTGGGGTATACAAAATTCCATGCAGTTGTGGACAAGTATATATTGGAACAACGAAAAGAAGGGTAAACACCCGCTTAGCCGAACGTAAAAAAAACTGTCGCTTAGGACACATCGAGAAATCGGCCGTAGCTGAGCATGTTTTTCGAGATGGGAATCACGAAATTAAATTTAATGAGACAAGCGTTTTAGCACGAACGTCCCATTATCATGCGCGCATGTATAGAGAAGCAATAGAGATTCACAAACACCATGACAATTTTAATAGAAAAGAGGAAGTTTTAAAGTTAGATAAAATATGGATGTCGACGTTGCGCCAGCAGAATGACAATCGATTACTCTTAATCGAGAATGATGACGCCTTCCAAAGATAGGCATACCGTCGGCATCACGTGACGAATGGTGGTGCCCTCTATGCTCTCTATAAATGCTAGAGTATCTGGAGCTTCAGTGGCAGTAGCCGGACAACCTCAGAAGATGTCTCCCGCAGCTGGAGTCGAAACGTCAGGTAGAAATTTTATACATCGACCACGGCCTCTCAGCCCGGAAGTTTTAACTGAATAACCTGTGATAGTTTTAATTATACGTGCAGAATCCCTGACTTGTTCTCCTCACTTTGCTGGTTGCCGTGGCAATCCTCAATTCAGCAATAAAAATGCAAATTGACGGACGATGTGGGCCTTGTAGTTGCAGTGCATGGTCCACTTACGACGCCACCTTGCAACGGGCCCACTTCAAATGCAGCCGTTCGTGTGATGGTGGTGTTATCAGCAGCACATGCATGGGACGGCAGTTCCCAGGTGTGCTGCTGCTGGTTTCCGTCAAGTGGTGTGGGATGACACAGAACGATCCAGAAAGTCCACTACTTGTTCTTCAGTGGCAGGAGCAGATGAGAAGGGATTACGATGGGCTCGATGCACAACACGACGATGCTCCATTGTGATGGTCAGGCAGGGTCCACCCGCTACTTGACGACGACTATAGTTGGACCCACCATCCCACGCAGTCCAACATCGGACCACTGCCACATCCGAATGTCAAAAATCTGTGTGTTACACGATTCGACCAGCTGGCCAATTGGAGACTCACAATGAGGCCACTTCTAAATTCAGTCGGATGCTGATTGTCTCACGCGAGTATGCAGCATCTCCGTGTTCCTCACACTGATCATTCAACATCTGACAATGTTCACACTGTAGTTATAGCCTACCAGGCTTGGTAACAAAACTACACACGAACAACTCAAAGAAATTCTGGCGGCCGTCCTATTTGTCACATAGAATAGTCACATAGATGTATTGGGTTGGCGTGTAAGTTCGTAACGTTTTTTCCATAAGTTAAACACAAGAGATATACATAACAGAGGCTTTATCCTTCAATAATATATTCTGCTTCATTCAGAATGAGATTTTCACTCTGCAGCGGAGTGTGCGCTGATATGAAACTTCCTGGCAGATTAAAACTGTGTTCCAGACCGAGACTCGAAATCGGGACCTTTGCCTTTCGCGGGTAAGTGCTCTACCAACTGAGCTACCCATGCACGACTCAGCCAGCAGAGTGAAAATCTCATTCTGGAAACATTCCCCAGGCTGTGGCTAAGCCATGTGTGGTGTGCGTACTGTAAGACCTTCAGTACACACACCATCAGATTATTTCACTTGTCGCTCTAATAAAGTAGGCGAGTGTCAGCAATATGTCTCTTGGTCTTATCGCGGTGTGGTTATCTTCTGCCGTTAGGTCAGGCTATAGAAATGCCACTTGTACGCTTAGAGTATCAGATTGATGGTGACCAACTTTAAACAGAACTTTATTAATTTTTACACACATTTATTAAAATAATAACAAGCATAAAAATTACTTAACTTGGTTCTGGATGCTATTTACAATTGACAATCTGAAGTTCTTTTGGTATTGGTACGTTAACCTTATTCTCACATATATCTCTGATACCTGACAAAAGTGTCTACACATTTATCTTCATGGCTATGTACAGGAATATGGTAATCTTATTAGGCGCAGACTGAAACTTGACTATAGACTGGTACAGGCAAATGTAGAACTCGTGCAGACTGGTGCAGACAAATGCAGACTGGTACAGACTGGTGCAGACAAATGCAGACTGACTAATCGGAGGTCTGTAAACTCGTTATAATACCTCGCGTGTTCATGTATCACTGCGCGAGTGTGATCCGCAAGGAGAAAAGGTTCTACGTTGGCAGCAATCTCATTGGCTGCGTTACATATTAATTAGCTGATCAGCGGGAGCAGAATTTGGTCCGTCTCTATGGCAGCGCCAGTGCGGAGACGGACGAGCGCTGCACCTGCGCTGTTGTGCTTAGCAGGGCGCGCTCTAGTGGGAAAGTTGTGTATGCGCTGTCTACGCAGAACTATGTACACAACACCATGTCTCCTCAATATCCTTTCTTTCAGGAGTGCTAGTTCTGCAAGGTTCGCACGGGAGCTTCTGTAAAGTTTGGAAGGTAGGGGACGAGGTAGTGGCAGAATTAAAGCTGTGAGGACGGGGCGTGAGTCGTGCTTGGGTAGCTGAGTTGGTAGAGCACTTGCCCAAGAAAGGCAAAGGTCCCGAGGTCGAGTCTCGGTCCGGCACACAGTTTTAATCTGCCAGTAAGTTTCATTCTCTTTCATTGTTTACAACAGTCTGCCAACGCTCGAGTAACTTTCCAATTCCGCAAGTGCAGAAGACATGGTTTTGAGGCGAACATTTCGTTGGGCCATGTTCAGAGAGCGCATTTTCACCCGGGAAGGAAGTTCCTTGAAGGTTGTTCCATAAAGAGTGGAGAAGGTGAAAATCGAGAGTGCGAGATCCGGTGAATAAAGTGAGTTCTGAATGGCTTCCCAACCAACCTCTGTATAGCCTTTTTTGTCAGTCTAGCAGAATGTGGGCTGTCGTTATCTCGGAGTAGCAACACTCCACGCTGTCTACCTAGTCGTTGTCCTTCGACTGCTCTGAAAGAGTCTCAGTTGTTTACAATAAATGTCGGCAGTGATGGTCACCCGTCAGGGAAGCAGTTCCAAGTACGCCAGACTGCCGCTGTTCCGTCACATCATCTTTTGCGGATGCTTGCAGGTCTGTTTATGTGGAGTTTGAAATGGGGGCGACGGGATTTTAGTTATTTTTACAATTTGTATAAATAATAAGTCTTTGAAGATACGTGGGGAGGGCTGCAGACCGAGCAGCTACTATTGTTACATTCATCTGAAACACTACCAATTCTCATTAATGACTTGTAATGTCCGCGAAAGTTATCGGCTTACCTCGTTTGTTCTTGACAGCAGCAGCTCCGGAGTCTTCTTCTGCAACCTTCCTCTTACTAGATAAGTAAATTTCTTCTGACCGTGTCGTCTTTGTGATATAATATTTCTGTAGAAGGAATCTTAATGGACGTAGGTTATTCCATCTGCTAAATAAAACCTCACTGCAAACTTGTTCTAAACACTGTATTGAGATGCAAGTTTATACTTGTTTGCTTCACACAAGAAACGGAGCGTCTCCATAAAACATCCTACCATGGAGGCGTCCGAAACAAGTGAAGTGATTAATGAAGGAAAATTGTTAACAAATGAACATTTAAAAAATTGGAATTATGGAGATACCATTGATTCTACACCACATGTTGTAAAATCTTGTTAGGTGTGTCCTCCTACGAATCACGAGAAACAGAGATACAACCAATTAAAAATTTACGTTTCTTCAGGTTTCCCAGTTTAGTTACACTGCAACAGCCCCCCTACTGTATACTGGCGACGTATAGACTTTGCTGGACGACAGATAAATTTGAAAAAATACACTGAAGAGCCAAAGAAACTGGTACAACTGCCTAATATCGTGTAGGGCCCCCGCAAGCACGCAAAAGTGCAGCAACACGACGTGGCATGGATTCGACTAATGCCAGAAGTAGTAGTGGAGGAATTAGCACCATGAATCCTGCAGGACTGTCCTTAAATCCGTAAGAGTACGAGGTGGTGGAGATCTCTTCTGAACAGCACCTAGTAAGGCATCCCAGGTACGTTCAATAATGTTCATGTGTGGGGATTTAGGTGGCCAGCGGAAGTGTTTAAACTCAGAAGTGTGTTCCTGGAGCCACTCTGTAGCAATTATGGACGTGTGGGGTGTCGCATTGTCCTGCTGGAATTGCCCAAATCCGTGGGAATGCACAGTGGACATGGATGGATGCAGGTGATCAGAATGGATGCTTCGTACGTGTCACCAATTCGTATCTAGACGTATCAGGGGTCCCATATCACTCCAACCGCACACGCCTCACGCCATTACAGAGCCTCCACCAGCTTGAACAGTCCTCTGCCGACATGCAGGGTCCATGGATTCATGAGGTTGTCTCCATACCCGGACACGTCCATCGGCTCGATATAATTTGAAACAAGATTCGTGCGACCAGTCAACATGTTTTCAGACATCAACAGTCCAGTGTCGGTGTTGGCGGACCCAGGCGATGCGTAAAGCTTTGTCTCGTGCAGTCATTGATGGTACACGAGTGGGCTTTTGGCTCTGAAAGACCATATCGATATGTTTTGTTGAATGGTTCTCACATTGACACTTGTTGATGGCCCAGCATTGAAATCTGCAGCAATTTGCGGAAGCGTTGCACTTCTGTCACGTTGAACCATCCTCTTCAGTCATCGTTGGTTCCGTCCTGTAGGTTCTTTTTCCGACCGCAGTGTTGTCGGATATTTGATGTTTCACCGGTTCCTGATATTCACGGTACACTCTTGAAATGGTCGTACGGGAAAATCCTCACTTCATCGCTACCTTATAAATATCTGTACTTGATTACGAGTGCCTATACCAGTTTCTTTGGTGCCTCCGTGTAAGATCAATCTCTCAGGAGTTTTGACCAGCCGAGATACGGTGTAGACAGTAGCAGCGTGAACGAGAGAAAAGGAGACTGTATGTGATAGAGCAGGCAGTGGCACTGCGATATGCTATGATAAGTTCAGATTGTAAAAATTTTCGTATTACAGTTATTGGTCGAGCATCTCGAGTGCTCGTCATCAGTGGTTAGTATAAAGTGAAAACGCCGTGGCTCTTCAAATTGGCCATTAAGATGCGGAGGGGGATTAAGCGGACCTTCCCTTTTTCTTGGGCGTAAATCTCACTCAGCGCAGATTACAGAACACATCTACATCTACATCTACATTTATACTCAGCAAGCCACCCAATGGTGTGTGGTGGAGGGCACTTTATGTGCCACTGTCATTACCTCCCTTTCCTGTTCCAGTCGCGTACGGTTCGCGGGAAGAACGACTGTCTGAAAGCTTCCGTGCGCGCTCTAATCTCTCTAATTTTACATTCGTGATCTCCTCGGGAGGTATAAGTAGGGGGAAGCAATATATTCGATACCTCATCCAGAAACGCACCCTCTCGAAACCTGGCGAGCAATCTACACCGCGATGTGTCACGTTGAACGATCCTCTTCAGTCATCGTTGGTTCCGTCCTGTAGGTTCTTTTTCCGACCGCAGCGTTGTCGGAGATTCGATGTTTCACCGGTTCCTGATATTCACGGTACACTCGTGAAATGGTCGTACGGGAAAGTCCTCACTTCATCGCTACCTTATAAATATCTACCATCTAATAAGTACGAGACGCAACAGCCCTAAAGGCCGGTAGCCGGCGGCTGTTGTGCAGTGCTGCTGTGCAGTGCGACCTTGTCCCGAGCACGGCAAATGGGGGGCGGAGGGGGGGTGGGGGTGCGGCTGCGGCGACCCGGTTAGGCGCGCGCGCAATCGCCGCCTGCCATCTCCCCCCGGCAGCCAAGTTCACACGCGAGCCGCGCCGGGAGGGTCTCGCAGCCGCTAATCGCCGCTCTGGGGACGTCTTAACGTGAGCGACTGCCCGCCACGCCACCTCATTTAACTCGTGCCGCGTTTCGTGAAGGTCACCGCGTGCCGCTCTGCCCTCTTTTCCGCGCCTGGCAAACTCTCGGCTCGAGACGCCTACGCTTTCGAAATGAGAAGGTCCGAAAGCAGAAGTATGGTGTAGTCCTACGCAGTGTAGCTGCTCCCCAGATCAGGAACAGGCACGCAAACTCTTTCAAGAGTCTGCGTGCGCACTGAGGATGGCGGTTGTCGCTGAAACGACCGGTTTTCGGTTATATCGATTTTTTAGCACGCCACTTTAATCTGGGTGGAAAAAGCGCTCGAAATAACCGGTTTCTGAAACGACCGACCTTATGTCTTTTGTTACTATTATTACCTGTCATAAATGTACAAATCTAACAAAGACTGAAAAATTTTGACTCTCTCCGTCTCACGATATATACAGGGTGATTCAAAAAGAATACCACAACTTTAAAAATGTGTATTTAATGAAAGAAACATAATATAGCCTTCTGTTATACATCATTACAAAGAGTATTTAAAAAGGTTTTTTTTCACTCAAAAACAAGTTCAGAGATGTTCAATATGGCCCCCTCCAGACACACGAGCAATATCAACCCGATACTCCAACTCGTTCCACACTCTCTGTAGCATATCAGGCGTAACAGTTTGGATAGCTGCTTTTATTTCTCGTTTCAAATCATCAATGGTGGCTGGGAGAGGTGGCCGAAACACCATATCCTTAACATACCCCCATAAGAAAAAATCGCAGGGGGTAAGATCAGGGCTTCTTGGAGGCCAGTGATGAAGTGCTCTGTCACGGGCTGCCTGGCGGCCGATCCATCGCCTCGGGTAGTTGACGTTCAGGTAGTTACGGACAGATAAGTGCCACCTATCAGGAGGTTTAACACCATACTTCGTTCGAAATGCACGCTTAACAACTGTCGTCGATTCACTTCTGCCGTACTCAATAACACAAAAAGCTTTCTGTTGAGCGGTCGCCATCTTAGCATCAACTGACGCTGACACCTAGTCAACAGCGCCTCAAGCGAACAAATGTACAACTAAATGAAACTTTATAGCTCCCTTAATTCGCCGACAGATAGTGCTTAGCTCTGCCTTTTGTCGTTGCAGAGTTTCAAATTCCTAAAGTTGTGGTATTCTTTTTGAATCACCCTGTACATTATGTGATGAAAAGTAACTGGAAACCCCAAAATAGATGTTTTTCAATTTAGGTGCATTGTGTTCTCACCTACTGCCAGGTACTCCATATCAGCGATATCAGTAGTCATTAGACATCGTGAGAGAGCAGGATGGGGCGCTCTGCGGAACTCACGGACTTCGAACGTGGTCAGGTTATTCAGTGTCACTTGTGTCATACGTCTGTACGCGAGATTTCCACACTCCTAAACATCCCTAGGTCCATTGTTTCCGATATGATAATGAAGTGGAAACGTGAAGATACACGAACAGCACAAAAGCGTACAGGCGGACCTCGTCTGTTGACTGACAGAGACCGCCGACAGTTGAAGAGAGTCGTAAAGTGTAATACTCAATCTATCTAGACCATCACACAGGAATTCCAAACTGCATCAGGATCCACTGCTAGTACTATGACAGTTAGGCGGGAGATGAGAAAAATTGGATTTCATGATCGAGCGGCTGCCCATAAGCCACACGTCACGCTGGTAAACGCCAAACGATGCCTTGCTTCCAGTAAGGAGCGTAAACATTGGGTGATTGAACAGTGAAAAAACATTGTGTGGAGTGTCGAACCACGGCACAAAATGTGATGATCAGATGGCAGGGTGTGCGTATGGCGAATTCCCGATGAACGTCATTTGCCAGCGTGTGTAGTGCCAGCAGTAAAATTCGGAGGCGGCGGTGTTATGGTGTGATCGTGTTTTTCGTGGACGGGACTTGCACCCGTTGTTGTTTTGCGTGGCAGTATCACACCACAGATCTTCATTGACGTTTTAAGCACCTTCATGCTTTGCACTGTTGAAGAGCAACTTGCGGATGGCGACTGCATCTTTCAACGCGATCGAGCACCTGTTCATAATGCACGACCTGTGGCGGATTGGTTACACAACAACACCCCTGTAATGGACTGGCCTGCACAGAGTCCTGACCTGAATCCTATAGAACATCTCTGGGATGTTTTCGAACGCCGACTTCGTCCTCAGTGGAGCACTCCGTGAAGAATGGGCTGCCATTCCCAAGAAACCTTACTGAACGTATGCCTGCGAGAGTGGAAGCTGTCATCAAGGCTAAGGGTGAGCCTAAATGATACTGAATTCCAGCAGTATCGATGGAGGTCACCATGAACTTCTAAGTAATTTTCAGCCAGGTGTCCGGATACTTTTGATCACGTCGTGTAGAATCGAAGTATAAAATTAAATAGGCAAATAAGAGTATACTTAGCCTGTCCGCTATTCGCTGTTTTTCTTTTCGTAAAGTGATGAGTGGTTGAATACTACTAAAAATCGTCAGTTTTCCCCTTTGATTCTAGTTTTAAGAAACTCTACTCAAAAATCTTGTTGTAATCAGGCATCACACCACAATCTCGGCATTATGAATAGTCGGCGCTAAAGGGCTAAAAATAAGGTTGGAGAATGTTATGCCGTAAAGTCAAGCGCCGGCACGCAAGTCGGGAACGATAGAGCAGAGACGACTGTGAGAAGACGTAGCTAATCGCACACTGACCGGTCATCTCTGCAGGACGACAACGCGACAGCAGCGGGCCCTGTGTAGAGAGGACATAAACGTCACGACCGACTGGTGACGGCCCAGTACAATAGCAGCTTCAAGGTTAGCAACTAGGATAGCAGCGTCAACGAACGAACTGTGACTGACGCCCGAACAACAGGGACTTACATGCATTCAAAATAGAAAATAGAGCATTGAGAATGTCTAGCTACTAGCCGAAATCTGGATTTGCGTAATAAAATCTGAAAAAGGACGACTGATTGCTGCACTCTATACTTTATAAGTTATATTCAGTAATCAATGGTTTACTTTGCAGAGTGAACTGATACGAAAGTGCGCTCGTATTATTTTCAATCAATTTGCGTGATGTGCACTTTTTAAAACGCTTCAGTAATCATTTACTTTTTGAAATAGTTATTTGTAGCTCAAATTATTTCTCAGCGATGTCGTAGCGACGGAATATTTTTCATTAAATCAGATACTAATCTTGGAGACTAGCTCAGATTTTTTGTGTCGGATGACTAAGTTTTTCCCGGGGTATCTGTAATTAGGCCGTTTGTGCTGATTTCTAATTAGGCCGTTTGTGCTGAAAGATTGCACTCGATGTTCTAGGCTATCGAATTAGATTCAAAATCGAGCAAACAGCCTTTCCTTTTACAAAGGTTCTGCCACAATTACTGTCCTGAACGCCATTCTCATACTTATTATTACTTTAAATAATTGCATGTAACGAATCAATGCCGAAAACCTGGTGTCACGAACAAAAACCATTCGGGAGTAAATACTAACTGGGAAGTGAGTGTAAGGATTCTAAAATCCTTCTAAAGGCTCCTGATGAACAAATATTTTAGCGTTACCACCCCAGAAGATAATTCCATAAGGCAATAGGGAGAGAAAATGTACACAATAAATCAACATTCTTGTCTGTGAGTCAACATAATGAGAGATGCTTCTAAGGGCACATCACGCTGAGCTGAACTTCTAGATTTGTTTACTCCGTTTTAACTTGGTATCCTGCTGGCCGTCAGGGAATCTTACACTCTGTGCTCTATTCAGTGTAGGACAATAGTGATTTGAGGTGCTAAAAGGTCATTATTGCTTGTTTGTAATCAAATGATATTAGTCTTTGAGAGGTTAGGGCTTAAACGGTTAGCTGTGAATCACTTGTAGTCCTGTTCAGCTGTCATCTGAGTTATGTCTGAAAGAGCTGAGTTTCGATACTTTGTTAGTTTGCTTGTGTCGCCAGCAAATATTACAGTTTTTGAACTGCCCTTTAAAGACGTAGAAAAATCATCCTGTTGGTTAGAAACAAGAGTGTGCACAGTACGGATCCCTGAGGCGCTTGTGACGCAGTTTAACGCGCAAATATATCTGACTTACGTTTGTTTTATGAAAGTTTTATGAAAGCTAGCTCGCCTCCACGTGGTGCACCCCGGGTAACGCTAAATGAGCTAGCACATAATGGCAGTCAGACAAACCGTGAAAGGTTCTCCTGACTATGCAAGTAGACACAAAAAACGTCCTCCTAAGGATATGCCAACAAGGAAACTTGGACCTACGGTCCGAATCTGCCATCTTAACATAGAGAGCATAAGCTATTCTAAGTGCCAATACTTATCAAAACTACTGAAGAAAGACAACATTGATCTGATCGCCATTCAGGAAACACATTGTAGTACTGAAGTACAACTGCGGAAAAGGGGCAAAATACACGGATTTGAATTACTTGGTGCCACTTACCACCATACCCATGGTGTTGCAACCTACATCAGACATGATATAGAAAATGCCTCCCTTATCTCCACGTCGTCAGGTGATGGAATCCATAATGTCACAGTAAAAATTGGGAGCGTAGCCGTTACAAATATTTATAAACCTCCAACCACTCCATGGCCAAGATCAGTAATTCAGGCTCAACCTCACCCAGCAATCTATCTGGGAGACTTCAATAGCCACCACGAACAGTGGAAATATAAGGAGTGTGATGCTAATGGTGAAACCTTGGTGAAATGGGCTGAAAATGAAAATCTTAACCTTATCTTTGATGCGAAAGACCGTTACACATTTAGATCAGCTGCCTGGGAGCAGGAATACAACCCGGATCTATGCTTCACCTCAACTGACGGAAATAACCAACCACTACCAGCTACCCGTAAAGTCCTGTGCGACTTTCCTCATAGCCAGCACCGACCAGTCATTATTGAAATTGGCAGCCAAATCCCACTGGTGACTTCCATGCCTTGCCCCAGATGGAATTTCAAGAACGCAAATTGGGAAAAGTACTCTCGAGACCTTGATAAATGTCTGGGATGGATAACACCTACCCATAAAAACTATAGAAGATTCATCGGAGCAGTAATAAGCACTGCCAAGAAGCACATCCCTAGGTGATACCGACGAGAGTATGTCCCAGGGTGGTCCAAAAACAGTGACGAGCTCTACCAGCGCTTCCTCAAGACGGGCGACAAAGAACTGGCCGATGACCTTCTCCACAGTCTTGATACTGCAAGACAACGTAAATGGACAGAAGCAATGGAGAGCCTGAATTTCCAGACTTCAAGCCGACAAGCATGGACCCTGTTAAGGAAATTAGGAAGTGGAGCACCTATTCAAAGACAGACAGCAAACGTCTCCCCAAACACCATGGCATCACATATAGTGGCCACGTCCAGAGCCCCTAGTGACAGAGCACACACGATCAAGATAAAACGAGAACTCAGGAATCTGAGGAATAAGGCGACAGAAACTGAATACGCTCTCCCTTTCTCACTCGAAGAAATAGAAACAGCACTCAAAGAGGTCAAGCCAGGGAAAGCACCAGGACTCGACAGCATTAACCCAGAACTCCTGATACACTGCGGTAAATACACAAAACTCTGGCTGGCGAGATTCTTCACCGACATCATCCAAACCGGTAATGTGCCTAGTGACCTCAAAAGATCGAAAATAATAGCCATCTTAAAACCAGGGAAACCAACAAACTCACCGAAGAGCTACAGGCCCACAGCACTACTGTCAGTAATATATAAATTGTTAGAAAGGCTCATCTACAATAGAATCTGCCAGAAAATACTCAATGCTATACCAATCGAACAAGCAGGTTTCAGACCAAACCGCAGCTGTGTCGATCAAGTTCTCTCACTCACGACGTACATTGAAGCTGGGTTCCAAAGAAAGCGTAAAAACTCTGCAGCATTCATAGACCTGTCAGCTGCCTACGACACAGTCTGGAGAGAAGGCATGATTTATAAGTTCCTCCGCATAATCCCATGTAAACTAACAGCTCGCCTACTAAACAACATGCTGAATGACAGAACGATCCAAGTCACCACGGGTTCAGATATTAGTTCACCGAGGAAATTAAAAAATGGCCTACCTCAAGGATCGGTGCTTGCACCACTCCTCTTCAATCTCTACATTGCAGACATACCGGAAACAAGATCAAAGAAGTTTGACTACGCTGATGACTGGGTCCTTGCAACAAGAAGTCAGTCATTTGAAGGGGCAGAGGAGACCCTAACAGCTGACTTGGAGAAGATGGGAGAATATTTCCGAAAATGGCACCTGCAACCTAACGCAACAAAACAGAAGTATCATGTTTTCACCTAAACAATAAAGCGGCTAAGAGGGAGCTCAGAATAAAATTCGAGACCACATGGCTTACCCACAATAAAACCCCAAAGTACCTAGGTGTGACCCTCGATAGAACACTCTCTTTCAAAGGTCACCTAATGAAAACAGCAGAGAAACTAAAAACAAGGAATAACATTATACAGAAGCTCTGTGGAACGACATGGGGAGCGGCAGCTACTACGTTACGGACATCAGCCTTAAGTCTCGTCTTCTCAGCTGCCGAATATTGTGCGCCGGTATGGCTAAACAGCCCCCACACCCATAGAATCGATGCACAGCTCAATAACACAATGAGAATGATCGCTGGTGTAATAAAGACTACACCCGTGGAATGGCTCCCAGTACTAAGCCACATACCACCCCCTAACCTACGCCGCACAAACGCTCTTATAAGAGAGTACAAAAAGATAATGAGCAATCGGAATCTACCCATCCATGAGAATTTTGAAGATACCACCCAAAGCCGTCTCCGCTCCAGAAGGTCACCCATCAGAACCGCAATAACCACTTCCGCAACAGAGGAAGAATTCAACATAACCAGCGCCTGGCACCAAGAATGGTCCTTAAAGAACATCAGCAAACTTCCATGTATCTCCCAGAAGCCTCCAGGTTTTGACTTATCACGCAAAACCTGGGCAACTTTAAACAGAATTAGAACTAAACATGGCAGATGCGCCTATTCCCTCTACCAGTGGGGCATGACAGAATCGCCGCTATGTCAATGTGGAGAAAATCAAACTATCCGGCACATAATAGAAGACTGCCCCAGGACAGCCTATGATGGGACTCCAGAAGATTTCCTGATGGCGACTCCAGAATCAATTGCATATATTAACTCATTAGATGTTTGTTTGTAATTACGTCCAAACTACTATAACTTTGTATAACTACTGTAACATGTGTATTATGTGTAATTTTGTATAATTTTGTATAATTCTGTATAATCTATTGTAATAACTGTAAGAATATCTAATGCCAAATTATTACAATTTTGCATATTGATTGTAATAACAATTGTGTCTAAATGCCATACGCTAAATAAATATGAAAGTATTCCAGATTCTTTGGGTTTCGTTTGGAGATTACCGATACGTGTCAAGACTATCTTCACACGGCATTAAATACTTCGCATATGTTAACTTGTCTAGACAATACTGTATCAACTGTAATATTAAAATTCTTTATAACTGATGCTAAGATCAATGTAACAACAACGTCATCACTTAGAAAAAAGCTCGGGTTTACGAATCTACAAAATTGATCCTTTATACTGGTTACGATAAGTGAGACTACTAATGCAGCTGCGTACAGGCAAACTCCAGTACTCCTAAACAATTTCGCAGCAGCAGTGGTTAACCACAGAACTATCTATGAGCTATCATAGATCCAACTCAGCTTCGATTCAGCAATTAATGTAACCCAAATTTCTATAGCTAAGTATTTGCCTTATTTGCCTATGTATATTACTGATCATGACAAAACACAACTGTCAATCTACATAAATTTCTCGTGAGCTTACTGTTCTGTACTACAGCTTTATAGCTATAGCTCATCACATCTAGCTGTGCGATAAGCAATCTGTGGCTATTAATAATCTGAGTAACATTATCAACTTCTTATTCTAATAAAATTGCACAGAAATAAAAGAGAACATAAACTGTTACCCTGCGTTGAGTATTATCCATGGATCTTATCACTGACTCAGTATACCTTGCAAAAGCCACAAAATTCCCTTTTGCTGTTAGTATTCTTAAATAATTCTTAGTGAACGCTAAAGAGATTATGGTTTCTTAACCTTTGAGCTACAGTCTTACGGTTTAGTCCAATTGGCGAAAATTTTAAGCGGATTCACTATTTTCCTTTTGTTTTAAGTTTCTGTCCACTAAGTAAAGGCACACGTATTTCAGAGTCAACGATATAATCCATTCTCACGTCTTTTGCCTTGCGTTTTATTAACAATTAACGCTTATTTCTTTCAATATTATGTACAGTTTCTAGTAAGCTTATTAGCTTTTTTACTAGAAAAATAAGGCTGTCTTCTAACTGACTTTCTTTGCTATTACTGTCAAATATTTTTTCTTTTTCTTTTAGTGTTCAACCCTGAGGTTGATTTGCAGCAGAGCGCCATTCCTCTCTTCTGTCTGCCTTCCTCTTCATTTCCACGTATGTGTTACGTCCAACGTCAATCATGATCTGTTGCATGTATGATATCCTTTGTCTTCCCCGCCGATTCCTTCCCTCAATAACTCCTTCTGCTGTTGTTACAATGATGTTATTGTGTCGTAGGATGTGCCCTACAAGTTTGTCTCTTCTTGTTTGGATTTACCTCCACAGAGATCTGATTTCCTGTACTCTTCTAAGCACCCCTTCATCTGTCACTTTGTCTCTCCAACTGATCTTCATCATCCTTCTATAGCACCACATCTCCAGAGCCTCTACCCGTCTTCTCTCTTCTCTTCCAATTGTCCAAGTTTCACATCTGTATAGGGCCACACTCCAAATGAAACCTTTCATGACACGTTTCCTTATTTTCATACTGATGTTGATGCTGGTGAATAAGTTCCTTCTCCAATTAAATGCAATTTTGGCCTTTTGTATTCTGGTCGCTATTTCTTTCTGGCTTCTACCATCTCTTGTGATTTTGATTCCCAGGTAAGTAAATTCCTCTATCACTTCCAGCTCCTCTCTTCCAATTCTCATTCTCAGAAGTTCATAGTCTGCTCCTCTACTGCATACCATCACTTTAGTCTTTTTCTTGTTTATTCTCATTCCATACTGATTGCATAGAATTTTTTCCACTGTTCTGAGGACTTCCTCTAGATCTTCTTTTGTCTCTGTGACTACAGCAATATCATCTGCATAACGTAGCATGTCTATCTTCTGCCCATTAATTTTGATCCCCATCTGAGTAGTTTCTCGAACTTGTTCTATAGCTTCCTGGATGTAAGCATTTAATATAAGAGGAGAGAGAGCACATCCTTGCCTTACCCCTTTTCTAATATTTGCTTCTTGTTCATGGTGACAGTTCCTAATCACTGCCGTCTCATTCTTATAGAAACTATCACACGGATGTCTTTGGACTTTATTCCACTTTTCCTCAGCACTCTGAACATCTCTTGCCAGATAACGTTATGAAATGCCTTTTCCATGTCTACAAAGGCAATATAAGTTGGTTTATTTTTCTGTGGTTGCATGTCGATAACGAGTCTCAGTGCAGGAATCGCCTCTCTTGTTCCCAATCCCCTTCTGAAAGCAAACTGATCTTCACTCAGCATATCCTCCACCTTCTCTTCAATTCTCTTCAGAACTATTTTTATTAGAGATTTTTGATACATGTGATATTAGGCTTAGAGTTCGGTACTGTTCGCATTTTGTAGCTGCTGCCTTCTTTGGTATAGGAACAATGATACATTTATGCAAGTCTGTCGGTATGTCTCCTGTGTTATAGGTGGACCTAATAAGGTTAAGCAGCATCATTTTCATGCTGTCACCAGCATTCTTTATTAGTTCTGCAGGGATGTCATCAATACCAGTTGCTTTGTTGTCCCGTAGTTCTTTTAGAGCTCTGTCAAATCCTTCTTGCGTAATGTCATGTCAAATATTAACAGCGTGTAATCAGTTGTCCTGGTCTTTCTAGAGAAATTATTAGCTTTGAAGTACTCTTGGTGAAACACTTTCTTGTAACGGCTGCACTGTTTGCTACTTCTTGACAAACTGTGCTAGTTGCTCAGCCTAATCGTCGCATTGCGGAATTGCTCAGTACTTCGAAAAATGTAAACATTTTATTACATATTTTCTATTTTCTTACTATGATTTCCCGATCTTACGGTCAAGATTGACTCTAAATAGTGAAAATTAGAATTCGGTAAATCTAACTTTAATGTTGACAGTTTGTGTTCAGGGGCCAGTGTACGCCAAGTCCTATTAACATTCTCGCCCAACAAACAAAAACGGCTTGTGCCACCGCCACTTTAACACTACGCTTAACATGTGAAAGCGAAGGTCATCTTCTTCGGGCGTTGGCATCTGGCTACATCACAATCCCTCTAACGTTACAGAAGTACCGTGATTCGACACAGGATTCTCTGGAGAGAATAATGACGCTGTTCGTGGTTCAAAATTAATGATTCCTTTACGGATCTCCAGTATGTTGGAGATGAAGTAGGACTGCAACTTCGTCTTCAATGAAATAAATGTTTGGAGTACCTTCATAAGTTGTATTAGGCAGTCTCCTTTGTTTCTGCGTCCACACACATACTCCGCAATCCACCTTACGGTGCGTGGCGGAGGGTACCCCGTACCACTAGTAGTAACTTCTCGTATCTTATGTTCGGGATCCTTACAGGAGATGTATGTCGGCGGCAGTAGAATCATTCTGCAATCAAAAAAATTGTTCAAATGGCTATGAGCACTAAGGGACTTAACATCTGAGGTCATCAGTCCCCTAGAACTTACAACTACTTAAACCTAACTAACCTAAGGACATCACACACATCCATGCCCGAGGCAGGAATCGAACCTGCGACCGTAGTGGTCGCGCGATTCCAGACTGAAGCGCCTAGAACCGCTCGGCCATTTCATATCACTTTACAACGTTGCGCCCAGATAGTTAAACGACGTGAGACCAATAATGCTGTGTCCGAACGTTACAGGATTGTTTATGGGCTTGTTCTTCCTACTCATCCGCATTAACTAAAATTTTTCTACATTTACAGCCAACTGCCATTCATCACAGAAACTAAGAACTTTTTTCTAAGTTTGATTTCATCGTCCTATGTAACTGAACGTCGACAATTTGCCGTACACTACAGCATCATCAGCAAACAGCCGCAGATTGCTGGCCGCCTCGTCCGCTTGACCCTTTAAGGGGCTCCGGAACGCCCTATACTTGCAATGTTAAAATAACGCTTATAAATTATATCTTTCCTCACAAAGTATTTGAGGTAGGAAGTTGAACTTTTTACAGATTATTTATTGGAATATGGGCTACAACTTAACACAGGGATTTTACAAAATTTTACAAAATTTTAGTTCAGTTATTAAAGATGATTTTTTTTCAATTGTAATGAAAATTCACAACATTTTTTGCAATTTTTATTTATATATTCAAAAATATACAGTTTTTTGGAAAAAGGCTGTGTTAAATTATGCAGAAGGTACTGTGTAACATTTACTGAATGTTTGAAACAAATATGTTTGGAAGATCCTTAGAAAACATGTAATTAGTATGAGAAAATAAAAGTTTTGGGAATCGAGCGACAAAGATTGGATTAACTTTTTAGTGCATTCCAGGTCCATAGGATGGATTATCTTCATCCTCTGCAAACTCCTCCTCCAGCTTCCTCTTGTTCCTCCTCCTGTTTACTCTTGCTTGTATTTCTAGACTCTTTACAGCCCTGTCTGCAGCCCGAAGGCGTTCCTTATCTAAAGCAAGCATCGCTCGTTGTTGTGTTCGTAGATTTTGCTACCATTTTCTTCAGTTGCAGTTACTGCAACACTGTTCCAAAAGGTGGTCATGTATGAACACTTATCACATTTCAGTTGTATTTCACTAGCAAGTCCTACGTGCTTTATTATGGAGAGTTGCAGACCAACTTCACTACAATGAATACATCTTACACAGTCTGAAAAATTTCCTTTGAGAACCGACATATCAAATATTTCATTCACATCCGATTCGCCCATAAAACATTCATAGTTTTCACTCATTGAACCAAGCTTCTTCTGTGAAGTATTTTCTTTCCCACTATGACTGCTATGGGAAGGTGTACTTGAGAGGTTAGGTTCACTCACTTGGTTATCGTCTTTATTGTTTACAGTAATAGCACATACCTTTGGCTTTCCAACATTTCTCCTTTTCTTAAAAGCCTTCATTCTAATAACTTTACTTTTACTCATTATTATACTTCATCAAAACAGAGAATAAAGAAACAGAATTAATTACGAATATTTTCGAGATAACGACACAGTAAATAAACATGAAACAATCGACAATCACACCATTGAACCATCACAGGATAGCCACAACGCATACTTTATCTCACATCACTAAAATGTACCTGCTGAACACGGACGTTAATAACAACACCATTTGACAGCAGTTTAACAGCGCCACAGTGAGTCACGCCCATGCAGAACACATTTCAAAAAAAATTTAAAAATAGTTGTAGTCTTCGGAATTGAATAAATTATATATCTATTAAAAGGTAATAGTCTGCAGATTCAGAAAACGCAAAAAAGTAAAAATTGAACTTTTCATGATTTTGAGCCTTTCCGGAGCCCCTTAAGTATACAGAAAACAACAGCGGTCCTACCACACTCTGTGAGGCGCTCGGACAACATCCTTCTCTCTGATTAACACTCGCTATCGAAGACAACATACTGGGTTCTATTGCTTCAGAGGTCCTCGAGCCGCTCATACGAGGGTCGTGCCCGACATATTTTTAAAAAAAAGCCATTAATATACACAGACAAACAAACGTCCTTGTTGGTGATTCCCATCTGATGTTTGCCGTGTGCGCCGGTGAAGATTCGAACCGTTCTGGCAGATGGCAGAGCCGTACTACAACGTCAAAATGCCGTCTACCGACTCACGTTACAAGCAGGGTGCTGTTATTGAATTCTTGTGTGCAGGAAAAGAAACCGTGGTGAACATCTATAAACATTTGTGTGCGGTTCATGGCGATGCTGCAGTTGATAAGAGTACAGTTGGGCGATGGGTAAAAAAAGTCACAGCCTCGGGAAATGCAGAAACAGAGCTCCACGATCAGCCACTCTCGGAACCTGCTGCCACAGCCACTGCTCCAGACATGCTGACTCGTGCGGATGCCATTATTCGTGCCGACCGGCGCATCACAACTCGACAACTGGCTCTACAGCTGTCGATCAACATTGTCGGTGCGTCTGCAATGATCGAGACTCTCGGATATTCAATGAGGTGCTCACGATGGGTTCCACGAGTGATCACGGCGGACCACAAGATTCAAAGAAAGGACATTTCATCTGAATTGTTGAAGCGTTTGGAGACCGACGGAGAGGCCTTTCTGTTACGGATCGCTACGGGGAACGAAATATGGGTGCACCACTTTGCGCTGGAAACAAAAAGGCATTCCATGGAGTGGCATCATCCTCATTCACCAGAAAAGAAGAAATTCAGGACAACTACCTCTGCTGGGAAGTCATGGTGACAGTCTTCTGCGATTGTGATGGCGTCATTCTCATGGTTGTGATGCCAAGAGGGCCAACAATCAATTCAGAGGCGTACGTGAAGAGTCTGAATAAAGTCAAGAACCGTTCCCGACGTGATCGATAGGACAAGAATCCGGTAGAAATCTTACTTCAATACGTTAATTCACGCCCACACGCAAGTCTGAGAACCCGGGAACACATCGCCAAATTGGGTTGGGCATCATTGCCTCATCCACCCTACAGTCCAGACCTGGTACCCTCGGACTGCTATCTGTTTGGCCCGCTCAGAGATTCTCTACGGGGAAGACCCTTTGAAGATGACGAGAGTGTCAGTCGAGCAGCGAAAACATGCTACGCCTACAAGACAAGAGCTTTTACCAGCAGGGAATACATGCTCTTCCACAACGTTGGTGTGCGGCCAAAGAACGTGATGGAGACTACATACAAAAATAGGTCATGGACAAGACATGTTGATGTATATAGTCACCAAATTCTGACTCTTAACAATAAGTATGTTCTGAGGAAAAAAGTGTGGGGCATTACTTATTGAACGAATGTTGTATATCTGAGAACCTATTCCGTATGATCGAACCTTCGTTAACAATTTTGGACTTGATTCCATTCTCGAACCACCCATCTTCGAAAGTGATTGAATACAGATATGTATACATGCACGGAAGAAGCACAGCAAATAATCCGCATGGCAGTGCAGATACTTAAGAATACATTAGACAAGTTACAATGAGCGCTGCGCACTGCTGAACGAACTACATAAGGTGCACACCTTATGGCACGACCCACATTTGAAAAGTTGTTATGACCATAGGTTCCTTATATCAAGAAACAAGAAAATACTCTTTGCCGACTATCTTACTCTGATCAACCAAAACACCGCGAAACCAAATGCCACGTGGTGGCGCTGTGGCCTCGTAGCACGGCAAGAGAAGTACACAAACGCATCAGATCAGGGACGAACCTGGAACCATTCTTTTGACGATGCAGACTGTAACTGCGGAAATACCCTGACGGAAAGGACTCTGTCACACGGCGGGCTGTTATGGCCTATCACCTGCGAATGAGCGTCTTGGACACGGTGAAGCTGCTCGGTGGATTGCTTACTACCATCGTGAGCATCTGTGGAAGGCGCTTGAAGGACGATGGATGAACGAATTGACGACAAGGCATTGGACATCCCCGCCTCGTAACGAAACGTGGAATTCCGAGGTTAGCCCACTCAGTAAAGCAGGATAGGCGAAAGCTGTGGCAGTTCTGATGACAGAGTACACTGCTGGTGAAAATGGAAATGATGGTATGGGATAGTTGGTCGGGAGGCCCCATTCAGGTGAGTTCGGCCGCCGTAGTGCAAGTCCTGTTTAGGTGACGGCACATCGGCGACTTGCGGATCAATGATGATGAAGGACACACAACACCCAGTCCCCTGCCGGGAATTGAACCCGGGCCCCCTGCGTGGTACGCGATAACGCTACCGCTACGCTACGGAGGCGGACACTGCTGGTGCAGGTACAATAGAAAATGCCCTGTTTGGTGGGTAGGTATGTGGA
The DNA here is from genome assembly GCF_023864345.2 of Schistocerca serialis cubense. NCBI lineage: Eukaryota > Metazoa > Arthropoda > Insecta > Orthoptera > Acrididae > Schistocerca > Schistocerca serialis. Next base: position 93,232,147 of record NC_064645.1, read on the forward strand.
GACCTCTAATGCACATCTGCGTCAGAATATCCCTAAGACGTAGAACCACCCTACAGTTACACTACAGTAACATTTATACCCAACGGAAATTATATGTGATTGAGAAGCTATTTGGCTCTGTGTAGTCAAACTGGAGATGAAATAACGTAGCCGGCCGTGGTGGCCGTGCGGCTCTAGGCGCTTCAGTCCGGAACCGCGTGACTGCTACGGTCGAAGGTTCGAATCCTGCCTCGGGCATGGATGTTTGTGATGTCCTTAGGTTAGTTAGGTTTAAGTAGTTCTAAGTTCTAGGGGACTGATGACCTCAGATGTTGAGTCCAATAGTGCTCAGAGCCATTTGAACCATTTTTTTTTAAATAACGCATTTTATTACAAGGCTACTCCTATGATTTCACACACAGTTGAATAAAATTAATAAAGGTGATCAAGAAATTTGTCTGCCCGAATAACAAACAGAATTCAGCATCACAAAGGATTTATTTCCAAACCACATGATTGACCTGGAACACAGGCCATCGTAACACATCAATTGTAGACATGAGCGGAAAAACTCGTTAGGATATTTAGGGGTGAGACCAATGTTAATTTTCGTAGTTCCCGCACCCAGCAACAGAAGGCAACACTTATCTCTAAGGTTTTACAACTGAGGGTTAGCCCAGCTTTCCACAGATGTCTTCAGTTATAAAATCAAATGTGTGTGAAATCTTATGGGACTTAACTGCTAAGGATATCGGTCCCTAAGCTTACACACTACTTAACATAAATTATCCTAAGGACAAACACACACACCCATGCCCGAGGGAGGACTCGAACCTCCGCCGGGATCAGCCGCACAGTCCATGACAGCGCCTTAGAAAGCTCGGTTAATCCCGCGCGGCTCTTCAGTTATGTTTATGCTCGTGTTCATCAAATGGAATGTACTAATGTACAGTTGAACAGAGGGTGGCAAATTGACTCTGATTCAGACTTTAAAAAATGGATAATGCAATCTGACTGTAAGTAATATGATTGACAGTGATAGTGAACTATTGACTGGAGCAAACTACCGAAATGCACTTAAATCAGATAGTCACTGCTGCTGCCGTGAGCGCATGGTGCATTGAGTGAAATTACCTTAAGGGTTCCTAGTGCTAGTGCTGCGAAATGCTTACCGTGCGCATGTAGAAATCTCGAGTGCGGTGGCCAGCGCGCCTCTGCGTCGTGTTGAACGGTCGACCTGTCCCTCCTCCTTTCCTTCAGATCCACCTTCGCTCCCAGACTACACGGCCTAAGCTCAGATTGACTTCCTTCCTCCACTGCACAGGACTCAATCCTACTACAATCCTCCATGCCACAAGAATGAGTCCTCGCTTCTTCACGCTACATAGCGTAGTCCGCGAAACACTCCAAGTGGAGTTAGTGCCAAAAAGTTAAAAGCCACCAATCGAAACCGGCAGCACTCTCCTGTATGAATCGAGTATCACCCCGTGTACCATACAGCCACTCTCTGTATCCCCACACATCTCGAGGCACTGAACCGGGGTCCACTGTTACGTTTTCTGATCTCACGCTCGGTGTCACAGTCGACACACAGTGATTTTGCATGTGTGGCGAAACAACTTGTCATGTGTGCCTACGTGGCCTCGAAAGAAACACACCAGCTCTCCCAGTGATACAGCGTCAGGCGTCCTGGAATGTCGCCGCATTTCGGCTGGTTTGGTGAAATGTTTTCACAGGCCCGACTGAGATTGACTTTACAGGAAGCTTCCCAGCAAACATCATCAGGATTCCTACAGAAACAGCGGAAAGCACTTCTCCTCGGTCGAGAGCAGTTGTCTGTGAAAGTAGTCGTAAAAACATCTGCCTCTGGCCTCTTAGACAATACAATGTGTCCCGCCCTTGGCTCCCCGCTTCCAGTGGCCAGTGGACCCCCTGCAGCTGAGGCCGTGTCTTCTGCCTCGGACTCCCCTTTTGTTTGGCGACTTGCCATATTCTCCAAACTGGCACCAGTAAACCTCCCCTGTCCCCGCCATGCTTGTCCGACAAAACAAGTGCTCAGCTCCACCACCTCTAATAACTTGATGCATCTAGCTGCCAATCAGTTCAACATTACAATCAGTGTCAACACTCTTTAAAAGTCTCATTGTCCAATGACACTTCCTAACCTAATCAAACTACGCAAATAGAATGTTTCTGCTCTAGAGAATAAATAAACTGGAAGGAAGGCGGGTCGAAAGAACTTCCAGTCCTCCAGAGTACAGTGATTAGTGCACATTGTTGAACAAGGAGCTCCATAGCACACGACCACTACGTGATCCCATCTTGACCCAAAGACACTGTCAATTACGAGGTCATCGAAATTGTACCGAGTAACCATGAAAACGTGTTATTGGTCTGGATGAATCTCTTATCTTGTTACACCAGATCGATGGTCGTATTCAGATATGCCATCATCCAGGTAAACGGCTCCTCAAAAAATGCATCGCAGCACAGATCCAGGCCAATGGGGCCAGTATTCTGGTATGAGCTACATTCACATGAGTTTCCATGGGACCTGTGGTAGTAATCAAAGACGCCATAACTGTGGACTAGGTGAACATTACTGTGCACCACATACATCTCTTCAGACATCACGACAGCCGTGGACTAGGTGAACATTACTGTGCACCACACCTCTTCAGGCACAATGATGGCTGTGGACTAGGTGAACATTACTGCGGCCACATACATCTTCCAGGCAAGATGATAGCTGTGGACTTGGTGAACATTACTGTGGACCACATACATCTCTCCAGGTACCATGAATGCTGTGAACTAGGTGAACATTACTGTGGACCATTTACATCTCTTCAGGCACCAAGACAATTGTAGACTAGGTGAAAATTACTGCAGACCACTTACATCTTTTCATGCCTAAGATTATCTCCAATGCCTGTGGCATCTTCCAGCTAGATAGCTGCCCGTGTCACAAGGCCAGAATCGTACTATATTTGTTTGAGAAGCATGGCAGCGTATTCACACTGATTCTTGGGCCTCTAATTTGTCCGATCTGAAACCGATTGAACACATCTGGGGTGCTTTTGATTTCCAGTTATGTGCCCACAAATCTTAACCTAACGTAGCTCCTGAACAGGTCTCAGAAAACCCAACGGTACTGACCGACCGCCGCGTCAACCTCCACCGTTATGTTTCATTGGATGTGGATATGGAGGGCCATGTAGTCAGCATGCCGCTCTCCTCGAAGTTGCCAATTTTCGTGTCTTCTCAGTCAAATAGCTCAATTGGCCTCAAAGAACAGAGTGCATCTCCCATGCCAACAACTCTCAGCAGACCCGAACGCGCCCATAAATCGTCGGCCCATAATTTACTGAATTTGCTTGACCTGTGCGTAGACACCTGGTACCACATACCTCAGGAAACCTACCAAGGAGTTGCCGAACCCGTTCCACGCAGAGTCGCTGGTGTATTGTGTTGCAGTGGTAGACCAACACGCTGTTAATAAGCTGGCCATGATGTTTTGGATCATGAGTGTAAGTTGTTGCTATAATAGGTACATTGCTTAAGACAGTAAAAATATCAAATATTCATTTCCTACTACCTTATCTGTTACATTAAGATCCTCCTACCACCCGTGAAATTTAGGCATGTATTTATTAACTTACATGCAGAGTGATTCATATAATAACCTCCACAAACACACACATGCAGGCACACATACACACACATACACACACACACACACACACACACACGTAATCAAGCACAAAATATGGTCAGACATATCAACATCGTAGTGAGAAGTATAGCACTAAGAAATAAAGAACGTAATGCATGCCTTTATCGTAAGTTTCATCACCCACGCCCAGCATTTCGTGAAACTAGCGATTTCATGCCAGATACAAGCGCTTGCAACTGGTGAAGGCGACCAAGTTCCGACCAAGATATGAGTCAAAGGTCACCCTTCTCTGCCGGTACCGATTACGGGCTCTGCACGCTAAACTAAAGGCTGCATATACTAAGATCTCTAATCAGTGGGAGGGATTTCAGGGTCGCGAACTCGTTATCTTCGTAGCCCACTCGCAATGTGCGCATTAAACCTCTGAGGGTATAGTCTTGATGTTCTGTTACGATAAAATCAGAAAATGTGGTTGGCTGAAGTCGCCTCTGACGATCCAATCCAAGCGTGAGACGCCTTTACGAGCCGTCGCTGTATACTGCTCGTTAAATTACACATGTTTCGTTCGATACTCACTTCATACGCTCTCGTACGGTTTTGAAATAGTGAGGAACGAGATCATAGAGAATTCCGATTCATTAAGCGTTGTTGACAGTACTAGCGCAAAACGAGCTCTTAATGTTTCGAATGAATTCTTGTTTACCTTGAGAGATAGCTATCGCCTTCATTATTTGACTACTCAACCCACAATTTCAATTCCTTGCAATTGTTCATAACCGCTTTTCCGGCAAGCCAAACTAAAGACACATCTGTTCTTTATGTGGCGACAACCGACATAAGGGCAACGGTGGATATACGACGCTGTTCAATAAGTAATACAATACATTCCTTTTGCGGCCAACTTCAGTTGGAAAAAAAGCCGGACTTGTTGTGGGACTTTGTGGAATATTTCCGCTTCAGCCGCTATAGTTTCATGAAGTTCCGATAGGTGGCGGTGCTATATCTAGCCTTTAAAATCGCACCTGTCGGAAGACCAGAGTGTAGCACATATTCTTAGGCGCTCGTAGAATATCTACGGAGACCTGGCAGTGAACAAAAGTACGGAGAGTCGTTGAGCGAGGCGTCTGTCATCAATGCAACAAGGTAGCGCAATCCTGTCCGATGTTCCGCGTACCAACAGCCTGCACACACCTGTGACTCCTGCAATGTTGGAACGTCCGGACACTCTCATTCGAGGTGATTGACGGATCACAAGGACACACCTCGTCGCTGAATTGTACGTTTCTGTTGCTAGTGCTGTCACACATGTCTGCGCAACCGAGAAAATGGTTCAAATGGCTCTGAGCACTATGGGACTGAACAGCTGTGGTCATCAGTCCCCTAGAACTTAGAACTACTTAAACCTAACTAACCTAAGTACATCACACACATCCATGCCCGAGGCAGGATTCGAACCCGCGACCGTAGCGGTCACGCGGTTCCAGACTGAAGCGCCTAGAACCGCACGGCGACACCGGCCGGCCGCACCCGAGAGTAGCTCACAAAACTCCATTGGAACGTTCTTCCACGTCCACCTTACAGCCCGGATCTCGCACCTTCCGACTTCCATCTGTTTGGTCCAATGAAGGACGCACTCTGTGGGGAGCAGTCAGTGGATGATAGGGAGGTTATTGATGCAGCAAGGCGTTGGCTCCGACGTCGACGAGTAGAGTGGTACCATGAGGGCATACAGGCGCACTCAGCCACTCAGTAAGGTGGCGTAACCCCGTCGCATTGAACAGAGATTATGTTGAAAAATAGGGTTTTGTAGCCAACGAACCTGCTTTAGGAAACAAATTCTTTGCATTACTTATTGAACACCGTCGTACTTGTACATGGTAATGGGTACTCAAGTCTAAAAAAAAAAGTTATAATCTGTTACAAATTGGAACCTTACTTAAAACAACCACTATCCTCTAAATACGAGGGGGTACTGAAAAGTAATGCCTCCGAATTTTTTGTGTGGAAACTCTTAAAACTTTTTAAATGAGACAGGCTTTAGTAACATTCTGAATCTCTGTTCTTCAAGCCTACATGTTTATTCCTCAATATTGTCGCCCTGACGACGAACACATTTCTCACAACGAGAGATCAGTTTGTTGATACTGTCAGGGTAGAATGTTTGACTTTGTGGATGGACAAAGACAGCTGGGCTTGCAGCGCTTCACCACGGTCAAAGCACAGCCCTCGAAGGTGTTCTTAAGTTTCGGAAACAGATGAAAATCGGATGAAGCCAAGTCGGGACGATGATCGATGACAGGTGAATCCAAGGCGTCGGACTGTTGCAGATGTCGCTGCGCTCCTGTGTGGTCTGTCATTGTCGGCCTGAAGGAGAGGGTGATACAAGTGTGGACGAAATCTTCGAATTCGGGAAACTCGATTACAGCAGGCTTGTTTCACGCTCCGACATATCTGCGCTACACAGTGCAATTCGGAGCCCTCTAGCGGCAGAGAGTTGCAACTTATGTCAGTGAAGCGGGACAGTCGACCGAGAAATATGCATGACATGAAATACCTCAACAGACATTCTTCTTTCTCTTCTTGTAGCGTTCAACCCTGAGGTTGGTTTGCAGCGCAGCGCCATTCCTCTCTTCTGCCTGCCTGCCTCTTCATTTCCACGTGTGTGTTACATCCAACGTCATTCATGATCTGTTGCATGTATGATATCCTTGGTCGCCCCCGCCGATTCATTCCCTCAGTAGCTCCTTCTGCTATTGTTCCAATGATGTAGTTGTGTCGTAGGATGTGCCCTACAAGTTTGTCTCTTCTTGTTTGGATGTGCCGCCACAGAGATCTGGTTTCCTGTACTCTTCTAAGCACCTCTTCATGTGTTACTTCGTCTCTCCAGCTGATCTTCATCATCCTTCTATAGCACCACATCTCCAGGGCCTCTACCCGTCTTCTCTCTTCTCTTCCAATTGTCCAAGTTTCACATGTGTATAGGGCCACACTCCAAACGAAACCTTTCATGACACTTTTCCTTATTTTCATACTGATGTTGATGCTGGTGAATAAGTTCCTTCTCCAATTAAATGCAATTTTGGCCTTTTGTATTCTGGTCGCAATTTCTTTCTGGCTTCTACCATCTCTTGTGATTTTGATTCCCAGGTAAGTAAATTCCTCTATCACTTCCAGCTCCTCTCTTCCAATCCTCATTCTCAGAAGTTCATATTCTGCTCCTCTACTGCATACCATCACTTTAGTCTTTTTCTTGTTTATTCTCATTCCATACTGATTGCATAGAATTTTTTCCATTGTTCTGAGGACTTCCTCTAGATCTTCTTTTGTCTCTGTGACTACAGCAATATCATCTGCATAACGTAGCATGTCTATCTTCTGCGCATTAATTTTGATCCCCACCTCAGTAGTTTCTCGAACTTTTTCTATAGCTTCCTGGATGTAAGCATTTAATATAAGAGGAGAGAGAGCACATCCTTGCCTTACCCCTTTTCTAATATTTGCTTCTTGTTCATGGTGACAGTTCCTAATCACTGCCATCTCATTCTTATAGAAACTATCACACGGATGTCTTTGGACTTTATTCCACTTTTTGTCAGCACTCTGACATCTCTTGCCAGATAACGTTATGAAATGCCTTATCCATGTCTACAAAGGCAATATAAGTTGGTTTATTTTTCTGTAATTGCTTTTCGATAACGAGTCTCAGTGCCAGAATCGCCTCTCTTGTTCCCAGTACCCTTCTGAAACCAAACTGATCTTCACTCAGCATATCGTCCACCTTCTCTTCAATTCTCTTCAGACATTGAGAACAGAATAAAAAATTCGGAGGCATTACTTTTCATTACGCCCTCCACAAATCTTTTATACGAGAATCTGGTGAGAGCAGATCTATAACGACTTCTGACTATATTTTCCATCAATCTGCTGCATGATTACTTATATAAAAATACCGAAAGTTACGTTATATAACAATGATACTCATAACACAGAGAAATGTTCAAGATTTTTGTGAGTGACGGTGCAGTTAAACAGAGCATGGAATCATAGTACGTCCTGTTGCAGACATAAGGACGTTGTTGCGGAAAGAATGCGAAAAATTTCAGAAAAACAGGGATATTGATACCAGATTTGCCAATAACTTGCTCTATTAGAAAAACCATACCTTTTGGAGAACAAGCAAATGCACAAATTGAAACTCATTGATCAACATCGAAATTCAAACTAAGTGTAAGAGGAATAGATCACTCTTTAGGATACATAAAATTGTGAGTTTAAAAAATCGAACAGACTTGTTACTGAATGATGGCAGTGGTCTGCGTAGATATGCTGGTCTTGGTTGGTACATGACTCAAATCGGCATTGGGTCTCCACATGTACTACCTCTCATGCTCTACCTTGCTCAAGTACGTTTCCACTGAGTACGCTCCCATGATTGATCACCTCCTTATCGAGAGAGCCTGATATGCACTCCCCGCCACAAAGTCGAACCTTTAAAATCCCTTTCCCAGTTCTACCGCTGCCAAAAGTGCCTCCAATACAATAACCATCTCACCATCGAATGCAAAAATCGACCCTGCTGTCCTCTTTGTAACGCCTCATTTTTTCTCAAACAGTGTCTAAATCTCACTTCCGCTCCCACCTGCAACTAAACCTATCCTATCTAGTCTTCAAAGGCCAAACTCCAACCTGTCAAACCAGAACTAACCATACCCGTCCGACACACTGGCAATCCTATAAATCTCAATAATGGCCTCTACTCAGCTTCAGCTGCCGAAGTCATCTCAGATTTCTCGGCGTCGTCCCCTGAAATATTCACTCGTCCGAAAGTCGCACGTAATCCAACAAATTTGCCTTTTGACCGGATCCGTACTCCTCCTTAACACCGAAGCCACCTAGTCCCAAAAACATGTCCACTTCATATTCACCTGTCTTGACATTGAGTGGTCAGCGCGACAGACTGTCAAACCCTGGTTCGATTCCCGGCTGGGTCGGAGATTTTCTCCGCTCAGGGACTGGGTGTTGTGTTGTCCTAATCATCATCATTTCATCCCCATCGACGCGCAAGTCGCCGAAGTGGCGTCAAATCGAAAGACTTGCACGAGGCGAGCTGTCTACCCGACGGGAGGCCCTCGTCACACACTATTTCTATACCTTCGTTTAAACCCTCTCCACCTCATGTCTGCACAACCCACTTCCCACCCTCTCAACACTGGGCGACAGTAATACTGCAACCTGTATCACATCAGCTCACTTCCAGTTAGCAAGGCCCTTTGCATGCATAATCTGTCTCAGCACAACGCTCACTTCTTCGTCCTCAATTAAGCGTTCCTCCAGCTCTATCACATCATACGAACGTCTCCCTATGTCCACCGAAAAATGGTTCAAATGGCTCTGAGCTCTACGGGACTTAACATCGGAGGTCATCAGTCCCCTAGAACTTAGAACTATTTAAAACTAAGTAACCTAAGGACATCACACACATCCATGCCCGGGGCAGGATTCGAACCTGCGACCGTAGCAGTCACGCGGTTCCGGACTGAAGTGCCTAGAACCGCTCGGCCACCGCGGCCGGCCTGTATCCTCCACCCTATAGAAAATCCTCTTCTGCTGGCCAGAGATGGAGTTACAATCGGCCACCACAAAAATAGAACTATTCGACCACAATCCTTATACAGTATTTTCACGCACCACCTTATACCGACTCTATTGTTCAAGACCCTAATTGTTACCTATGCCGCTATTTACATTCGACTTAATCACTACATCCCCTTTGACATTCTCACCACATGATTCTCAGCTTTTCCACCTGTACTGTTGCCACTGACTTCATTATATCTAGCAGATACCCTGCATAACTCCAGCGGTGGTCAGTTTATGGACTCCATCGAAGGCGACAGTATCACAATCCAAAGCACAGTCGTCCTGAAAGTAACACAACTCCAGACGTCGTTTCAGCATCTCCCAACTTCCTTGGACGCCTTATTGCAAAGTCCTCGATCCAATTGAAAGTGATCACCTACCTGTTCTACTCTTCATTCCTTACAGATTCACTCTTCCTCATGCACCCCATGCCAATAACTGTCCAAGAGATATCCAAGACTACTCCTGTGCCAATAGGAATGTTCACTAAAAATCTATAGATACCCAGACAGGAAGCCACCGGCTCCCATCAAACAATGTGACAGTATCCGTAATTCCCCGCCCTTCTTGCAGCAGACATTATCAGATGCTACATCAGAGAATATTACTACCTAGATTGTACATCCTCGTCGCCCCTCCCACCTCCCTTACCCTCCGCTTTCCCTCCGACCCAATAAGCCTTTCTCTTTCTCCGAGAATCCTGTCGCTTATGCTGCTCCTTCCTATGGACTCATGACCGGGATGCATTCACACGCCACCAGCAAATACATAGCCACATCAAGAACTTTCTTTTTCATCATCGGTCTTCTGACTAGTTCGATGCATCCCACCACGGATTCCTCTCTATTTGCCAGCCTCTTCTTCTCTGAGTAGCAACTATACCCTGCATCATCATTTATTTGTTGGGTGTATTTCAAACTCTTTTTTTCCCCTGCTAATTTTACCCTCTACAACTCCCTTGTCAGTGTTTTCCATATTCTCCTTACTTCGCCTATTCTACAGAGAAGCTCCTCATTTCATATCTTATGAGTGCACCTAATTTTCACCACTCTTCTGTAGAAAAATATCTGGAACACTTCGATTCTCTTCTATTGTGGTTTTATCACAGTCATGATTCACTACTGTACAACGTTGTGCTCCAAACGCACATACTCAGAAATTTCTTCCTCCAAAGTCTACGTTTGATATCAGTGGACTCTCTTGGCCAGGAATGCGCTTTCTTCCTATCCTACTCTGCTTTTCTTGCATATCCTCTTTGCTTTGTCCGTCACGGGCTAATTTGCTTCTAAGGCAGCAGAATTCCATAATTTCATCTACTTTGTAATCACTAATTTTCAAGTTAAGCTTCTTTCTCTCCTCATTTCTGCTACTTCTCATCTGTTTGTCTTTCTTTGGTTTACTCTCAATCTATATTCTGTGCTCTTTGGACTGTTCGTTTCCATCAATAGATCCTGTAATTCTTCTCCGTCTTTGCTTAGGACAGCAGTATCATCAACGATTCTTATCATAGATGTCTGTTGAGCCTGAATTGTGATCCCGCTCTTCAACCTTCCTTTTATTTCCCCCAATGCCTCTTCGATGTACAGACTGAACAGTAGTGGCGAAAGACTACATCCGTGTCTTACTCCTATTTTTATCCCAGCACTTCGGTCTTGGTCTTTCAGTCTTATTGTTCCTTCTTGGTTCTCGTACATATTGTGTATTACTGGTCTTTGACTATAGTTGACTCCTATTTTTCGCAGAATTCCAAACGTTTTCTCCATTTTACATTTCTGAACGCTTTATCCAGGTCGACAAATCCTAATGCCATATCTTGAATTTTTTCAGTCTTTCTTCCATTATCAGACTTAATACAGAATTGCCTCATACTGATCGTCATCTAACAGATCCTCAGTTTTCTTTTCCATTCTTCTGTATATAATTCTTGCCAGCAACTTCGATGCATGATCTTTTAGGCTGATTGTGTGACAATTCTCACACTTATCTTCTTTTGCTACCTTCGGAATTATGTGGACAATGTTATTCCGAAATTCTGGTGCTATGTCGCCAGTGTCATCGATTCTACACACCAGTCAAATAGGTTCGACACACCAACTTGAACAGTAACTTATTAAAAGCTAATAAACTCCGGGACTGACGCCACTTATGCACCAGGCACAACGCTACACTCCCCATTAACTCTTACAATGCCGCGCGGGGTAGGTGCTAAGTCTAAAGCGCCTTGCCACGGTACACGCAGCTCGCCCCGTCGGAGGTTCGAGTCCTTCCACGGGCTGTCCTTAGCGTAAGTTAGTTTAAGTTAGATTAAGTAATTCGTAAGCCTAGGGACCGATGACCTCAGCAGTTTGGTCCCACAGGCACGTACCACAAATTTACAAAACTCTTACAAGTGTTGGAAAGTATTTCAGTGACTCACTGCCTATTCCTCCAAAACTGTCGTTTACTTGTCAGTCTCAGCAAAGCTGACCGCTTTGCATCCGATCACTCCGACATCTTCTCAGTTCCTAAGAACCCTAATTTTGAGTACTCCCTGTTCCCTACAGTACACGAACGCACAAATACCACTGTCCCACAAGGACGACATACCGCAAACAGAATTAAATACACTAATCATCGCACACAACATAAAACAAGTACTACACAAGAAATCTCCAGAAGTCTACTTTGCCTCCTTTCCCACACAAAACCCTTTCTGATACCTCCTCTTGCGGCTCCATCAGGCTACCTCATTGTTTAGCAACGCCTTTGAACCATCCTTTCCTGACGCATTCATCAACACCTGCACAAACACCACCTCCTTTGTGTTAACCAGTGTCGCTCACGTCTCATCTTCTCCTGTGATAACCAGCAAACGTGGGTCACTCAACTCCGGTTCCGCCACCTCGAGAACTGTAAATATGCTATTTTTGTCTCTCTCGACCTTAGAGAAAGCCTATGGCAGTGTTTGGTTTCCGGTCTTTTTATTCAAACAGCAGACTTATAGCACCTCCAATTAACTATGTCTGCCTTACTGCATCTTTCCCATCTAATCACCCATTATTTGTCACCATTAACAACACCAGCTCCAATACCTCCCATACCACTGCAGATGTGCTCCGTCCTCTCCCCCCCCCCCCTTCCCCTTCGTCACACTGCTGATATGGCCAAACTACCTCCACCAATCCACCTTCTTCAGTATGCAGATGATGCCGATTTCTTTGTCCTCTGTCCTATACTCCAGAAATTTCAATAATCTCTCCCCATCCACTTCAGTGAGTCCACCTCGTGGTGCAACTAACGTCCCCTCAAGACCAACCTTTGCAGAACCTAGGAAGTAATTATACGACGAAACATGTACATCATTTGTCTCCGTGACTTTTAGTGGACCATGTACGACTCTCATACCCAGTTAAATAATACACTAAAATACCTTGAAATAACAGTTGACCAGCAACTAATATTGAAATTTCACCTGCTAATCATCCAACAGAAAGCCAAGAATGAGCTTTTTTTTGTCATCTGTCTTCTGACTGGTCTTATGCTGCTCGCCACGAATTCCTTTCCTGTGCTAACCTCTTCATCTCAGAGTAGCACTTGCAATCTACGTCCTCAATTACTTGCTGGATGTGTTCCAATCTCTGTCTTCCTCTACAGTTTTTCCCCTCTACAGCTCTGCAAGTATCATGGAAGCCATTCCCTGATGTCTTAACAGATGTCCTATCATCCTGTCCCTTCTCCTTATCAGTGTTTTCCGCACATTCCTTTCCTCTCCGATTCTGCGTAGAACTTCCTCACTCCTTACCTTATTAGTCCACCTAATTTTCAACATTCGTCTGCAGCACCACATCTCAAATGCTTTGATTCTCTTCTGTTCCCGGTTTTCCCACAGTCCATGTTTCACTACCATACAATGCTGTACTCCCGACGTACATTCTCAGAAATTTCTTTCTCAAATTAAGGCCGATATTTGATATTAGTAGCCTTCTCCTGGCCAGGAGTGCCTTTTTTGCAATAGCTAGTCTGCTTTTGATGTCCTCCTTGCTCCGACCGTCATTGGTTATTTTACTACCTAGGTAGCAGAACTCCCTAACTTTATCTGCTTCGTGACCACCAATCCTGATGTTAAGTTTCTAGCTGTTATCATTTCTACTACTTCTCATTACTTTCGTCTTTCTTCGATGTACTCTGTACTCAGTAGACTTTTCATTCCGTGCAGCAGATCATGTAATTCTTCTTCACTTTCACTCAGGATAGCAATATCATCAGCGAATCGTATCATTGATATCCTTCCCCCCCCCCCCCCCCCCCCTCCTCACCCTCAGGGAACGTCTCAAACCAGACGAGTGTACCCCTATGTTTGCGTGGTAGAGTAATGGTGGTGTACGCGTACGTGGAGAACTTGTTTGCGCAGCAGTCGCCGACATTGTGTAACTGAGGCAGAATAGGGGGAACCAGTCCGCATTCGCCGAGGCAGATGGAAAACCGCCTAAAAACCATCCACAGACTGACCGGCTCACTATACCTCGACACAAGTCCGCCCGGTGGATTCGTGCCGGGGACCAGGCGCTCCTTCCCACTACGGAAAGCCGTGCGTTAGACCGCTCGGCTAACCGGGCAGGCCAGCAGTTACGTTATACCTAGCGCCCCTTGCCAAAATTATTAAGGGCCAACTGTGTAGCTGATTTGTACTTAGCTCCACGTTGGTATGTCTGACTGACATAACGACAGTACTTGTTATAATCGCCTCAGATAGAGAGATTAAGTAACTGCCATTGTTCTAAATATTTGCTAAATGAACTGACATGTGGAGTCTGGAAATTTCAGGAGAGTCATGGCGACGCTTCACAGGCCAGTCTTGTCTTAACTCATATCAACTGTTCCTCACATTTTGAGGCACTACTTGACTGATCTGGCCTTGTAACACTAACCAAAACGGCCTTGCTGCGCTGGTACTGCGAACGGCTGAAAGCAAGGCGAAACTACAGCCGTAATTTTTCCCGAGGGCATGCAGCTTTACTGTAGTAGCATGGAGAGCTGCATCAAACCAGTCTCAGGACTGAAGACAATAACAACAACAACTTCAATGCTTATATTATTTAATTTGACTGCGTTTTATATGCAATCTGACTGCGTTTCAAAACTGAATTGAACTGGAAACAAAAGTTATTTATGGTTCCTGCGTCATTCAAGCAATTTATATATGATCATAGCTTCGGGAGGTGTTGTCTTCTTCATCTGGAGGAGTCGATGCTGACTCCCCTAAAGTGAGTACTCTGTTCTTTTGTTACTTTGTGATGATTTGGCGCTGTGGATTTTGCGTCGTTTCTACCTTTACGGAAATTAGTTGTCAAATGGATTTAAAAAAAAAAAAAAAAAAAAAAGATTCTCATTAGCTGTCACAGCGCAGCACAGCACAGTACTTTTTGGCAAGAAGCACTGATAATGCACTGCAGATGAGTTTGCACTTGCTGCACTTGGTTGCCGATTGTGGATATTTGCAAATACTTACGATGAGCGCAGTCCCTCCCGCCGGAGGTTCGAGTCCTCTCTCGGCCATGTGTGTGTGTGTTGTTCTTAGCATAAGTTAGTTTAAGTAGTGTGTAAGTCTAGGGACCGATGACCTCAGCAGTTTGGTTCCTTAGGAATTCACGCACATTTGAACATTTGAACTTACGGTGAAGGCAATGGTTTGATAATGGACGTCATGTCCGGAACGAGTCACCGCAAGTAAAGGATTTCTCTCGTCGCAACTTCGACAGAATTACAAATAATAATTTTATTAAAAGTATAATGTTTCCACATTTTCCTGCATCATGCTGAAGATTCATATACATATCTGAATTTTGTTCAGCATACAAGTTTCATATAGGTATATGCATTGTACTGTTAGTATTTTGAACATTTAAGCCTTCATGATCCTGCCCAGTTTATTAAAAATGAAGCATTATTGAACAATTGGTACTTACATGAACTATACTAATACAAAATGTTATCCACAAGAAATTAAATTTATCACTGCAGTAAATAAATAAAATGTTGTCCAAATTTTCCAAAACATTGAAAGTAAAACAAAATCTGTCTTAGTGTTTATCGCAGCAACTGGGCATGGGCTTTAGCATGATATTTAATAAGTAACGGATTTAAATTACTCCTCATAAACTGTTGCTAATGCATAAGTTAATAATTAGAAATAAAAGAAAAAGGGCTATAATTAAGCGCTGAGAAAAATCCATTTCCAACAATTTTATTATTATTGTTAACTTCACTTTGCAGTTCATATATTTTAGGGAAGCAAACTTGTTGATTACGCCATTGATGTCCGGTTTACAGCTTCTGTCACGTTTTACCGATATGATAGCAAAATCTGATAGTCAGCCTACGCACATATCTGACTTTAATTTGCTGAAACTGCATTCAGGGCATGCGGCAGTCACTGATATTATCATAAATGTATTCAAAAGTATTTGGATGTTTGTATTCGAATCTCGGTAACATATGCTTTGAAAAGAACGTCAAAATGTGCAAATGGGAAGCGATGTCAATGTTCATCGGCTCTTTCGCCTGGATCTGAACAACAGATATTTCGTTGACTAGTTTCCCTGGATGAATGTTGTCATTGTTGCTGTTGTTGTGGTTTTGGTGCCCTTCAGTCCGAAGATAGATTTATAGAGGTTTCCACTTTACTCTATCCCGTACAAGCCTCATAATCTCTGGGTAACTACTGGAACCCACATCCACTTGAACAACCGTACGGTATTCATCTCCCTTTACAAGAGTGGTTGTCAAACGTTTTTGCTCGGGAGCCACTACTGATATTGTGAGGCGACAACTCGGGTCGAACATTATTATTATTATTATTAATTGGTTACTTCCAGAAATTGGTATTTTATGATCTGCCAACAGACTATAACTATAGAAAGTGTGTGGAAAGTTGCCCACCGGCCCCAAGTACTGAGCGTTAAAAATCCACACCATTTGGAGCACGACTTATCGATTATTCCTTGTTTCAGATTGCTGCCAGCCTCTCCCACCCTTATCGGTGTGACAGTATAAATGCCTGAGAAAGAGTTACGTTGTCTGTATGATTGGATAACTGATTAATAACAGTAATCGTACTTATATATAAATGCGCCGCGCGGGGTAGCCTTGCGGTCCAGGGCGTCTTGTCACGGTTCGCGCGGCTGTCCCCGTCGGAGGTTCGAGTCCTCCCTCGGGCATGGGTGTGTGCGTTGTACTTAGCGTAAGTTAGCTTAATTTAGATTAAGTAGTGTGTAAGCTTATGGACCGATGACCTCAGCAGTTCCCTCCCATAGGACCTTGCCACAAAAAATATAAATGCATTACGCAAGATGAGACACAATCACAAAATTTTACTAAATGTTTTGAACTGAATTTTTTTTTCTTCGATGTGTTGCATTGCAAACGCCTATCATTTCATACTTCTTGCGACAAATATGTACCGCATTTTAAGACGGTAG
Source organism: Schistocerca serialis cubense (assembly GCF_023864345.2). Lineage (NCBI taxonomy): Eukaryota > Metazoa > Arthropoda > Insecta > Orthoptera > Acrididae > Schistocerca > Schistocerca serialis. The sequence continues at coordinate 93,248,899 of NC_064645.1, forward strand.
TCTCTATAATGTATATTCACAAATCCATGTTACTTTCGTGTCAAGATTTATACCACAGCAGCCGATCATTATGCGTATGCACGTGAGTTGTGTGAACTGACAGATGAACTACAGAACATTCCGCACCCCTCACATCCTCTAACCCTACATTGGCCACGATACTGACGCTATTGACCTTGTGGCAAGCCGCAAACTTTACTCAGCTCACGGCCCAATTCATCACCTTCAGTTAAAATTAAACACATTTGAAAATATTACCGTCTCTGTATTCCGTTTATCATGCTGCAGGAAAACTACGCTCTTGAGAATCTCTCGCAGTTTGTTGACATTTCGAATTCGCCTGTCAGTTGCTAGATTCATATTCTTATATAAGGTGCGTTTGAAAAGTTCCCTGAACGATCTAAGTAAATAAAGGAAACAAGAGTTACAGGGTGAGAATTATTGAACTACATACATAAAAAAAGGTTTGCATCGCCTCGGTTCCGAGAGTTACGGAACCAGTACACAAAATTGGAATAGAGATCAACATAAACATCATTTCCACCCTTTTTATTGCTCATGAAAACTACACATTGTATGTCGTACCACCATACACCGAGACCTTCAGAGGTGGTGGGCCAGACTGCTGTACACACCGGTACCTCTAATACCCAGTACCACGTCCTCTTACGTTAATACATGCCTGTATTCGTCGTGGCATACTGTCCACAAGTTCATCAAGGCACTGTAGGTCTAGATTTTCCCACTTCCAAAGGGCGACTCGGCGCAGTTCCCTCAGAATGGTTGGTGGGTCACGTCGTCCATAAACAGCCCTTTCCGGTCTATCCCAGGCATGTTCGATAGGGTTCACGCCTGGAGAACATGCTGCAGCGATGTCGCTATCCTGAAGGAAGTCAATCACAAGACGTGCAGCACGATGGGGGCGCGAGTTGTTCATGAAGACGAATGCCTCGCCAATATGCTGCCGATGTGGTTGCACTATCGGGCGGAGGATGGCATTCACGTATCGTACAGCTGTTACGGCGCCTTCCATGACCACCAGCGGCGTACGCCGGCCCCGGCCCCACCTAATTCCAACCCAAAAATGCAGGGAACCTCCACATTGGTGCACTCGCTGGACAGTGTGTCTAAGACGTTCAACCTGACCGGCCTTCCTCCAAAAACGTCTCCGACGATTGTCACGTTGAAGGCATATGCGACACTTATCGGTGAAGAGCGGTCCATTCGGCATGTTGTTGGGCCCATCTGTACCGCGCTGCATGGTGTCGTGGTTCCAAAGATGGACCTCGCCATGGACGTCGGGAGTATTTCTCACAGTTTGTCGTAACACGACGTCCTGTGGCTGCATGAAAAGCATTATTCAACATGGTGGCGTTGCTGTCGGGGATTTACCGAGCCATAATCTGTAGGTAGCGGTCATCCACTGCAGTAGTAGCCCTTGGGCGGCCTGAGTGAGGCATGTCATCGACAGTTCCTGTCTCTCTCCATCTCCTGCACTCCAGAACAACGTCGCTTTGATTCACTCCCATACGCCTGGACACTTCCCTTGTTGAGAGCCCTTCCTGGCACAAGGTAACAATGCGGACGCGATCGTCTAGGTACGGTCGAAGTACGGACAACACGAGCCGTGTACCTCCTTCCTGATGGAATGACTGGATGTCGGACCTCCTCCGTCTAATAGGCGCTTCTCAGGCATGATTGTTTACATCTTTGGCGGGGTTTAGGGACATCTCTGAACAGTCAAAGGGACTGTGTCTATGATACAATATCCACAGTCAAAGTCTATCTTCAGCAGTTCTGGGAACTTGGGTGATGCAAAACTTTGCCGGCCGGTGTGGCCGTGCGGTTCTAAGGGCGTCAGTTTTGAACCGCGTGACCGCTACGGTCGCAGGTTCGAACCCTGCCTCGGGCATGGATGTGTGTGATATCCTTAGGTTAGTTAGGTTTAAGTAGTTCTAAGTTCTAGGGGACTGATGACCTCCGATGTTAAGTCCCATAGTGCTCAGAGCCCTTTGAACCATTTTTTTGCAAAACTTTTTTTGATATGTGTACATGATTGAAACGTAAATTAGTTACAAACTACGGCGTGCACACACTTTATTCAGCATATAAACGTTACCACAGGTATTCTGATTTAGATTATGACATGTTCGATATGCCTGCCATGGTGATGAATAGCGAAATTCTGCGTGAGCCGCTGAAGTGTCGAAACATCAATGCTATCGATGACCTCCTGAATGGCTGTTTTCAGCTCAGCAGTGGTTTTGGGGTTATTGCTGTACACCTTGTCTTTAATATAGCCCCACAAAAAGGAGTCGCATATGTTCAGATCTGGAGAAATGGCGACCAATCAAGGCCCATGCCAGTGGCCTCAGGTTACCCCAGAGCCGGAATGCGGTTCCCTAAGTGCTGCTTCAGGGCATCAAACACTCTCCAGCTTCGTCTTACATGAATCACGTCTTGCCGAAATCAGGGCCACTTTGGATGATGAGGATGAGATCATCTTCCAAAACCTTCACGTGTCGTTCGATATTCACCGTGACATCAAGGAATGTCGCACCGATTATTCCGTGACTGGACACTGCATACCACACAGTCACCCGTTGAGGGCGAAGAGACTTCTCGATCGCGAAATGTGGATTCTAGGTCCCCCACCTGATCCAGTTTTGCTTATTGATGAACCCATCCAAATGAAAGTGGGCTTCTTCGCTAAACCAAACAGTAATGCACACGCATGCTAAATTCCCATCGTGCCCCGAGGCCCGCAGTGCAGTTTGAACGTTCTAACGCAAACCGTTCAGACGTTATGACGACTTCATTTCATATAGTTCAGTAATTGTCATCCTGTACAAACAAAATACCTTTACCAGCCTTGAAAGTGATTAGCATTTGCTGCAACAAACACTTCTGCCAGACACCCACAAAGTCTACGAGCTCAGTTTTCTCCTCAACAACCTGTTTTTGTTCTCCAGACTTATTTTTGTGCTTCGGCCTTCAATGAGCTCTGAAAAGGCTTGCTCTTCATGGATGTTGGGCGGTGTTCCGGGCTATTCCAGAAGAAGCGTTTGCCGACTGTCTCAAACAGCATTACGACCGATGTCGGAAGCGTGCGTAGTATCTGATGGTGGTAACTCTGAAGGCCAGTAAGGATATTAAGGGTATTTCGTTTGTAACTCTTGTTTCCTTCGTTTTATGAGACCATTCACCAAACTTTTCAGACGCATCCTGCAGAACACAACTGAGAATCGTGAGCCGCAAAAATGACTGATTCGGGGTGCATGCGGTCTACGGGCCGCAGTTTGACGACCACTGCTCTCCAATCTCTACCTCGCACACGTTTCTCTAGTATTAAAATGGTGGTCCCTTGATGTCTCAGAACTTGCCCTATCGGCTGATCCCTTCTTTTAGTCGAGTTATGCCACAAATTTCTTTTCTCCCCAATCCTGAACAGTTACGCGTATTGGTTACACTATATAACCATTCAGAATTCTTCTCTAACACTACTTTTAGGGTAACCACCTCTGTAGGAGTAGGGTGAGAGATAAGAGTGCCAAAGAAGAGGGACATTTCAGGGTTTTGAAAGACAGAGTACAACATGAAATTAGATCCGTAGTTGTGTTCTCTTCCTTCTCTTGTCCATAAAAAAAATAGTTTCCACAAGTGGAATTTAATCCTAACATAAAAATCAGTATTTAAATTACTGTAGGCTTGTAAATTATAAACATATTTGACCTGATTTATTCTTAGAAACACACGTATTATTTCTTGCAAATTGAATTCATACACATGACACGTATTATTTCTATTTAAAAGGATATTTTTTGTTGCTTCTTCCACATGTGAAAATTTCCTTTCATTTAGGGTCATACTGGCAAAGTGTTCAGACTCTACATTATAATTTATTTTCAGTTGAAGCTCTGCTTTGAATGTGTCCATGTAAAGTCTATTTCTATTATCTGTCTACAGCCTCAGTCCCTGGATGAAAGTTCTTTCAACAAATTCATTTGATGGTAGAACTGAGCATAAAAACTGTGACCACTTAGCAAGACTGTCACTATTTTGTTTTTGTTTTTTGTTTTTATTTCTGGGAGGACTTTTAGAGTTGCCATCCATTTACTTACACAAGACTCTTTACTTTTGTTATTTACTGTGACGCTTATTGTGTCCTTTACTAGTAAAAAAATTTCAGTAATTCATCAGTATCTATTCTTTCTTCTAAATTTTATCCCTGAAGAATTTTCAGAACAGCGCTGAAAACAGCCTCTTTCTGCAGAGACATGACACTCATTTCGCAGAATGCATTATTTACTGAAATCAATCACTCCTATGCTGTTTCATACCATTGTATACACTCTAAATGGACTGACTGCATATCTTTTGCTGGCAGAATATTAGCACAGGTCATAGTTTTGAACCCAAAAGCCTATCTGATATTCGTTGTTCCAACCATTCCATCATAGAAAATACTTCAACAGCTAACAAATTATCTCTTCCTAAGGATTCCACAGTCACATGAAACTTTTTTAGACGATTGTGAAACAACAGTAAATAGCAATTTCTTCTACATACACTATGTTATCAAAGGAACCGGACACACCCAGAAACATACGTTTCTCATATAAAGTGCATTGTGCTGCCACCTACTGCCAGGTACTCCATATCAGCGACCTCAGCAGACATTAGACATCGTGAGGGAGCAGAATGGAGCGCTCCACGGAATTCATGGACTTCGAACGTGGTCAGGTGATAGGGTGTCACTTGTTTAATACGTCTGTACGCGAGATTTCCACATTCCTAAACATCCCTAGGTCCACTGTTTCCGATGTGATAGTGAAGTGGAAACGTGAAAGGACACGTACAGCACAAAAGCGTACAGGCCGACCTCGTCTGTTGACTGACAGACTGCCAACAGTTGAAGAGGGTCGTAATGTGTAATAGGCAGACATCTATCCAGACCATCGCACAGGAATTCCAAACTCCATCAAGATCCATTAAATGTACTATGACAGTTAGGCTGGAGGTGAGAAAACTTGGATTTCATGGTCGAGCGACTGCTCATAAGCCACACATCACGCCGGTAAATGCCAAACGACGCCTCGCTTGGTGTAAGAAGTGTAAACATTGGACGATTTAACACTGGAAAAACGTTGTGTTGAGTGACGCATCACGGTACACAGTATGGCGACCCGATGGCAGACTGTGGGTATGGCGAATGCCCGGTGAACGTCATCTACCAGCATGTGCAATGCCACCAGTGAAATTCGGACGTGGTGGTGTTGTGGTGTGGTCGTGTTTTCCATGGAGGGGGCTTGCACCGCTTGTTGTTTTGCGTGGCACTATCACAGTGCAGACCTACATTGATGTTTTAAGCACCTTCTTGCTTCCCACTGTTGAAGAGCAATTCGGGGATGGCAACTGCATCTTTCAACACGATCGAGCACATGTTCATAATGCAAGGCCTGTGGCGAAGTGGTTACACGACAATAGCATCCCTGTAATGGACTGGCCTGCACAGAGTCCTGACCTGAATCGTATAGAACACCTTTGGGATGTTTTGGAACGCCGACTTCGTGCCAGGCCTCACCAACCGACAGCGATACCTCTCCTCAGTGCAGCACTCGGTGGATAATGGCCTGCCATTCCCCAAGAAACCTTCCAGCACCTGATTGAACGTATGCCTGCGAGAGTGGAAGCTATCATCAAGGCTAAGGGTGGGCCAACACCATATTGAATTCCAGCATTGCCGATGGATGGCGCGACGAACTTGGGTCTTTTCAGCCAGGTGGCCAGATACTTTTGATGACATTGTGTACATCCGAATAGCTATTATCAACATCCCGTAAAACTTTTGTATGGCTACTCGCCAATCTCCCCCTGTGATACAAAATAAGATCTTATGGTTGGAAAGCATTGCAGTGCCTTATCAACAGCTTGATACATGCTCAGCCATCTTGTGGGGACATAGCTCACAATTTCCATGTATTCACTATCACAAAATTCAAGAAACTCCTTCAAATCATCTGCTGACTTTGAATGACAGTAGTTCCCTAGTGGATCAGGGCACGTGGAACCGGGATGCAACCCCGTGATGACAGTCGAGAAGGGCTGAATCGCCCAGGAGGCGTCAACAATGTCAAGGTTGTCAATAATGTCGTCCTGTTGCTCACTTCACTGACAACTGTCGTTTCTGACCGCGGAACGTGTCGGAACCAACGTGTCAAGGAAAGTGGTGGTTTCGTTGACACCATTTACGCCAACTTTTCGTGCCGATTCTAAGCAGTGGTGTGTATGGAATGTTTTCCTCGACCACTATGAGAAACCCGCGTGGTTTTAATGCTGAGCGTCGCGGTTCTCATCTCCATCACAGAGACGTCAAACGAGGGGGTGAAACATGGGTAAGAGAGATTGTGACATTTGCTGTGTCAGCTACTGATGGAATCAGCACCGACACAAACAAGAAAGGAGAGCAGTTGCGATGCCGGTGGCAGGAATCCAAAATGATCTGTACGTATCACATACTGATTTATATAACACTTTATTTCTACAATTTTTTACAATACTTCCTGTGCTTTCTCTGCATCCTACATGCAGAAAAAGTGCTACCAGAGGCGCAGTGTGGCTTTCTCCCGAACAGAGGCACAGTGGATGCCATACTTGTTGTCAAACAAATGCAAGAGAAAAGCGTAGAGCAACATCAGCCTCTGTGCTTTGTAGACCTGGAAAAAGCATTCCACCGAGTCCCACGGGAAGCTCTCCGGATTATACTAAAGAAAACCGGCTGCCCTGACAAAATTATTAACTGTATTACAGAGTTTCATGACAACATGATGGCAAAAATCCGTCATGAAAAGGAGCTTTCATATCAGTTTCCCGTGACATGCGGTGTAAAACAAGGCTGTGTACTGGCTCCCATACTCTTCTCACTTTACTTCGCAGCTGTTATGAGAGACGCGACCAAAGCTTATGGTGGTCAAAAGGGTCTCGACTCGAGAACAGACAAAAGTGTCTTCAATATCTCTCGCCTCAGAACAAAAAGTCGCGTAAATAAAATACCTATCTCAGAAATTCTTTACGCAGATGAAGTACGTATGATGGCTATTTCTCGTGAATCTCTCCAAACATACATGAACCAGCTAAATGACCCCTGCAGAAGATTTGGTTTAGTCATAAGCATCACAAAGACACAAAATAGTTCAAATGGGTCTGAGCACTATGGGACTTAACTGCTCAGGTCATCAGTCCCCTAGAACTTAAAACTACTTAAACCTAACTAACCTAAGGACATCACACACACCCATGTCCGATGCAGGATTCGATCCAGCGACCGTAGCGGTCGCGCGGTTCCAGACTGAAGCGCCTAGAACCGCTCGGCCACTCCGGCCGGCCCAAGACGCAAGTCCTTCAATAACCACTTCGGGGTTCCAATACAGAGGACTGCAGTATTAAGCTGGACAATGAACATTTGGAAAACGTGTCACACTTTAAATATCTAGGTAGCCAAATTAGAAACTACAACAGCCTGACAACAGAAATTGCATCTCGTATAGCCAATGCAGCCTCAGTTTTCGGCAAACTGAATCAACGAGTATGGAAATCACATGATCTCAGACTATAAACTAAAATTGCGGTCTACAAAGCAATAATATTACCAACTTTACTCTACGCCTCGGAAACCTGGTGCTGTTTTAAAGCTCACATTAGGAGGCTAGACACCTTTCATCTTCGCTGTCTGAGATCAGTTCTGCGCATGAAATGGGAAGACCGTGTTCCAAACACGGAGATGTTGCTTCGCGTGAAATTGACTGGCATTGAAACTCTCTTAATGAAACACCAACAGAGATGGAGAGGCCATATCATACGCATGGACGACAGTAGACTTCCCAAAGCGGTGTTCTACTCAGAGCTCTCATGTGGAAAGCGGTGGCTAGGTGGCCAACACCTGCGATATAAAGACACCGTCATACGCCACCTCACAGCCTGTGGCATTCCAAGCAAATGTTGGGAGGAGCTTGCATTGCACCGATCAGAGTGGCGCTCAACTGTACACAAGAGTGTGGGAACAATTCGAGCATATCCGCCTAAAGAACAAGGACGATAAACGAAAGCACCGCAAATCTAAGCCCAAGCCTAATTACATCTACACGTATAACTCCACTGGGCAGCTGTATTGCACTTCGAGCGACCGGATCTTCAAAGCAAAGCTCGGCTTTGCAAGCCTCATCCGAGCCCGTCACAATACGGACTAAAAACTGACGGAGTCGCTGTCGCCGGACACGGCGAGGAAGACATCATCACCTACAAAATGCATACTAAGCAACATCTTCTTATTACTCAGTGCCGATGCTCTCCAAGTCTGCGACTGAACTCGAGGCAACCAGCAGTGGGCTGCTGGTGAAATCAGCTCCGCCAGGGGACGCTGAACTCTGCCTTCCTGGAGGTGTGGCGCTGTCTGCTCTTTCCATTGGCGTGTGGATCAGCTCCATCTTGATGGCATTTCACGGGCTGCCATTGATGCTTTAGGACTGCACAAGGACCAAGCTGAACTTTTCGTTTGTCTGAATAGTTAGGCCGTGCCGCACTGAGATGCAAGTCAGTATTCACAGGGGCGGCGCTGCTGTGCCACCTGAGGTGGCATGGCTCTCAGGATCTCAGAAAATGTCACGTCTCGTCATCATGAAGTACAGTCTCTTCTTGGTTGTCTCTCAGGCATGTAGGCTTGCAGTTCATAAACTGATATTTTAGCTGTCAGCAATAGAGATGGGTCATTCGCGAACTAATGAGTCCAAAGGGACTGTTCATCAAGATGAACGGAACAAGCGATGAACGAATTCTAAGGAACGGTCTTTCATAGTTCACTTTGGTCGCAGCTTTCTACTTATAGTTTGCAGTAACAGGAAACGGTCGGTCTCGTTCCCGCAACAACACGTCGGCTGGTCTCGTTCCGGCCTTGGTCCCATTCCCATCTGTCTCGGTCTCGCTCAGCCGGGCTCGTCATTCTTCGGATGGCCACTCATCGCAGCTCCACTGCCGACTGCTCACAGTTAGTTTAGTACAGACTTTTTCGTTTCGTTCGCTTGAGCAGAACAGGGAGCTGTTATGTCTGTCCCATTCATCGATTTGGGTGATGAGTATGCCCAGCGCATTCCTGACGCCTCATAAGCCACTGGTGGTTCTAAAGAGCAACGTGGAGGTCAATACTCACCTCACCAGCTGAAATAATTTTATAATACAATGAAGTGGGTGGCTCTTAAATGTCCATCCCAAACAGCTGCACTAAAATGATCAGGATGGAACTCACACTTAAAACTTGGGAAGCTAGCAATAGGTGAAACTTAAAAACTATTCTATTTTCACATGCACACACACACACACACACACACACACACACACACACACACACACACACAAAGTGCAAAATAGAGAAATACTGTAAAACTATTTTCTCCATTTGCAATTCTTTAACTTTTTTGATAATTTTTATACAATTTTTAAACTCTTTTGTGTATATTTTGCACAATTTTTTAACTTAGTTATAATTTTTAGTTTCCTTAAAAACATTTTCCAGCACATGGTGGTTATATATATATACTTCTTATCAAAAAGATTACACAGGTATCCTCACTCAAACACGCTCACATGCATACACACATGCACATAAGCAATTGCACATGCATGCAATCATACACCACATGCATACAATATTTGACTGTGATAAAAGACGCATACTACTCGGCACAAGCTCTCACACAGATGGTCACTCACTCCCTGTCTCTCTCATTCACAGCATGGGAGTCCCCCTACCACCTCTCGGACTTCAAGTATACAGTGTGAGTATGGGAGGGTTTTGATCACATCATCACAAATGGCTGTTTTATCATCGTTAGCTGACAGTCCACCTTTATATTTCAGCGCAGTGTACTCCTTGGGACCTCGTGATCAACTACTGGTTTGCTGTACCATATGCGGAGGTTGCAGTGGAGCACCGTGAACACCACCTTATAAGCACTGCAAGTATTCTTTGATTGTGAGGACACATGATGCCACACATCGCACTCCCTTAGCCTGCCCCTGTGTGGCCCCATCTATTGTGATATGCATACAGTTTGGGTCATGGGGCCACAAACTCTACAGTCGGTAATCCTTTCACCTCATCTCTCATTAAGCCGATAACCCTCTTGTTCTGAGGAACAATACCATAAGCATTATTAGCTGCTAATCTAAATGTGTCGAATTCATAATCTTGACACCTCATTACTTCATATGGATTGCAGCTCTTCACCCAATACATAAAGCTATCTGTATCCATACAAAGTAACTTTGGTTCCACGAAATGAGTTTTAGCCAACTCATAGTGGAAATGGTACATGTGGAATTTGGAATCCCAGTACACACATCTTCAAATAGACAATATTCGGAAACTCTACTGCAATCTTCGACATCTCCACAGCAACACAGTTCTTACTGAAAATAGTGACCCACTTAAAATTTGGTCTGTTGCAGGTTCTTATGCCATAACGCCCCTCCCATTTGGTCCTAATCAAAATATAGTGTTCGTTTCTTACATTCTGCATGGTTTGGCCGAAAACTGAATTCAGTATACCCCTTCAACCAGGGGGACTGCTTGAAGGAGATAGCCTGGATGGTTCTATCTAGCTCCATCCCTATGCTCAGACACTCCGGGAGATTATGATAATGAATTACATACCACAACTTGTGTCTAAAAGTGGTCATCAGTTTAGGAACAGTGCTTCCTTGCGGGACTTGTTGTTCTGAACATAATGGCAAGTCGCTTGTCATTTCATGTGTACTAACAGGATATATGAGACCTGCCTCCACCACACACCGTACATCAGAATCAGCCGACAGACCAATTATTTTTCCACCTAATCCCTCTACTTCGTTTTTGGGCACCCATAGAAACCCACGAACTGGCAGTGGCTGTTTCATGGTGTGCCCATGTAAGTTATTCACGTCCAAGTGTAGAGTATAACTTGAATCGAGGGATGTTTTGAGCCCCACATGTAAACATGGGTTATTTGCCTTGGCGTGTCTATGGGCACACTGGCGAAGTCCCTCATGAATCCCATGCTCAAAGAAAAGAAGCACATCGGTACCAGTCAAAAGTTCGATGCTAGGCCTCGTTTTCTTGAGCGGTGTATCCCAGGACAAGCTAGGTGCCATGTAGTAATATGCGGTGTCCAGAGTGAATGTCGCCATGCATACACTTTGGAACTTTTCAAAAACATCCACAAGAAAGCGCACGTTGATAACCATGTATAGTTTTGCGTATTCACTCAAACTGGGAGTACTGAATTCCCACCAGACATTCACAGCATAGTCATAATTTGCAGTAATTATAGCATCTCCTCTAAGAGTACTGGTAAATACAGATATCAGGTAGCCTGGTTTCGTCGGGTTTCGCCTTAGTATCCAGATACTCATAAGGGAAAGCTCGTTTCCTAATCACAACTTGAAACTTTTCTCATCAGGATATGCAATCGGGTGATGTGCATATCCTCATGAGTGTTAACAAGTTTCTGGAGTGAAGTCTGCATGAAACATAAAGAGTCAATGAAGTGGAGCATAATTTATGGTGTCATTCATTTCTAGAAAGAAATATACTTCTTTACACTCCCAGGCAGTACACTGACCTGATCTTTCTTCATACCGAAATCAGCCAACTGCTTAACTAGAAAGTGAGTGTCATACCCACTGAAATTATGGAAGAAGACAGGTATGTGTTGTGGTAATTTCAGGTTGCAAGCATTGTGAGCAGCACCATGGAACTTCCTTGTAGGATGGCAATGATCTCTGTGGAGAGTTTCTGCTTTTCTAACAGCACCCCACAAATATGAGAGTTAACCGCATCATTGTATAATTTTTTATCCTCCTCCAATTCGGTCATGGGGATGTTGGTACTGTAAAGCCTATCAACATCCTGTGAGAGTTTTTCAGGCTCAGTGAGCCACCAAACCACAAGACTATACCTGACATAATATTCATAGTGGTTAAGACTTGAATCATATGAGCATGCAATTTGATAGGCTGCCATGTACGGTATGTGTTTTTGCGTGAAGGTGATATGTAAGGCTAAAGGGTTCGCTTGACAGCAGACGATAGGGGCAAGGAGAAATTCGAAGTCAGCGTATACAACAAAAGGACATTGCTCCTGGTGGAGGGCATTTATTGAACTGTTTTCTTCTGAACGCATAGCAACACGTACTGGTTCCCTAGATTCTTCAGTTAGCTTTTTAAGTATTCTCCTCTGAAACGGTATTTAGACACCTCAAGCAAATATGACGTTTATCATTGTAGTTACACAACTGAAATGAAAGGAGGCAGGACATGTCTATAATCCATACGTAATGCTGATTATCACCTTCAGAGATGAGCAGCACGTTTACATGAAGATCATGCTCTCCTACATTTCGAAAAATGGAGTGGTCCAACTGCAGTATGCTTGCCTTGCTTCTGTTACTGATTATCACCATCATCACCTGCTTCATCTGGCTTGCTTTTCTGCTTCTTCAGGCTATAAATATGAATTAGTATTCCAGGATTTTGTGTCTCAAACTCTGGCATGTCCTGAATCTTTACAGGGAACTAGATGCTGTCAAAGTTATAACATTCCTGAATGTGAAAACTATTCTGCATGGAAATCTGCGCTGTTGTTTCTGTTTCATTTTTCTTTCACAATTCATGCAAAACAAGCCTGATCGTTTTCATTTAGGACATTAATACACTCCTTCTTATCAACTATATCCCTAGGAAGCGTGATATAACTGGACTCTCCATTTAATGGGTCATAGACATGAAGATGGATGTCGAGGATGGTATTTGGTTGAGTGCTTTAGCTGATGCTCTAACTTCCATCTCAAAAAAACCAGACCAGTATAACACCTAAGGTGAATTCACAATACCACTCAGCGATTGGTGTGTTCTGAGAAACAATCCATTATCATCCCAGATGCAGTGCAGACTTTTTCTCTTCAGCAGCACCCTGCTGTTTTGGAGGGTGAGTCAACTGGCACAGACTACTGTGTTTCATTTAATGGCATTATATCTCAGATCATTTAGGGCTTTGAGGAGCTCTGTCTACAGCACTGGGAGGCACACTTCTATAAACCAAACTGGGCTGTGATGCTCCGCAGTCGGATTCTCAATTCCAGTGAAAGAAATACACCCCTCGAAGGCCCTGGCAACCACCGAATATTCTAGAGGGGTCATGACGCCATTAATCGTCCTTCACTATTACGCTGGGAGAGAGCACTACCAATAGCCACAGATTCACTATCATTAACAGTACAATTAGGAGATGACTGTGTCCACCCAGTGGATGACGATGTTGGGGAGGAGGCGCCTGCCGGGGTGAGGGATTGTGCCGAGGCTCACATATCTTTCATTGCCAGTGAGGGCAGTCAGTTAGAGCGAGAGTCGGAGGAAGTGGCGGCAGTGAGGTCCAGTGGGAGCACCCAGGTTGCATTAATGGTGTCCGGCGATGCTGCTGCATGCTGGAGCCTTCACCACTGTCAGCCTGGGAGGTAGCATATCGTTGTCGTTCTTCTTCCTCTGACTGAACGACCCACATGCGCCAGAGGGTATGCAATGGTGCGGGGACCGCCACTGCAATGACTGCAGCTGAATCTGCTGCCTCTCATGCAGTCAGGAGTGGTGCTTTGAGTGGCAGTGCATGCTGTCCGGGTGCATGTTTCATTCCTGCCCCCACAACCACCTTCCAGACACCCATGCCACAGCTAGCTTTTTTGATGCTGGTGGTGACTGTGGTGCCTCTGAAACATGGGACTAATGAAAAAAATTAAGTACAATGCTCAAAATTTTATATATATATATATATATATATATATATATATATATATATATATATATGAAGAGAGGTGCTTTGGACTCAAGTGTTTTAAGTGTTTTCATGCATGGTGGAGCTCCACCTCACATTGCTTGTGAGATATCTCTGTTACTCCATAACACATCTGGAGAAAACCGAATCACTGGTCAATCATTCAGCACCAAATCACCAAATTTGACCCATATGATTTCTGGCTGTGGAGTTAGCCGAAGGACAGTGTTTATCAACGATGCACTAACACACGCCAGAGGTTGAAGATGACGACAAAGAAGAGGTAGCCAACATCCCACTTGAGACGGTTTGGACAGCAATTGAACTAGTGCACTTCCAGGCTGTGGTGGCTGTAGATGGTCGTCTTGCTGAGCAACGTTTGTAATTGGCACGTAAGCGTGGTATGCTATAAACAAATGTTACCCCCTCAAATGGAAATTAAAACATTTTTCTTTCAATGATTTATTCACTATTTCTCTTCCGCATTCGTAGTCCTGCGGTAGCGTTCTCGCTTTCCGCGCACGGGGTCCCAGGTTCGATTCCCGGCGGGGTCAGGGATTTTTCCTGCCTCGAGATGAGTGGGTGTTGTTGTGCCGTCTGCATCATCATCATTCATCCCCATTACGGTCGGAGGAAGGCAATGGCAAACCACCTCCACTAGGACGTTGCCTAGTACGGCGGTGCGGGTTCCCGCATCATACCCTACGGTCTTCGGAGTATGGGACCTCCCCTTCATCTCATCTGTTCCCCATATCCTTACAAAATTTTCTACAAAGTTTCATCCTCTGACAATTACTCGTTTCCATGGGGACCCTCTTAAGCAGCGAATGTTGTAACCACCCTGCATAATGTTTCAAAATGATGAAGCTAATACCTATTGCTACCACTATCAGGAATTTATGGATTAGTGGTTTATCATTATCAGTTTATCAGTAAAAGCAACGGACCTGGAGCATGTATTTGCTAAGTACGGTATCAAAAAGTAGTATGTGCAAAGCTTTTGACGCCTGCCGATCGGATCTATGGCTATATCAACATGGAAACCATTTATGGTTCTATGAAAGGTATGCAGCACTTGCACAAAACAAGAGTTACAGAGGGAGAGTCATATTAGTTGAACGGCGATATGGAGCCGCTGTGCGCGAAGATATTCTAAATGAGTCACAGAGAAGAGTAACTAGCATCGACGATGTTCTCGAAAACTTCAGAATTCAAGCATAAAAGCTGAAGTTGATATTGATTTATTTGTAAAATTGTTTCAACAACTGAGGATTGATGTGTAGCGCAGATTTTATCAAATTAGTCGAGATGTAAAGCAACAACTTCAAACTGAGTGAACTAATATATCTGAGGAGATTTGTAATAGACAGCTGAATACCCTGGCTGACGATGGTCAAGTTCAAGAATCACTAGAAATAGAAATTCGAGTCGAGGACGTATCTCAATATGAATTATTACAGGGTGTAGATTTTATTTTGAACAAACATGATAATTTAAAGACAAAGTCGAAGCTCATAGTAATGAGTGCCAGCCAGTGGAATATGATTTGGAGGATGAGCTTACAGGAAATGTTCAAAATGTCCTCCGTTAGCGAGGATACATGCATCCACCCTCCGTCGCATGGAATCCCTGATGCGCTGATGCAGCCCTGGAGAATGGCGTATTGTACCACAGCCGTCCACAATACGAGCACGAAGAGTCTCTACATTTGGTACCGGGGTTGCGTAGACATGAGCTTTCAAATGCCCTCATAAATGAAAGTCAAGAGGATTGAGGTCAGGAGAGCGTGGAGGCCATGGACTTGGTCCGCCTCTACCAATCCATCGGTCACCGAATCTGTTGTTGAGAAGCGTACGAACACTTCGACTGAAATGTGCAGGAGCTCCATCGTGCATGAACCACGTGTTGTGTCGTACTTGTAAAGGCACATGTTCTAGCAGCACAGGTAGAGTATCCCTTATGAAATCATGATAACGTGCTCCATTGAGCGAAGGTGGAAGAACATGGGGCCCAAAATGGTTCAAATGGCTCTGAGCACTATGGGACTCAACTGCTGAGGTCATTAGTCCCCTAGAACTTAGAACTAGTTAAACCTAACTAACCTAAGGGCATCACAAACATCCATGCCCGAGGCAGGATTCGAACCTGCGACCGTAGCGGTCTGGCGGTTCCAGACTGCAGCGCCTTTAACCGCACGGCCACTTCGGCCGGCAACATGGGGCCCAATCAAGACATCACCAACAATGCCTGCCCAAACGTTCACAGAAATTCTCGTCAGCCCACACATGTTGATTTGAAAATTTACAATTTGATCACGTTGGAATGAAGCCTCATCCGTAAAGAGAACATTTGCACTGAAATGAGGATTGACACATTGTTGGATGAACTATTCGCAGAAGTGTACCCGTGGAGGCCAGTCAGCTGCTGATAGTGCCTTCACACGCTGTACATGGTACGGAAACAATTGGTGCTCCCGCAGCACTCTCCATACAGTGACGTGATCAACGTTACCTTGTACAGCAGCAACTTCTCTGACGCTGACATTAGGGTAAACGTCAACTGCACGAAGAATTGCCTCGTCCATTGCAGGTGTCCTCGTCGTTCTAGGTCTTCCCCAGTCGCGAGTCATAGGCTGGAATGTTCCGTGTTCTCTAAGACGCCAATCAATTGCTTCGAACGTCTTCCTGTCGGGACACCTTCGTTCTAGAAATCTGTCTCGATACAAACGTACCGCGCCACGGCTATTGCCCCGTGCTAATCCATACATCAAATGGGCATCTGCCAACTCCGCATTTGTAAACATTTCACTGACTGCAAAACCACGTTCGTGATGAACACTAACCTGTTGATGCAACGTACTGATGTGCTTGATGCTAGTACTGTAGAGCAATGAGTCGCATGTCAACACAAGCACCGAAGTCAACATTACCTTCCTTCAATTGGGCCAACTGGCGGTGAATCGAGGAAGTACAGTACATACTGACGAAACTAAAATGAGCTCTTACATGGAAATTAAGCGTTTCCGGACACATGTCCACATAACATCTTTTCTTTATTTGTGTGTGAGGAATGTTTCCTGAAAGTTTGGTCGTACCTTTTTGTAACACCCTGTATAATAAGAAATAACACAAATTATTTCATAATTTCAATGCCCTATGAAAAGCTGTAGGACATTCCCACTGAAAAATAGTAAGGATCAAAAGTACGCAAACAAAGGAAAGATTTTATAGCTTAATCACAGTTATCGCGTCTCTCGTCTGAGAAAGAAGGCCTGGAAGGCACCGGAAGACAGGAGAGAATATCATGTGTTCCATGCCCACAAGAAAGAGTAATATATATATATATATATATATACACAAGGGTTGGAACTTAAATAGGGGCAACCGATACAAAAGAGTTACATGTTTGCACCTGTTACTGTCCTTCAAAGTAGTCACCAGCGTTATGCAGAACCCGTTGCCAGCTATGTGGAAGGTGTAGTATACCGTCAGCAGAGCCTGTTCTGTTGATGGTGCGAATAGAGCGGTCTAAAGTTACGGCGACTCTCGTTTACGACTGTGATGGTGTTATCCTAACGCATTACGTTCCTCCACGGCAGATCGTCAGTGTACAGTATTACTGTTCGTTTTTGGATCTTCACCTGCGAACAGCTTTGCGAAAGAAGCGGCGACACTTTCTGCGCAACCCGCCCATCATTTTGCACGACGATGCGCGGGCACATACAGTGCAAGCTGTAGCTGCTCTGTTCGGTCGATGGGACTGGGAAGTATTGTACCATCCTCCATACTGCCCGGACTTAAGTCCTTATGACTTTGATTTGATTCCGAAGATGAGGGAACCACTTCGTAGCATTCGCTTCAGAACTGTCCAGAGATTCGGCAGGGAGTAGACAGCTGCATTCGCACCATCAACAGAACAGGCTCTGCTGACGATATACTACGCCTTCCACATCGCTGGCAACGGGTTCTACACAACGCTGGTGACTACATTATTTAAGTTCCATATATTTATGTTTCCGTGAGTCTTTTACAGACTATAGGTCGAAGTGGAAAAGGGATTTTTGTCAAGTTTCCATCTCCTCTACCGGTTAAAAATATAACTATTAATGTAATATCCCAAATTTGTTACGTTTAAGTGTAAGTTGATTACCAAAGCAAACAAGATAGCTTCAGTAATATTTTCCCACACAAGCGACTTATCCTTTGGCGTCCCCCACATTTTTACCTCGCCCACTTTCACCTTGTCAGAATTCGCTGCTTATATTGTGATACGCAATGTATACAAATGTCGTACTTGGACGCCCTCTCTGCTAGGCGCCTCAAACGGCCGCTGTCAATTATGGCAGTCCTGTGCAGAAAGCTACGCTTATGTCAACTCTGGCGCCCCTCTTAGGCTGGCGTTTCAAGTGGCGGCTCGTATCACTGGAGCCTTAAACCAGCCGTGAAAGCAGAAAAAAGCTTGAACAATTATGTAAACATCGACTTTAAGAGCGAAAACAAAGGTTTCTCTCGCAGTCATGTTGGTCGGTCGCACGATACATGTCGCGTCGTAAAGGCGAATGTATACGAGAAATTGGAACTAACATTGAGTAATTGCTTTATAGCCAGTCGTTTTCGACAGTGCTGATTGTGATGTGACAAGCTGATCAAGTAATCAGTCCGAGAAGCAAATACTGGTAACAGAAGTAATACTGCAAAATGCAAACGTCAGAAATAATATTGCAAAAATGAAACTGTTAGTGATTATTCCAAGAAGCAAATATTGGTAAGCGAAGTCATATTGCAAAAATAAAACTGATAGTAATTATCTTTCACAGGAAAAAACTTTTTATCGCCTTCGTTAACCAATGACAAACCCCAATAATAAACCAATGTAGTAACTATTTACTTTACAGGGACTTCTTTTTTTATTAGGAGGACAGACTTTTCTAGCGAAATTTATTTAATTTTGTGTGCTGGTATAATCTTGAGTGGCAGAATGACAAGTATGCTATTCTGGTATCTCTCCCCCCTTTCAGGCACGTTGCCCTTGGTTTTGTCCTGTTTGGGAGGGAATATTAATTTGGCATTAAGGCAGCAGAGAATTCTGATGCCGGTGTGTTTCTAATTTTTTAGGTAGCAGTTTGGGTGCTGCTTTCTGACTGAAAAAGTTTACGGTAGCACCTACTAGTTCTCGATCTCCTGCCCTCTCTGGTAATATTTATCCAAAAAGTAAGCCGAAATTAACTAAACAAATAATAATCTTAAAGTCTTTAACCCTTTCCGACCCTCAGGCTAATGTGTGCATAAAAGTTTGCTTTGTATTAGCTGCAACAGAAATATTTTTCCGCAATGGAAACCTCATGTTACATTTGTGACCGCTCAATCTTTTCACCATGCCGAAGTGCGGCCATTTCATGGGCATAACAATTAAAATGTGAACAAGTGAATGCAGCAGTACGCAGCACCTTGTGGCAGCACGCTTGTGACCGAATAGTTGATTAGTTATATTCCTTTTTATAACCGAATATTATTCTTATTATTTTACGTTGTAATTATTGAATAATCGGTTTATTTATTACAACAGTGAATATTTCAAAATTAGTTATTTTAGTCCATAAAAAGAAGCCAAGTGTACAAAGTATATTTTGATCACATATGTGTATAAATCTTGCATCTAAAATCATTAAAAAGTCACCTAAGAGCACTAAGGCGTAAAGGAAAATTTTCCTTCCTTCACCAAAAATTCAGGTCTGAAAGGGTTAAACTTATTGTAACAGTCCCGACACGTGGTTTAAAAGCAGTAATATAATTAGGAGAACAGCCTCATTCACAATTTACATTGTTGCGAGGCCGTTTTGGGCTACTCTTGAGGGGAGCCACGTAATGTTTTGTGGTCGTTGCCCCGAATGGTGAGATACGGAAAAAATTTTAACCACTTTTTGAGTGGACGCTGGATTATTACTATAACGGTGATTAACCTACATGGTAATTACTAAGTAGGAGATGACTTTATGTATGAATGATTGAGTTATGAGAAGAACAATACTGAGAGAAGACATTTGTGTTTATATTTCCCTTACAATGAATAAAAAAAGCCTACATTGGATGTAATATGGAGTAATATAAACGGAACATCCAAGAGAACAGAATTTGTGTAAAAGATTCAAGGATAATGTATGCAAGGAAAATGTCTTATATGAAAATTGTATTGTTGAATCCTGTACAAATTTAAACCTTCTAATGACAATACACATCGGCAATTGAAATTTATTTATTTATTTAGTATTTACTTGTTCGGCATTTACGAAGACATTCATCACATAATGTATTAACTGAAATATTCCAACAGCTCTGCACTGAGTTGCAGTATTCTTTACTTTGGTTCTTATGATACTATACAGTATTGCAAATATTCTCGAGTCACTCTATGGCTGAGTGGGAGAGTCTGTATATGTCCTCCAGATCACCCTCATTGCCATGCACATCGGACAGAAGTAAACGGTCCTTCTTTTCTTTGTGCCCATATCCCGCAGCAGCGCAAGGACAGCAATGTCCGTTGACCGGATATCCCCACACTCACATTCTGGACTGTCCCATAGGCCTCATTTTACATTAGTTGCTAACACCTACCAACACTGGTTCTGAGACAGTTCAAAGTTGTCTACGGTTTCCTCGTGATGAATCCATTGATCGTCTCGTTGGGGTCGTCCACTAAGTTTCGATTCGTATGTCATTACAGCCCATAGTTCTTTCCAAGCTGTCTTCGAGTCAAAACCTTGCAGTTCCTCGCTGATCGCCCATAAAGGTAACCCGGATTGGAGTCTGTTTAGAGGTGCTAGATCCAGGTGTACAGAGTTCTGGGTTCTCTAGGATTTTTCTGTATGATCTTGTGGATAATTGTGATCGCCTATTTTGGAGACTCTATATTTGCTAGGATGGGAAGCCGGGCACATGGGGTGACCCTAAATGTTCCAGAGACCATCTGTATTGCCTCCTTCAGTTGGGTGTCCACTTTAGCAACATGTGCACTTCTCATGCAGACTGGCGAACAGTGTTCAGCGAGGGCTAGTGCTGAAGTCCTCAATGTGCTTGCAATACAATCCCATATAGTTCCAACATGTTTTCGACAGGGTAGCATTATGGAGTTTTAGTTGTTGTTTCGTATCTTCTAGATGTGAGTTATGCATTGGAGACCAGTCTGATTTCATTCAGCCACTATCCAAAAAAATATTCATTGCCCAAAAGAGAGTTATTAGGATAATGAGCGGAGTCCAGCCTAGACATTCTTGTAGGAACCTTTTCAGAAAATTAGGGATACTGACAACTGCATGCCAATATATCTACTCCCTGTTGTGTTTCATTAGTAAAAATGGACAATCGTACAAAACCGATGATTCATACTGTACCCATAATACCAGGAGGAAGATGGACCTTCATTATGAATCAAAAAACCTTACTATTGTGCAAAAATGAGTCCATTACATGGGCTGCAAGGTGTTCAATGCTCTCCCACCATCACTGAAATTACTATCCACGAGCTTGAGTCACAGAGTGGCTCAATGTCCAGTACAGAGCTAAACATGTGACTGAGTTAGAGCTGGCCTAACCCATCTCAAAAAGCTGCATTTGGCTGGTATAGTGCAATTGTAAGAGGCTGCAGACGCATCCATGTGTTGACTTCTGTGACTTCTGTGCTGGAGACTAGAAATCTACTCTGTAGGAATCAGCATGAGTTTCGAAAAAGACAATCGTGTGAAACCCAGCTCACACTATTCATCCACGAGACTCAGAGGGCCATAGACACGGGTTCACAGGTAGATGCCATGTTTCTTGACTTCTGCAAGGCATTCGATACAGTTCCCCACAGTCGTTTAATGAAGAAAATAAGAGCATATGGACTATGAGACCAATTGTGTGATTGGATAGAAGAGTTCCTAGATAACAGAACACAGTAATGGAGAGAAGTCTTCCGAAGCAAGAGTGATTTCAGGTGTGCCGCAGGGGAGTGTTGTAGGACCGTTACTATTCACAATATACATAAATGACCTTGTGGATGACATCGGAAGTTCACTGAGGCTTTTTGCGGATGATGATGTGGTATATCGAGAGGTTGTAACATTGGAAAATTGTACTGAAATGCAGGAGGATCTGCAGCGAATTGACGCATGGTGCAGGGAATGCCAATTGAATGTGCTGCGAATACATAGAAAGATAGATCCCTTATCATTTACCTACAATATAGCAGGTCAGCAACTGGAAGCAGTTAATTCCATAAATTATCTGTGAGTACACATTAGGAGTGATTTAAAATGGAATGATCATATAAAGTTGATCATGGGTAAAGCAGATGCCAGACTGAGATTCATTGGAAGAATCCTAAGGAAATGCAATCTGAAAACAAAGGAAGTAGGTTACAGTACACTTGTTCACCCACTGCTTGAATACTGCTCAGCAGTGTGGGATCCGTACCAGATAGGGTTGATAGAAGAGATAGAGAAGATCCAACGAAGAGCAGCGCGCATCATTACAGGATCATTTAGTAATCGCAAAAGTGTTACCGAGATGACAGATAAACTCCAGTGGAAGAGTCTGCAGGAGAGATGCTCAGTAGCTCGGTAAAGGCTTTTGTTGAAGTTTCGAGAACATACCTTCACTGAAGAGTCAAGCAGTATATTGCTCCCTCCTACGTATATCTCGCGAAGAGACCATGATGATAAAATCAGAGAGATTAGAGCCCACACAGAAGCAAACCGACAAGCCTTCTTTCCACGAACAATACGAGACTGGAATAGAAGAGAGAACCGATAGAAGTACTCAAGGTACCCTCCGCCACACACCGTCAGGTGGCTTGCGGAGTATGGATGTAGATGTAGATGTAGATGGAGATGTAGACATGCCTTACAACTGCATGCTGGGATCTTGGATGTGGCTCTACACAGGTCACTACAGTGTCTTTCCCAAGTAGAGACAAATCTAAATATTTCTCATTATTATTGATTTTTTACTGACTGTCATAAGGTTTTCAGTTATTTTTGTGACTGGTGTAATACTACACAGTGTGCATTGTGAAACACCTGTTTACAGCTAATAGTCAGTGTCAAGTTTTTTTCAGTTTATTTAGTTTAAATTTTTAAAACAGTAGTAGAAAAGATCATCCACTGCTAAGTTGCAATCCCTGTAACATTTGACAATGAGCCAACAACAACACCGTATCACTTCCAGTACACTGTACTTGAAACATAAAAATGATTAATTTAGGACAATATCATCTACAATTAAGTACATATGATATTTCTTTGTTCTCACCAAAAGATATATTTTGACCTCAATATTATCTTGACCGTGTATTACAATACACACTTTGTCATGGTGCAACCATATAGCCATAGTGGACATGGACGATACTGACTGAGGCAAAAGATTTCTCTGAAACTCATGCTGGTAATGTTGTTTCTGAGTAAGGGATCTCTTCAGACACTCACTACATCCCCCCATGCTTTTGGGAAATATTCCCAATGACCATTTTCAGCAAGTTTAACAAATATGTATTTCCTCAATGACACAATGCCTAATAGAATATGGAACAACAGATCTCTTTCTGCAAGAAGTTATGAAAGAAAAGAACAGAAACAGTGATAATTATCTGCACAGATGCACTCTACCTGTGATTACTGGTTGAGCATTTACTTTGACTCACACACAGCATAAAATATATTTAGATATATTACACAATGAATAATTAACCGGAGAAGTGCTGATGTAAAAGGGAAAACAGTTATTGTGTGTGTGTGTGTGTGTGTGTGTGTGTGTGTGTGTGTGTGTGTGTGTGAACCAAACCACCAAACCATGAAAACCCCACATTAACTTGAATACCCCTTTCCCCCCTCTCCTGCAACACAAAATCTTTCATATTTTACACATTAACTCAAAGCTTCCATTAAGAAGTAATTGATATAGACAGTTTCCTACCCTGGGAATATTTCCCAAAAGCATGGGGGGGATGTAGTGAGTGTCTGAAGAGATCCCTTACTCAGAAACAACATTACCAGCATGAGTTTCAGAGAAATCTTTTGCCTCAGTCACTATCGTCCATGTCCACTATGGCAATATGGTTGCACCATGACAAAGTGTGTGGAAAGAACTATTTCCCATTGCAATTTGAATCTGGCCTTACACTGGGAATGTCTTACTGCAGATCTGAAAAACAGATAGACCTGTAATTCTTATTGGAGCATATAATTATCTCCGCCCCCCCGCCCCCCCCCCCCCCCCCCCCCCCCCCATGAACCATGGACCTTGCTGTTGGTAGGGAGACTTGCGTGCCTCAACGATACAGATAGCTGTACCATAGGTGCAACCCCACCCCAATAGAGGGGTATCTGTTGAGAGGCCAGACAAATGTGTGGTTCCTGAAGAGGGGCAGCAGCCTTTTCAGTAGTTGCAGTCTGGATGATTGACTGATCTGGCCTTGTAACACTAACCAAAACGGCCTTGCTGTTGTAGTACTGCGAACAGCTGAAATCAAGGGGGAAACTACAGCTGTCATTTTTCCAAGGGCATACAGCTTTACTGTATGGTTAAATGATGATGGCGTCCTCTTGGGTAAAATGTTCCGGAGGTAAAATAGTCCCTCATTCGGATCTCTGGGCGAGGACTACTCAAGAGGACGTCGTTATCAGGAGAAAGAAAACTGCCATTCTACAGATCGGAGTGTGGAATGTCAGATCCCTTAATCGAGGAGGTAGGTTAGAAAATTTAAAAAGGGAAATGGATAGGTTACGGTTAGATATAGTGGGAATTAGTGAAATTCGGTGGTAGGAGGAACAAGACTTTTGGTCAGGTGAATACAGGGTTATAAATACAAAATCAAATAGGGGTAATGCAAGAGTAGGTTTAATAATGAATAGGAAAATAGGAATGTGGGTAAGCTACTACAAACAGCATGGTGAACACATTATTGTGGCCAAGATAGACATGAAGCCCACGCCTACTACAGTAGTGCAAGTTTTTAAGCCAACAAGCTCTGCAGATGATGAAAAAATTGATGAAATGTATGATGAGATGAAAGAAATTGTCCAGGTAGTGAAGGGAGATGAAAATTTAACCGTCATGAGTGACTGGAATTTGACAGTAGGAAAAGGAAGAGAGGGACTGGGGGTAAGAAATGAAAGAGGAAGCCGCCTGGTAGAATTTTGCACAGATAACTTAATCATAGCTAACACTTGGTTCAAGAATCATGAAAGAAGGTTGTATACATGGAAGAACCCTGGAGATACTAGAGGGTTTCATATAGATTATATAATGGTAAGACAGAGGTTTAGGAACGAGGTATTAAATTGTAAGACATTTCCAGGGGCAGATGTGGACTCTGACCACAATCTATTGGTTATGAACTGTACATTAAAACTGAAGAAACTGCAAAAAGGTGGGAATTTAAGGATATGGGACCTGGATAAAATAAAAGAGCCACAGGTTGTACAGAGTTTCAGGGAGAGAATAAGGGAATAATTTACAGGAATGGGGGAAAGAAATACAGTAGAAGAAGAATGGGTAGCTTTGAGGGATGAAATAGTGAGGACAGCAGAGGATCAAGTAGGTAAAAAGATGAGGCCTAATAGAAATCCGTGGGTAACAGAAGAGATACTGAATTTAACTGATGAAAGGAGAAAATACAAAAATGCAGTAAATGAAGCAGGCAAAAAGGAATACAAACGCCTCAAAAATGAGATCGACAGGAAGTGCAAAATGGCTAAGCAGGGATGGCTAGTGGACAAATGTAAGGTTGTAGAGGCTTATCTCACTAGGGGTAAGATAGATACTGCCTACAGGAAAATTAAAGAGACCTTTGGAGAAAAGAGAACCACTTACAGGAATATCAAGAGCTCAGAGGGAAACCCAGTTCTAAGCAAAGAAGGGAAATCAGAAAGGTGGAAGGAGTATATAGAGGGTCTATACAGGGGCGATGTTCTTGAGGACAATATTATGAAAATGGAAGAGGATGTAGATGAAGATGAAATGGGAGATACAATACTGCATGAAGAATTCGACAGAGCACTGAAAGACCTAAGTCAAAACAAGGCCCCGGGAGTAGACAACATTCCATTAGAACTACTGATAGCCTATGGAGAGCCAGTCCTGACAAAACTCTACCATCTGGTGAGGAAGATGTATGAGACACAAAGAAAGCAGGTGTTGACGGATGTGAAAATTACTGAACTATCAGTTTAATAAGTCACAGCTGCAAAATACTAATGCAAATTCTTTACAGACAAATGGAAAAACTAGTAGAAGCTGACCTCAGGGAAGATCAGTTTGGATTCCGTAGAAACGTTGGAACACGTGAGGCAATACTGACCCTACAACTTATCTTAGAAGAACGATTAAGGAAAGGCAAACCTACGTTTCTAGCATTTGTAGACTTAGAGAAAGATTTTGAAAATGTTGACTGGAATACTCTCTTTCAAATTCTGAAGGTGGCAGGGGTAAAATACAGGGAGCCAAAGGCTATTTACAATTTGTACGGAAACCAGATGGTAGGTATAAGAGTCGAGGGACATGAAAAGGAAGCAGTGGTTGGGTAGGGAGTGAGACAGGGTTGTAGCCTCTCCCCGATGCTATTCAATCTGTATATTGAGCAAGCAGTAAAGGAAACAAAAGAAAAGTTTGGAGTAGGTATTAAAATCCATGGAGAAGAAATAAAAACTTTGAGGTTCGCTGATGACATTGTAATTCTGTCAGAGACAGCAAAGGACTTGGAAGAGCAGTTGAACGGAATCCACAGTGTCTTGAAAGAAGGGTATAAGATGAACACCAACAAAAGCAAAACGAGGATAATGGAATGTAGTCTAATTAAGTCGGGTGATGCTGAGGGAATTAGATTAGGAAATGAGGCACTTAAAGTAGTAAAGGAGTTTTGCTATTTGGGGAGCAAAATAACTGATGATGGTCGAAGTAGAGAAGATATAAAATGTAGACTGGCAATGGCAGGGAAAGCGTTTCTGATGAAGAGAAATTTGTTAACATCGAGTATAGATTTAAGTGTCAGGAAGTCGTTTCTGAAAGTATTTGTATGGAGTGTAGCCATGTATGGAAGTGAAACATGGATGATAAATAGTTTAGACAAGAAGAGAATAGAAGCTTTGGAAATGTGGTGCTACAGAAGAATGCTGAAGATTACATCTACATCTACATCTACATTGATACTCCGCAAGCCACCCAACGGTGTGTGGCGGAGGGCACTTTACGTGCCACTGTCATTACCTCCCTTTCCTGTTCCAGTCGCGTATGGTTCGCGGGAAGAACGACTGTCTGAAAGACAGTCACATAACTAATGAGGAGGTATTGAATAGAATTGAGGAGAAGAGGAGTTTGTGGCACAACTTGACTAGAAGAAGCGATCGGCTGGTAGGACATGTTTTGAGGCACCAAGGAATCACCAATTTAGTACTGGAGGGCAGCGTGGAGGGTAAAAATGGTAGAGTGAGACCAAGAGATGAATACACTAAACAGATTCAGAAGGATGTAGGCTGCAGAAGGTACTGGGAGATGAAGAAGCTTGCACAGGATAGAGTAGCATGGAGAGCTGTATCAAACCAGTCTGGGGACTGAAGACCACAACAACAACAACATAATTATCTTGCAAGATTATTCTTTTACAACATTATTAATTGCCATAGTTACTTCTGGTGCCTATCTCACTGACACCAGTTTTTCCTGTGTTTGCGATAAGTTACTACTGTATTAACTAAAATAACAAAATGACTGAATTAAAATAACGAGTCACCCATTATTACAGGATGCTGCAAGTGGAAGAAAAGCAGACGGCCAAGAGTATTGAGAGATTTTGTGAAATCTGCTGCCTCAATAAATGAAGCAAAGCTATATCTCATTGTTTTAATGCAAACTTTGTACTTTTTATCAGAGATTTTAGGATTCACTAGTCTTCTATGCAATCTTCTATGAATGTTTTAGGAAAATTCTTGAATGAAGATTGTTATACTATCGGCCAATTGTTGCCTAGAACAATAGCCCTACAGGTGTTACTACTTTTTTTCTTCATGGAATTACCAATTAGAAAATAAACAAAAACTGTTACTGTTGTAAGTCTCCTTCTTCTTCAACAGAGACTTTATTAAGTACAAATTATTTACTAATCTATCACATGAAGTAATAGTTCCTGACTCTTCTGGAAGCACAAACAGCAAAAATATTTTAGAGGTGGATACCTCTGGCTGATACAGTACCCCAGAATTTTGGTGAATAAGTCACATGGTAGCACAAGAGAAAACTGTTGGTTCAACGGGAAGCACTCAATTATGAACTGCACTCTTGGTGCACCCTTATGCCATTGGTTCATTTACTGAGAACACAGCTGTTGACTGGATGGTAAGCAGAGGCAGTACACATTAGGAAAACAGTCTAGTCTGTGTGCTAGCGAAATGTTGATGCTAGGAGCAAAACACACCAAATCACAGTTCTGTAGTGTCGCGGAACAGTAAAGAGTTGGAAACATGGAATATTGTCAAAGTTTCGTTGCCTATGCTGAGAGCCAGAGGCAGTAGGTTAGCCAAGAGCTAAGAGGATTGCACATATATCAGAATGTGTCGTCACGCAAGGGCAATGGCCTGGTTACACACAACAGGTGAGAGAGAGATGCTTAGCACGCGGGTTTGTGTTAGACAGAGACTTTCGTAGAGTGCAAGACAGAGGTATAGCGTCAGCTGAACTGCATTTCACAACTTCACTTAAGTCTGCCGTAACAACACGTAACTCTGTCGCAAGAACACCTAAGGGGCAAGTACGGCAGATGAATCAGCAGTATAAGTGGAACGAATGCAATCATTACAAATGAGCACGATGTCAGGATGTCGCTCCTGCTTCCTTTAAATACGCCAGCTTTGATAGCAACAAGGCACTCGCACTCGCAGTTAGACTTGCAGTTAGATGTGTACTGGGTCTCTGCGTAGCACTCAGCTCAGTGATCGACATGTTAGTCTTTATTAAGGAGATGTTGCAGTAAGGGTGGCCCATCCAGCAGCAGACATGAAGGGACAGTACCAGCTCTGGTCCTCTCTGCTGCTGCTGCTGTCAATCATCAACCCAGGATTAGCAGACATCGCACACATCAGTGAGCCGTCGTCGAGATCGTGCAGGGCCTAGGCCCTGTGCATCCGCATCACAACCGGGTGAGCCGACGACGCTGGGTGACTGCAGCCCGTTCCGTTCGTCCACCACAGACGAGCCACCAGGAGGAGCAGGGAAGAAGACGGGGTGGGACAGTGTACACTCCGCACTACGAGAATGCTTCTCGTGCCGACATCGCCGGCACTCCAACCCAGAGCCACCTGCTGTCCGCAGCCGAGCCGACTGGCCAGCCGGATGCCGCCATCCACGCGCAGCCAAAGTAAGGACATTCCTCCGCTACGTCACAGCACGTGGCGCTGCACTAGCAAGACTGATGCGGCCCGGATCTGGTGTCATCGCTACGAGCCAGCGAGGACTCGGGGAAGGTCGTTGATATCACCAAGCCACATTGTACTCGGCAGGAATAAAGGTGTTATGAATTAATAATGTTTCTCTGGCGTTTCTGATGCTTCTACAGCCATTTCCTAGCATCCTGACAACTGGAGAGGTCACCGCTCGGCCATCCAGTCCACTGTAGGCGACCGGGACCACCGGGGCGTCGACAGTTCACGAAAAAAAATACATAGTGCAGAGACATCATCAATAAATATAGTGTAGAGCTTGTTGGAAACATCAGTAGGTGACCAATGAGGCCATGGTGGTCTATAGCAGCCCATAAATCTGCCACAGGTAGTTTGCCACATGACCTGGCACTGTAGCCTTCTGCATCACACCTAGTGATCTCAACAAGCATGTACATAATTACACTGACTGATCCACTGATACATCAGGTAGGACCACAAGAATTACCATTCAGTGAGACATTG